>NC_080385.1:66863992-67226071 GCF_014773155.1 Arachis stenosperma
ACGCTGAGCCAGCGCTGCTCCTACTGCATGGTTGGAAACATCGCACATGATTTCAAACGGCTGGCTCCAGTTTGGTCCTCGCACAATTGGAGCCTGAGTCAGGTCGGTCTTCAGCTTATCAAACGCTTGTTTGCAATCCTCACTGAACTCGAACTCAATATCTTTCTGCAGTAATCTGGATAAGGGAAGTGCTACCTTACTAAAGTCCTTAATAAATCTCCTGTAAAAACCTGCTTGACCAAGCAACGAACGGACTTCCCTCATAGAGGATGGGTAAGGTAAACTAGAAATAACATTCACCTTTGCTGGGTCTACAGAAATGCCAGTATTAGATACAACATGCCCCAGTACAATTCCTTGTTTTACCATAAAGTGACATTTTTCGAAATATAATACAAGGTTTGTACTAACACATCTATCTAATACTCTAGATAATCCATCTAAGCAAAGGCTAAAAGAATCACCATAAACCCTAAAATCATCCATAAAAACCTCCATACAGTCCTCCATAAGATCAGAGAAAAGACTCATCATGCACCTCTGGAGTAGTTGGTGCATTGCACAAGCCAAAGGGCATTCTCTTGTAAGCATAAGTCCCAAAAGGACATGTAAAAGTAGTCTTTTCCTGATCCTCAGGAGCTATATGAATCTGGAAATAACCTGTGTAACCATCTAAAAAGCAATAATGTGATTCACCTAACAGGTGATGCAGCATTTGATCAATAAATGGAAGTAGGTAGTGATCCTTGCGAGTAGCTTGGTTGAAACTCTTGTAATCAATGCAGACTCTCCAAGCGTTTTGTACTCTAGTTGCTATGAGCTCTCCATGCTCATTCTTCACTGTAGTGACTCCAGACTTCTTGGGCACCACTTGTACTGGGCTAACCCATTCACTGTCTGAAATGGGATAAATGATACCTGCTTCCAATAGTCTGGTCACTTCCTTTTTGACAACTTCCAAAATAGTGGGATTCAGTCTTCTTTGGGGTTGGCGGACAGGTCTTGCTCCTTCCTCTAAAAATATTCTGTGCTCACATACTTTAGGGTTGATGCCTACTATGTCTGCCAAACTCCACCCAATTACTTTCTTGTTCTTTCTCAGCACATTAAGTAACTGCTCTTCCTGTTCAGGAGTGAGGTCCTGTGCAATGATAACTGGAAACTGCTGCTGGTCCTCAAGGTTGGCATATTTGAGGTGTGGAGGGAGAGGTTTCAATTCTAACTTCTGGTTATGGTATGGCTCTGGATTATCTGGAACTGGTGGTAGTGGTAGAGTGCCTGCATTGTCCTCGGAATTCCCCACACTTGGATCTCGTCCTATATACCTTTCTTCCAACTCTTCCTGGTGCATTTCAGCTACAGTTTCATCTATAACATCACATTGGAAGATAGAACGATCTTCTGGAGGGCTGTTTATGACTCCATTCAGATTGAAGATTACCATTCAGCCATCTATCTCAAAGGAGTATGTTCCTGAAAAAGCATCTAATTTGAATTTTGATGTCTTCAGGAATGGTCTCCCAAGTAGGATTGACGATGACTTATCCGAGTCATTATGGGGCATCTCCAAGATATAGAAATCAGTGGGAAATGTAAGCCTTTTAATGTTCACTAAAACATCTTCGGCAACCCCAGCCACTGTAATAATACTTTTATCTGCTAACACAAAACGAGATGCCGACCTTTTTAAGGGAGGGAGCCTCAAAACATCATATACAGATAAAGGCATTATACTAACACATGCTCCTAAATCACACATGCAATCATAAATTACTACACCACCAATAGTACAGCTGACTATACAAGGACCTGGGTCACTACATTTTTTAGGTAAATTTCCCATTAAAGCAGATATAGAGCTTCCTAAAGGAATAGTTTCTAATTCATTAATTTTGTCTTTATGTATACATAAATCTTTTAGAAACTTTTCATATTTAGGTACCTGTTGAATGACATCAAAAAGGGGAACAGTTACCTCAACCTTTTTGAAGATTTCTACCATTTTGGGGTCAGGTTCCAACTGCTTCGTGGGCTACCTTGCAAGTTGCGGAAATAGAATGGGAGTGGTATTTCCTGCAGTGTTTGCGCCTTTTGGTGCTTCCTCCTATGGTTGAGCTTCTTCTTCTTCAGCTATATCCTGTACGTCCTCTTCCTCTTCAACATCTTCTATTTCTATGACCTCTTCAGCTGAGGCGTGTTCTGGTGAGCTTGGCTCCTTCTGATTCCTCTCCTGCAATGTGGTTCTGGACCTTAGGGTGATAGCATTAATACCACCCTTTGGATTGGGTAATGGTTGAGAGGGGAGTCCACCAGAACTTGAGGACTGATTGTTGGAGTTATTCATTGATCCAATCTGTGAGACAAGGGCTTGCAAAGTAGAATTCAAACCATTCAAAGTAGAAGTAAAGTTGTTTTCCATGGCCTGTTGCCTCTGATCAATGGATTGGAATAATTCATCACTAGGAGATGAAGAGGGATAAGTGATCTGAGAGATCTGCTGAGATGCTTGAGGCTGTCTTAAATGAGGTGCTCTGTAGGACTGATTCTGATTCTGCTGCCTGAAATTGTTATTGTTATTCCACCTCTGATTTTCATTATTATCTCTGTTTCCTCTGTTATGATTATCTCTCCAACTCTGATTAGAATTATCTCTCCAGCCTTAGTTAGAAGTATCCTGCCATCCTTGGTTGTAGTTGCCACCTTGATTGTACCCTTGATTGGGGCGGTCATAAAAGTTATGAGTGGCTGCTACAGTGTTGTCTTCTGGTTGGAGCTGCGGACACTCATCGGTATAGTGACTGTAATTTGCACAGACTCTGCACACTTTTTGTGGAACTAACTGCTGGTTGTGCTGTGGTGGAGAGGGCTGAACTTGCTGAGGTTGTTGTTGATTCAGTTGCATCTGCTTCAGCAAGTTAGTCATTTTACATAAGCTCTGGGCTATAGCAGTAGTCTCTTTGTTAGTGGATACCTCCGCAACAGCTCTTAACTGACTTTGTCTCTGCCTATGATTCCAAGTAGAGTCAACTAAGTCTCTGATCAATTGTCATGCTTATTCCGTAGTCTTGTACATTTTCATAGAACCATTGCAAGCACCTTCCAGTGTGGTCCTATCTTGAGATCTCAAACCTTGTGTAAAGTAACCGAGCAAAACTATCTTGTCAATCATATGATGGGGACATGCATCTCGGAGTGTATTGAAGCATTCCAAGTATTCATAGAGGGTCTTAGATTCATCCTGAACGATCATAGACATTTCCTTCCTCAGCTTATCGGCAACTTCAGCTGGAAAGAATTTATCCAGAAATTCTCTCCTAAGTGTATCCCAGTTGGAAACAGTTTCTCCGGGTTGAGTGTAGTACCACTCTCTTGCCTTTCCCTCCAGAGAGAATGGGAAGGCTTTCAGTAGAATAGAGATTTCATCAGTGCCATCACGCTTAACAGTAGAACAAGCGGTCTGGAAATCCCTAAGATGCTTGATAGGCTCTTGAGCAGGTAAGCCATGAAATTTGGGCATCAAGTTGAGTAGTGAAGATTTTATTTCAAAATCTACAGCTACTGCTGGGTGGGGCGCCTGGAATGGTTGGAGCGTAAAATCAGGGGTTCCTTCCTCCCGGATAGTGACTCTTCTGGGAGCTGCCATGTCACCTGCACGTAAATGAACTGGATCAGTAGAGAGGGGGTTTGTTTCTTCCTTAGATGACGGTTCAGGTTCGTCCTCAAAGAGGAGTCGCCTACGCCTAGCTCGCCTTATATGTGAAAGAGTTCTTTCAATTTCAGGGTCAAATGCTGGCAAGCTTGGATCAGGAAGCGAACGCGTCATTTAACGAAAGAAACGTACAGTTCACAGTGATAGAATGAAAAGAAAAAAATTGCAATAAAAATAAATACCAATCAATAAATTAACACATTGTTGCAACTCCCCGGTAATGGCGCCAAAAATTGATGCGGCGGAAATTGGTGAATTAAAAATTATTAAAATGTGTACGTTGCAAGTATAGTTCTTAACTCACCAGAAATCCACTTATCAATTTAGAAAGATGTCACATAAATTTAAAATTGAAATACTGGGATTATGAATCCCAGGTCGTCTCCCAACGAGTTGTAGAAAAGTGTGTTATTTTTATTAATAAGATGTTTTCAAAAAGGTTTGAGTTGAATAAACAGGAAATAAAATTGGAGAATTTGAATAACGTAAATCAATGCCTTGACTGGGAGTTGATTAGTTGGAAGTCCCGCTATTGTTGGATTACTTTTTAGATTAATTGATAATTAAAGGTTATCCTGTTTAGTTATCTCTTACTAGGTAAGGGAAAGTCAAACAGGTTGGAATGCTATGTCCGTTCACAAGTTCCAACCCACTTAATTAAAAGGGGTTGGTGTTAGTGACTAGAGGACAATCCAACAATAAACCCAATTACAATCTTTCTTTTAAGCCTTCCAACTCAATTGGTTCCTTTCAATCAACTCCCCATCAAGTTAGGGAACTACTCACTCATTGTGAATCTAAAACTCATAATATATGAAAAGAAATTAAAGAAAGACATTGTAAATAAAAATCAAAATAATCAAATAAAAATAAAAGTAATCCTTGTATTAAATAAATCCTAATAATATTCCAATGGTAAAATTAACAAAGCAAAGGACATGGAAGAGTAAAGCCAAGTAAAGAAAACGAACTAGAATGACGAAGTCTTGATGAGGTAATAACTCTTCTCAATATCCCTGATGACAAGTCATCATATACCCATTTTTCAAGCTAATTTCACTTGTTTCATTAGTCTTTATGCACTTTCTTGCATCCTAAGTAAGTAATTTGGAATGAAAATGCATGACTTCTTTAAATCAAATAACCACCATTAAATTGATGCTAAATCATGAGGTTTGAGCTAAAATTTATTGATTTTTAATGAATTATAAACCTTATGAGTTTAGAGATACTTTGATTGGTTGTTTTGGTTTCTTGTAGGTGAAGAAAGGAAGAAAAGAAGGAAAACGTGGCTTAAGAAGTGTGGCCAAGAGATGAGAAGTGTGGTGCAACATATAAGGAGGAAGCAAACACTGCCCTCCACAAGAGCACACTGCCCTCCAGGAGAGCAGCATAATGAACCAAGCCTTGAAAAGCATCACTGCCCTACCCACAATAAGGGCGGAGCACAATTTGATGCCAAGGACCAAAGGAAGCAAAAACTCTGCCCTGCCTTCCTCAAGAGCAATATCAGGCTTCATCCAAGAATAATTCAAAGGAAATTGCTTCCTAGCGTTTCCTATGGGTTTCGAACCCAAGAACAGGGAGGAAAGGAGTAGCGCTCAAATACAAGTAAAACAAGCAAAAATTGGCTTATTTTCAATCTCCAAGAATCGAACACAGCACCATGAGGAAGCAAGGAACTAGGCGTTACTTTGGTGCCAAGAAAACCAAGAAAAAAAGAGCAGCGTGTGCTGGTGGACGAAATTGTGATCAACAATAATGGCTCTTTGGCATGTGCCTAAAAACTAACTCAGCACTTTCTTTTCACAACTCCGTTCAACTTAACCAGCAAGTGTACTGGGTCATCCAAGTAATACCTTACGTGAGTAAGGGTCGATCCCACAGAGATTGTTGGTATGAAGCAACCTATGGTCACCTTGTAAATCTCAGTTAGGCAGATTAAATGGTTATGGGTTTCGAAAATTAATAATAAATAGAAAATAAAAAGGGATAGAAATACTTATGTAAATCAATAGTGGGAATTTCAGATAGGCGTGTGGAGATGCTAGAATCCTTTCGAATCTCTACTTTCTTATTGCTTTCATGCAATCCTTCTTACTCCTTTCCATGGCAAGCTGTATGTAGGGCATCACTATCATCAATGGCTACTTTTAATCTTCTCGGGAAAATGGTCTTATCCGCTGTCACAGCATGGCTAATCATCTGTCAGTTCTCAATCAGGCTGGAATAGAATCCCTTGATTCTTTTGTGTTTGTCATCACGCCCAGCCTTCAGGAGTTTGAAGCTCGTCACAGTCATTCAATACCGGAATCCTACTCGGAATACCACAGACAAGGTTAGACTTTCCGGATTCCCAGGATCCTACTCGGAATACCACAGACAAGGTTAGACTTTCCGGATCCCCATAAATGCCGCCATCTATCTAGCTTATACCACGAAGATTCTATTGGGGAATCTAAGAGATATGTGCCCGGCCTAAGGTAGAACGGAAGTGGTTGTCAATCACGCGCGTTCATAGGTGAGAATGATGATGAGTGTCACGGATCATCACATTCATCAAAGTGTTGTGCAACGTATATCTTGGAATAAGAATAAAAGAGATTTGAATAGAAAGTAATAGTGATTGTATTGAAACTTGAGGTACAGCTGAGCTCTACACCCTTAATCTATGGTGTGCAGAAACTCCACCGTTGAAAATACATAAGTGAAAGGTTCAGGCATGGCCGAATGGCCAGCCCCCTAAAACGTGATCAATGGCCTCCTAAGATGAAGAATAAAACAAAACTCAGACCAAAGATGAAACGTGGTCAAAAGACTCCTAATACAATAGTAAATTATCCTATTTATACTAGACTAGCTACTAGGGTTTACATGAGTAAGTAATTGATGCATAAATCCACTTCCGGGGCCCACTTGGTGTATGCTTGGGCTGAGATTGATCTATCCACGAGCTGAGGCTTTTCTTGGAGTTGAACTCCAAGTTATAACGTGTTTTGGGCGTTCAACTCCGGATCATGACGTTTTTCTGGCGTTTAACTCCAGACAGTAGCATGTACTTGGCGTTCAGCGCCAAGTTACGTCGTCAATTTCCGAATAAAGTATGAACTATTATATATTGCTGAAAAGCTCTGGATGTCTACTTTCCAACGCCGTTGAGAGCGCGCCATTTGAAGTTTTGTAGCTCCAGAAAATTCATTTTGAGTGCAGGGACGTCAGATTCCAACAGCATCAGCAGTCCTTTTGTCAGCCTTTTTCAGAGTTTTGCTCAAGTCCTTCAATTTCAGCCAGAAATTACCTGAAATCACAGAAAAACACACAAACTCATAGTAAAGTCCAGAAATGTGAATTTAACATAAAAATTAATGAAAACATCCCTAAAAGTAGCTTGAACTTACTAAAAACTACCTAAAAACAATGCCAAAAAGCGTATAAATTATCCGCTCATCATGTGCCTCCACCAAGTTTTGAACTTAGGACTTCATCCATTGGCAACACTGCCCTGCCCTCCACAAGGGCAGGGCAGCATTTCTTGGTGCATGGCCGGCGCACAACATGGACGCACGGGCATGAGCACTCGGCCAGCAGCACGCACGCACGGACAACACTTGGAGCACAATAAGGGCAGGGCAGCATCTTGAACACGCACCAAGCGCACACAATGAGGCCGCATGCACCATTTCCTGCTCTGCCCTCCACAAGGGCAGGGCAGCCTCCTGGAAGCTACTTTCTCATGGGCTGAAAATTGGATTAAAAATCCAATTTAATTCATTTCTTCACCAAATCAAAAGCCCATCCAAATTCCAAAATCCAAGAATAGAAAGTGTATAAATAGGAGATAGTTTGATGTAATTAGGACCTTCTTTTGATTTTTGAATTTTTACATTCTGAGACTTCATTGAGAGCTTTGAACTGAGATCTTAGAGAATTGGGAAGGAGAATTGATCTCTCTTCTTCCTCGTTCTTGCTTGAGCACTTTTTACTTTTCTTGTTTGAGTCTTGGGTGTGAAGAATTGAGGAATTTCTGTCTCAATCTCCATTCAAGATCTCTTTTATTTCCCTTCTGCATAATTGAGTTGAATCCAATTTCCTTTACTGCTTCATCTTTAATTTCTTGTTAATTGCTTTGTGAACTTGGATCTGGGAAGGCAATTGAGATCTAGACTTTGCTATCTAGTCTCTGGAGTCCTGAGACCCAATTTTCTTTTTGGTTCTTCTGTTGAACCACTGCTGCAATTACATTCTCAGTTCCTGTTTGAATTCCAGTTACTTCCAATTCAATTTTCTGCTTTATTAATTGCTGCAATTAAATTTTCCTTGCTTAAATTCTGAATTCCCAGTCCTCAAATCCCTTTTCCATTCAAGCAATTTATATTTCTTGCACTTTAAGTTACTGCAATTTACATTTCTTGCACTTTAAGTTTCGGTCATTTAATTTCTTGTCCTTTAAGATTCAGCACCTTTACTTTCAATTCTCTTTAATTTCTGCAATTCTTCCCTCCCCCTTTACATTTTCTGTCATTTACTTACTGTTGGATACAAAATCACTTAACCAATACTTGATTCGCTTGACTAAATCAACCACTAAACTAAAATTGCTCAATTCTTCAATCCCTGTGGGATCGACCTCACTCCCGTGAGTTTTATTACTTGATGCGACCCAGTACACTTGCCGGTGAGTTTTGTGTTGGATCGTTTTCCACCCATCAAGTTTTTGGCGCCGTTGCCGGGGATTGAAATAGATTGACAATGATTAAGTGAAGTGGTGGTCTAGATCAAGCACTTTTTCTTTATTTTTAACTAACACATTAACTGTTTGAATTTTTGCTTAAACTAACTAAAACTTCATTCTAACAATAGATTGAAGTTTCACTGGTTTTCTGGATCTGTGTGTTTCTTGTTGTGTGTTTGTATGTCAGGTACAGGAAGAGCTTCCCCTATTCTCTCTGAAATTGACCAAAGAACTCTTCGAAGATTAAGAAGAGCTGAAAGAGGGAAGAACATTATTGGAGAGGAAGAATCTGAGGAGGAATTCCAAGAAATGGAAGGAGATCCATCAAATCTCAATCAACCAGAAGGAGGGGCCAACAATAACCCACAACAGAGGAGAGTACTGGCCTCCTATACATTTGCAAATGCTCGACATTGTGGGAGTAGCATTCTTACCCATAATGTCAATGCAAACAACTTTGAACTAAAGCCACAACTCATCACATTGGTCCAAAACAACTGCTATTTTGGAGGAGGGCCATTGGAGGACCCGAATCAACATCTATCTACCTTCTTGAGGATTTGTGACACTGTCAAAACCAATGGTGTGCCTCCTGATAGCTACAAGTTACTGCTCTTTCCATTCTCTCTCAGGGACAAAGCCACTCAATGGCTAGAAACATTTCCAAAGGAGAGCATCAACACTTGGGATGATTTGGTGAGCAAGTTTCTTGCCAAATTTTATCCCCCTCAAAGGATCATAAGATTGAAGACTGAGGTGCAGACATTCACTCAAATGGATACTGAAAATTTATATGAGGCATGGGAAAGATATAAGGCTCTGCTAAGGAAATGTCCACCAGAAATGTTCACTGAGTGGGACAAGCTGCAGAACTTCTATGAAGGACTTACTCTGAAGGCTCAAGAGGCACTTGATCACTCAGCAGGAGGATCATTGCAATTGATGAAAACTGCAGAGGAAGATCAAAACCTCATCGATATGGTGACCAACAACCAATACTTCTTTGCTCACCAAAGGCAACGCCAACCATCACAGAGGAAGGGAGTGTTAGAATTGGAAGGAGTGGATACAATTTTGGCTCAACACAAAGTGATGCAGCAGCAGATTCAGCAACAATTTGAGCAAATGGCCAAGAGAATTGATAGCCTTCAGGTTGCATCAGTGAGTGCCACAAGCCAACCATCAACTCCTTGGGGGCAGAATGAAGAGAGCTAAGAAGAACAGCAACAAGAGCAAGTGCACTATGTGAACAACCAAAATTCTGGATCAAATGAAGTGTATGGTGACACCTACAATCCATCTTGGAAGAACCACCCAAACCTTAGGTGGGGAGACAACCACAACCAAAACCAACAACCATGGCAAAGAAACTCAGCTCAAAACACTTTAAGAAACAACCAAAATCACAACCAGCAACCAACTAACCAAAACTTTTACAGAAAACCCCAAAATAATTGCCCCAACTCTAACCATTATCCACCCAATAACCAACCAACTAACCAAAACACTTACCATCATCCATCAACACCCCAAAACCAACCAATCTCACAAGACTCTCAAAGGATTACTAATCTAGAGATGCTCATGGAGAAGATGATGTGATGACAAGTCATCATATACCCATTTTTCAAGCTAATTTCACTTGTTTTATTAGCCTTTATGCACTTTCTTGCATCCTAAGTAAGTGATTTGGAATGAAAATACATAACTTCTTTAGATCAAGCAACTACCATTAAATTGATGCTAACTCATAAGGTTTAAGCTAATTTTAATTGATTTTTAATTGATTTATAAGCCTTGTGAATTTAGTGATACTTTGAGTAGTTGTTTTGGTTGATTGTAGGTGAAGAAAAGAAGAAAGGAGAAAGCGTGGCTTAAGAAAGCGTGGCCCAAGGAGAAAAAGGCGTGGCGCATGAAGAAGGGAGCAAGCATTTCCCTTCACAAGGGCAGACTGCCCTCTAGGAGGGAAACATAAGGAAACAAGGTTTGAAGAGGCAACTCTGCCCTGCCCACGACAAGGGCAGAGCACAAAATTGTGCCTTGGATCAAAGAGGAGAAAAACCTTGCCCTGCCCTCCACAAGGGCAGTATCGGGCCTTCATGGAAAATAAATCAAAGGAAAAAGCCTACCAATGCTTGCCACAAGAATCGAACACGGCACAATGAGGAAGCAAGGAACTAGGCCTCATTATGGTGCCAAGAAAGCCAAGGAAAAATAGTAGCGTGTGCATCGGCCAAGTCTCGAACATGGGACTTCAATTTGGAATTTCTGCCCTGCCCTCCGCGAGTGCAGGGCAACATTTTGTTGTGGCACGCACAGGCACCAAACTGGCGCACCAAGGGACGGTTTGGCAGCACCAGCAGCACGCACAGGCACCAAACTGGCGCACCAGAAATTTCTGCCCTGCCCTCCGCGAGCGCAGGGCAGCATCCTGCGCACCAAACTCGCACACCACGCTCGCACCAAGGCCGCACGCATCAATTTTCTGCCCTGCCCTCCACAAGGGCAGGGCAGCCTCCTGGAAGCAATTGTTCTTGGGCTGAAAATTGGATTAAAAATCCAATTTAATTCATTTCTTCACCAAATCAAAAGCCCATCCAAATCCCAAGATCCAAGAATAGAAAGTGTATAAATAGGAGCTAGTTTGATGTAATTAGGACTTTTTACAAAACTTTTAACTTGACTCTTAAATTTTGCACTTTCTTTGGAGCTTTGAATTTTGCAACTTTTCTTGAGAGACTTGACCGAGATTTCAGAGAATTAGGGAGGAGAATTGATCTCTCTTCTTCCTCGTTCTTGCTTGGGCATTTTCTACTTTTCTTGTTTGAGTCTTGGGTGTTAAGAATTGGGGAAATTCTGTCTCAATCTCAACTCAAGAGCTCTCTAATTTCTCTACTGCATAATTGAATTCATTTACATTCCCTTTACTGCTTCTTCTTCAATTTCTTGTCAATTGCCTTGTGAACTTGGATCTGGGAAGGCAATTGAGATCTAGGCTTTGCTACCTAGTCTCTTGAGTCCTGAGATCCCAATTTCCTTTTGGTTCTTCTGTCAACCTTTGCTGCACTTAATTTCCTTACTGTTTGAGTTCTAATTGCTTCTAATTCAATTTCTGTTCTATTAATTGTTGCAATTCAATTTCTCCTTGCTTAGATTCTAATATCCCATTCCTCAAATCCCTTTTACATTCAAGCAATTTATATTTCTTGCACTTTAAGTTACTGCAATTTACATTTCTTGCACTTTAAGTTTCAGTCATTTACTTTCTTGTTCTTTAAGATTCAGCAAGTTTACTTTCCTGCTCTTTAATTTACTGCAATTCTCCTCTCTCCCTTTACATTCCAAGCAATTTAGCTTCTGTTAAATACAAACCACTCAACCAAAACTTAATTCGCTTGACTAAATCAACCACTAAATTAAAATTGCTCAATCCTTCAATCCCTGTGGGATCGACCTCACTCATGTGAGATATTATTACTTGATGCGACCCGGTACACTTGCCGGTGAGTTTTGTGTCGGATCGTTTTCCGCACATCAAGTTTTTGGCGCCGTTGCCGGGGATTGAAATAGATTGACAATGATTAAGTGAAGTGGAGGTCTAGATCAAGCATTTTTTTCTTTTCTGTTTCTCTAACACACTAACTGTTTGAATTTTTGCTTAAACTAACTAACAATTCATTCTAGCAATGGATTGAAGTTTTATTGATTTTCTGGTTCTGTGTGTGTCTTATTATGTGTTTGTATGTCAGGTACAGGAAGAGCCTCCCCTCTTCTCTCTGAAATTGACCAAAGAACTCTTCGAAGAATAAGAAGAGCTGAAAGAGGGAAGAACATCATTGGAGAGGAAGAATCTGAGGAGGAATTCCAAGAAATAGAAGGAGATCCATCAAATCCCAATCAACCAGAAGGAGGAGCCAATAATAACCAACAACAAAGAAGAGTACTGGCTTCCTACACATTTGCAAACGCTAGACATTGTGGGAGTAGCATTCTTCCCCCCAATGTCAATGCAAACAACTTTGAACTAAAGCCACAGCTCATCACACTGGTCCAAAACAACTGTTCTTTTGGAGGAGGGCCGTTGGAGGATCCGAATCAACATTTATTTACCTTCTTGAGGATTTGTGACACTGTCAAAACCAATGGTGTGCCTCCTGACAGTTACAAGTTGTTGCTCTTTCCATTCTCTCTCAGGGACAAAGCCACTCAATGGCTAGAAACGTTCCCAAAGGAAAGCATCAACACTTGGGATGACTTGGTGAGCAAGTTCCTTGCCAAATTTTATCCCCCTCAAAGAATCATAAGATTGAAGACTGAGGTACAGACATTCACTCAAATGGAGGCTGAGAATCTATATGAAGCATGGGAAAGATATAAAGCACTATTGAGAAAATGTCCACCAGAGATGTTTACTGAGTGGAATAAGTTGCAAAACTTCTATGAAGGACTTACTCTAAAGGCTCAAGAAGCACTTGATCACTCAGCTGGAGGCTCATTACAACTCATGAAAACTACAGAGGAAGCTCAAAACCTCATTGATATGGTGGCCAACAACCAATATTTCTTTGCTCATCAAAGACAATGCCAACCATCATAGAGAAGAGGAGTAATGGAGTTAGAAGGAGTGGATTCAATTCTAGCTCAGAACAAGATGATGCAGCAGCAGATTCAACAACAGTTTGAGCAAATGGCCAAAAGAATTGATGGCCTGCAAGTAGCAGCAGTGAGCACCACAAGCCAACCATCAACCACATGGGTGCAAAGTGAAGAAACCCAAGAGGAGCAACAGCAAGAGCAAGTCCAATACATGCACAACCAAAATCCTGGAACAAATGAAGTCTATGGTGATACTTACAATCCATCTTGGAAGAACCATCCCAACCTCAGATGGGGAGACAACCACAATCAAAACCAACAACTATGGCAAAGAAAATCAAGTCAGAACAATTGGAAAAACACAAACCACAACCCCCAGCCAAGCACTAACCAAAATACATACAGAAAACCACAAAATAATTACCCCAACTCTAACCATCACCTACCCAATAACCACCCAACTAACCAAAGCACTTACCATCATCCAACAACACCCCAAAACCAACCTATCTCACAAGAATCTCAGAGGATCACTAATCTAGAGCTGCTCATGGAGAAAATGATGAAGAACCAAGAATTGACAACAAAGAACCAAGAAGCCTCCATGAAGAACCTAGAGAGGCAGATTGGGCAAATCTCCAAACAGATTTCTATTGAAAAACCATCAAGCTCACTACCAAGTGACACCATTCCTAACCCAAAGGAAGAATGCAAGGTCGTGCAACTAAGAAGTGGAAAGATGTTAGTGGATGGTAACCAAGGAGCAACCAAGAATAATGACAATGAGCCAACAAAGAATGATGAAGCCATCAACAAGAACATAATAAGCAAGAATGTCCCAGAAAAACTCACAGAGGAAAACAACCAACCACAGAATCTGAAAAAGGGAAAGCAGATCATGGAAGAACCAATTCCAAGACAACTTCAAGGGGAGAAAAGCTTGACACCCCCAATACCTTATCCACAGAGATTCCACAAAGAGACAAAGGATCAGCATTTCCATAAATTTCTTGAGACTTTCAAGAAGCTGGAAATCAACATACCTTTGGCTGAGGCATTGGAGCAAATGCCTCTGTATGCCAAGTTCTTAAAGGAGCTCATCAACAAGAAGAGAAGTTGGAATGAGAAGGAGACTGTAATGCTTAGTGAAGAATGCAGTGCACTCATCAAAAAGGGACTCCCTCCCAAGCTTGAAGATCCTGGAGGTTTCTTCCTACCCTGTACTATTGGAAGCCTATTCATCAACAAGGGGATGTGTGACTTAGGAGCAAGCATAAATCTAATCCCATCTTCTTTAGTGAAAAAGCTTGGCATAGAGGAGGTGAAACCAATACAGATGTCCTTGGAGTTGGTGGACCAATCAGTAGTATATCCTAAAGGGCTGATTGAGAACTTTTTAGTTAAGGTTGACAAGTTCATCTATCCGGCAGATTTTATGATCCTGGATTCTTCAGAAAATGGAAATGACTCCATAATACTTGGTCGACCATTTTTGGCCACTGCTAGAGCCATTGTAGACATAGAGCAGGGAGAGCTAACCCTCAGGATGCATGAGGAGAGCATCACCTTGAAAGTCTTTCCAGAATTACAAAGGAATGAAGAAACAAGCAAGACAAGTGGTGACTTCCTTCCAAAGCAAGCAACCGACAAAATAATAGAACAGGAGAGTGAGCTTGTACAAGGAGGAGAAGGAATTCAAAAAGAGGCCGGGATGATAAACAAAAAGGGGGGAATCATAACTCAAGTCACTGTCAAAGGAGACAAATCAACAAGGAAGAAAAAGAAGAAAAACAGGAAGAAGGCCTACAAAGGGTGGAAGAACAAGAAAATTCCAACTGAGGGATTTTCCAAAGGTGACAAAGTACAATTAGTATATCAACAGCTGGGAACAGAAGATCATTACACTGTCAACCAAGTACTCTCTCTTGAGCACATTGAAATTGAGCATCAAGGCACACAGAGAAAGCTTACAGTGAGAGGTGACAAGTTGAGACATCACCAGCATCAACCACCTTAAAGGGAGTTCAATGTCAAGCTAGTGACAATAAAAGAGCGCTTCATGGGAGGCAACCCATGATTTAAGATTTCTGTCCTTTCTTTTATTCAATAAGCCATGATTACCTGAGCATGATTTTTGAACATCCATATAAATTGCATACATTGTTTTGAAGCACATGTCAAACTTCTAAGTTTGGTGTACCTTAAGGCACACCCAAGTTCATTTTTCAAAAAAGCGGATTATTCTTAGAACATATGCATAATTCTTTTGATGAAGCATATGACCAAACACTAAGTTTGGTGTCTGCATGTGTAACAATGTTCAGAAGATCATTTCCCAATCATGGAATCAAAACCATACAGAAAGGGATCATGCATAAAATTTTTTTTATAAAATACATCAATTGTGAAGAATGGTTTGCATTGCTAAGCCGTCCCCTCAATAAAAGATAAGTTTGGTGTTCACCAACTTTTAGCATCTTTAATTAAGGGACACAATTGACCATGAAAGAAAAAAAAATAATAAATAACAATTAAACAAAACAAAACAATTTTTTTTCTTTATTGCAAATAAATTGCCAACCACTATATTAATGTTCTAAGGCTAGCTGTTTTGGTTCATGCAGGAGAAAAAAGGATTGAGACAAAACAAGGAGGGGCCACGGCTAGGACAAGCTATGTGAGGATGGTCACATGTGCCTAGAAGAATTCGCTCATGGGGAAGCAGAATTTGCATGCATGCATCATCGAACACCTAAATGCATGCAGCCAATGGGAAGAGGATCCTCGTCATTGACTCAATAATGCATGCAGACCGTCCATTCCATGAACCCCTTAGATGAACAACTCAATCTCAACCCTTCACGAACACCAACGAGCTCCTTCCTCATTCATTGTGGTTTTGTTGGAAAGCTTGAAGAATCTGCCTATTAATAGCCGTAGCACTAAACGGTTTACACAATCATTCAAGCCACCTTCACATGAAAGCCATAATCCCCTCTATTCCCAAAACTAAAACAATTCCCTTATCTCACACAACAGAACCGAAAATCATCCCAAACACAACACATACTTCTTCTATTCTCACTTTTCCCTTCTTCTCACCTCAAATCCAATGGCATCCTCAAGTTCAAAAAGAAGGCCAGGAAAGGAACCTATGGTAGCCGAACCTCCATCATTTGATGCAAACAAATTTAGATCCCAATTCCATGAAGGGAGATATCATAGGTTCATGGAGACAAAGAATGTAATCTATGAGAAAGGCCTTGAGTTGAGAGACGGGGAATACCCCATCATGAGGCAAATCACTAAAGAAAGAAGGTGGGAACTTTTATGTGCTCCTCTTGTTGACATCAGTGCAGTCATGATCAGGGAGTTCTATGCAAATGCTGTAAAAGAAAACAAAGATAGTGCCCCTTACACAAGTTATGTCAGAGGAGTTGAAGTGAGTTTTAGCCCAGCAGCCATCACAAGGGCCCTAAAGTTGAGAACCATAACTTATGCAGAGCCCAGTTATGAAATAGTGAGAAGATCTATCCTTCCTACTGGAAACGCCTCGTGGGTCACAATCAAATGAGCACTCTTGACATACTGCATCTTACATGGAGGTGAAATCAACCTCGCACAACTCATAGCCGATAGTATTCAAGAGATGGCCAATAGCACAAGCAAATCAAGTGGTCTTGGACATCCAAGTACCATCCTCAGGCTATGTGACAAAGCTGGAGTAATCTTTGAAGATGAGGACACAGAAAAAGTGAAAAAGGGAAAAGGGATCACTAAGAAGAGTATGGAAGGAATAAATGAAGAAGATGATCCAGAGGGGGTGGTAGCTCCCAGACAAAGGAGATCACAAAGAGAGGAAGGACGAAATCAAGCTCATGATGCCATAGACATGAGCCAGCTACACAGAGCGATAGAAGAGCTATCTCAACAACTCATGCAGACTCAACAAGAGCATAATCTGGGGCACCAAGCGCAATATCTAAAGCCCCATCCAGAGTTTAGGGAGCAATATCTGAAAGACAAAGAGGAGAGAGAAGCTTGGCAGCGTCAAATGGAGGAGAAACAAGAGAGATGGCAACAGCAAATGATGACTCAGCAGCAAGAATTTCAAGCACAGATTCTTGAAGGACAAAAAGAGCAATACAAAGAATTCAAAGAATCATATGACAAGCTATACTTTAGTCAAGCTAAAGCAGGGGAATATAGTCACAACCTGTATCAATGGAAGAATATTCATCACACCATGGGAGAAGTTAGATATGTGCAAAGAATGGAGAATGATGAAAACATGCAAGCAAGGTTGGAGTACTTGACCCATAATTTGCCAACACTCAATCCTCAGATCAAGCCATTTGAGCAATGCCCTGAATTTGGAGCCAAGCAACAAGCAAGGTCTCGTCACTATACGGAGGCAACTTTTAAAAGATTGGAAGACGTTGGGCTCTCAGGACTCTTAGATTCTGTCTGGGGTAGAAGATGTCCTGGTGAAGAGATCCGAGATTATTCCAAGCTAGGGAAGAGAAAGAAGAAAAAGAGAGAATCAAGCAGCAGCCACGACCAATAGAAGGTGGCAAAGTTCTTTCATACCCCTTCTTTCATTCTTCTAATAAGGAGAAGCATGTCTGAAACATGATATGCCTCCACTGTTTATTTCCTTTTTATTTCATTTTCTTGTACTTTCCTTTATTCAATAAGTAGCTAGAGAAATGATCTGCATAATGCTTGTCATTCATCACTTAGCTTTAATTTTGTTTTATTTCCCATATGCTTGAATAAAAGAGATTTTGTTTGAATTGAAAAGTAAAAATCCAATGTTGCATAAGTAGAATGGAAGTTAATGGTGGTAAATATGTTTGATTAAATGCATAACTCATGAAATAATTGTTGCATAATATCAATTTCATTTAAGTGAGAGTTAGCTTGCTGTACAAAGATTCTTATCAATAAAGGAAAAAGCCCTTGGGAACAAAAACAGAAAGAAAAGGAAGAAGAAAAAGCCAAAGTGGCAAGAAAAACAAAGAATAAAGGTTGGACACCAATAGCTTGGACCCTAGGACATATGCCTGTGGTGTTTTTGTACTAAGATATGCTTGGATGAGTAAATTCTAAGGGGTATTTTAAAACCCGGTCACTTAGATCAACTGATTTGGGATGGCCAATTGAAAGTCCACAATAAAGAGCAACTTAGATACAGAACATTTAGTTATCCAAAGAGATGCTGGGCATCAATGATCCTAGGAAGAAATAGTGAGCCATGTGTCTATGGTGGAAAGATGTTGAATAAGAGAAAAAAAAAATAATAATAAAGCCAAAGGCTACTACTTCAACATTAGACACCAAAACCTCTAAAAGAATAAGCTTGTTAAGCATTATGAGTAAGAAAAGATAGCAAGGGAGTAATTAAAAAGTAAGCCTTATAACAGCAAGTTTAGCAAGCCTTTGAGGAAAGATGTATACTATGTAATAGCAACAATAATTGAGTTATCATTGTCTGCATAAAGACTCCATAAATCAAGTTCTGCTATTTGATTAATAAGGATATGTTTCTTTTCTTGTTCATTTCATTTTCTCTTAGTTTTGATGCGTGCTTGGGGACAAGCAAGATTTAAGTTTGGTGTTGTGATGACAAGTCATCATATACACATTTTTCAAGCTAATTTCACTTGTTTTATTAGTCTTTATGCACTTTCTTGCATCCTAAGTAAGTGATTTAGAATGAAAATACATAACTTCTTTAGATCAAGCAACTACCATTAAATTGATGCTAACTCATAAGGTTTAAGCTAATTTTAATTGATTTTTAATTGATTTATAAGCCTTGTGAATTTAGTGATACTTTGAGTAGTTGTTTTGGTTGATTGTAGGTGAAGAAAAGAAGAAAGGAGAAAGCGTGGCTTAAGAAAGCGTGGCCCAAGGAGAAAAAGGCGTGGCGCATGAAGAAGGAAGCAAGCATTGCCCTTCACAAGGGCAGACTGCCCTCTAGGAGGGCAACATAAGGAAACAAGGTTTGAAGAGGCAACTCTGCCCTGCCCACGACAAGGGCAGAGCACAAAATTGTGCCTTGGATCAAAGAGGAGAAAAACCTTGCCCTGCCCTCCACAAGGGCAGTATCGGGCCTTCATGGAAAATAAATCAAAGGAAAAAGCCTACCAATGCTTGCCACAAGAATCGAACACGGCACAATGAGGAAGCAAGGAACTAGGCCTCATTATGGTGCCAAGAAAGCCAAGGAAAAATAGTAGCGTGTGCATCGGCCAAGTCTCGAACACGGGACTTCAATTTGGAATTTCTGCCCTGCCCTCCGCGAGGGCAGGGCAGCATTTTGTTGTGGCACGCATGATGAGCGGATAATTTGTACACTTTTTGGCATTGTTTTTAGTATGTTTTTAGCATCTTTTAGTTAGTTTTTAGTATATTTTTATTAGTTTTTAATTAAAATTCACTTTTCTGGACATTACTATGAGTTTGTGTGTTTTTCTGTGATTTCAGGTATTTTCTGGCTGAAATTGAGGGTCCTGAGCAAAAATCTGATCCAGAGACTGAAAAGGACTGCAGATGCTGTTGGATTCTGACCTCCCTGCACTCGAAGTGGATTTTCTGGAGCTACAGAAGCCCTATTGGCGCGCTCTCAACGGCATTGGAAAGTAGACATCCAGTGCTTTCCAGCAATATATAATAGTCCATACTTTGCCCAAGATTTGATGGCCCAAACCGGCGCTCAAAGTCACCTACAGAAATTCCAGCGTTAAACGCCGGAACTGGCATAAAATTTGGAGTTAAACGCCCAAACTGGCATGAAAGCTGGCGTTTAACTCCAGAAAAGGTCTCTACACGAAATTCCTTCATTGCTCAGCCCAAGCACACACCAAGTGGGCCCGGAAGTGGATTTTTCTGTCATTTACTCAATTCTGTAAACCTTAGGATACTAGTTTACTACTTATAGGACCTTTTGACTTTGTAATCAGTACCTTATGCGACCTTTTGATTACCTTATGACATTGTACACGTTTTCTTCCACAGCATGAGTCTCTAAACCCCATGGTTGGGGGTGAGGAGCTCTGCTGTGTCTTGATGGATTAATGCAATTACTACTGTTTCTCATTCAATCATGCTTGCTTCCATTCCAAGATAATACTTGTTCTTAATCCGGATGAATGTGATGATCCGTGACAATCATCATCATTCTCAACCATGAACGTGTGACTGACAACCACCTCCGTTCTACCTTAGATTAAGTAGTTATCTCTTGGATTCTTTAATCGGAATATTCGTGGTATAAGCTAGGCTGATGGCGGCATTCAAGAGAATCCGGAAGGTCTAAACCTTGTCTGTGGTATTCTGAGTAGGATTCTATGACTGAATGACTGTGACGTGCTTCAATCTCCTGAAGGCGGGGCGTTAGTGACAGACGCCAAAAGAATCACTGGATTCTACTCCGGTCTGATTGAGAACCGACAGATGGAATGCCGTGCCGTGACAGGGCATTAGGAATCGTTCCAATGAGAGGATGGGAGGTAGCCACTGACAATGGTGAAACCCTACACACAGCTTGCCATGGAAGGAGACTTGAGTGACTGAAGAAGGAGACAGCAGGAAAGCAGAGATTCAGAAGATGGAGCATCTCCAAACCTCAACCTATTCTCCATTACTGCAAAACAAGTAACTATTTCATGTTCTTTCGCTTTTCACAAACAATCCTGATAATTTCTGATATCCTAACTAAGATTTACAAGATAACCATAGCTTGCTTCAAGCCGACAATCTCCGTGGGATCGACCCTTGCTCACGCAAGGTATTACTTGGACGACCCAGTGCACTTGCTGGTTAGTTGTGCGGGATTGCAAAAGTGTTATTGCAATTTCGTGCACCAAGTTTTTGGCGCCGTTGCCGGGGATTGTTCGAGTTTGGACAACTGACGGCTTGTCTTGTTGCTTAGATTTGGACTGTTTTATTTTTATTGGTTTAGAGTCTTTTAGTTGAGTCTAGTTTCATATTTTAAGTTTGGTGTCATTTGCATGCTTTTGTTTTTCTTTTTGATTTTCGATTTTTGCATGTTCTTAGTCCCTTTTTGATTCATAAAAGTTCTAAGTTTGGTGTCCTCTTTGTGTTTTTCCTTTAAAATTTTCGAAAAAAATAGTGTTTGATTTTCTAAAATTTTAAGTTTGGTGTCATTTTGTGTTTTTCTCTTTCCTCTTTTTAAAAAAATCAAATCTTTTTCATAAAAACTTTTCAATCATATCTTCTTAATTGCTGTTTTCAAAATCTTTTTAATTAACTAATTGATTCAGTTCTCAATTTGCTTTGATCTTATTTTCTTTCTAATTTTCGAAATCTTATTTTATTTTCCTTTTGATTTTCGAATTTTTATTTTAAATTTCCTTTTTGTTTTTATTTTTATTTTTCGGTTATTTCAAAAAAAAAAAAAACACAAACAAAATTTATCTCCTTGCAATTATTATCATTTCCCTTTTGTCCATTATGGACTTAAGTGGAATTAACCAGTCCAGAAGGACTCTGGGGTCCTATGCCAACCCTAGTACAGCTGCATATGGGAGTAGCATCTGTGTACCTCCCATCAAAGCAAGCAGCTTTGAGCTAAACCCTCAACTCATTATCATAGTGCAGCAAAATTGTCAGTATTCCGGTCTTCCAGAGGAAGAACCTACTGAGTTTCTGGCACAGTTCTTACAAATTGCTGACACAATACATGATAAAGAGGTAGATCAGGATGTCTACAGACTGTTACTGTTTCCATTTGCTGTAAAAGATCAAGCAAAAAGGTGGTTGAATAACCAACCTACAGCAAGCATAAAGACATGGAAACAGTTATCAGAAAAATTCCTGAATCATTTTTACCCTCCAAAAAGGATGACACAGCTAAGGCTGGACATCCAAGGCTTTAAACAAGAGGATAATGAATCCCTTTATGATGCCTGGGAGAGGTATAGAGGTATGCTCAGAAAATGCCCCTCTGAAATGTTTTCAGAGTGGGTACAGTTAGACATCTTCTACTATGGGCTTACAGAAAAAGCTCAGATGTCTTTAGACCACTCAGCTGGTGGATCTATACACATGAGAAAGACAATTGAAGAAGCTCAAGAGCTTATAGACATTGTTGCTAGAAACCAATACTTATATTCTAGCAAGGAATTCGTTCCACAAGAAGAGGTCATGGCAGTAGTCAATGATCCTGATCCTCAAAGACAGATGAATGAGCTTAATCAACAATTGCTCCTGATGACAGAACAGTTAGCAGAATTTAAAGAAATGCTCCATGATACTAAGGTTGCTAACAAGAGCATAGAACTGTAGTTGAATCAAGCAAAACAGCAAATATCTAAACAAATAACAGAAGAATGTCAAGCAGTTCAACTGAGGAGTGGGAAAACACTGAATGCCACTGCTCAAAAGAGCAAGAAGTCAATTAAGGAACAGTTGACAGAGGATGACCAAGCCACTGTTCAAAATCCCTCTGAGGACAGTAAGAGCACAGAGAGGAATATTATTGGCGTTCAAACGCCAGAAAGGGAAGGAAAGTTGGCGTTAAACGCCCATTCCTTGCCCAAAACTGGCGTTCAAACGCCAGAACAGGGAGGAAAGCTGGCGTTAAACGCCCATTCCCTGCCCAGTTCTGGCGTTCAAACGCCAGAAAAGGGGGAGAAGTTGGCGTTTAACGCCCAAACTTCATCCACTCCTGGCGTTCAAACACCCAAGGAGAATCAGGCACCTGAGAGTTCTGATGATTATCCCCCTAACAAGGCCTCTTCAACCATTTCTGTAAGGAATAAACCTGCAGCATCTAAGGTTGAAGAATATCAAGCCAAGATGCCTTATCCTCAGAAACTCCGCAAAGCGGAACAGGATAAGCAATTTGCCCGCTTTGCAGACTATCAAAGGACTCTTGAAATAAAGATTCCGTTTGCAGAGGCACTTGAGCAAATACCCTCTTATGCTAAGTTCATGAAAGAGATCTTAAGCCATAAGAAGAATTGGAGAGAAACTGAAAAAGTGTTTCTCACTGAAGAATGCAGCGCAGTCATTTTGAAAAGCTTACCAGAAAAGCTTCAAGATCCTGGAAGCTTTATGATACCCTGCACATTAGAAGGCGCCTGCACCAAGATAGCCCTATGTGATCTTGGAGCAAGCATCAATCTAATACTTGCATCCACTATCAGAAAGCTTGGGTTGACTGGAGAAGTCAAACCAACCAGGATATGCCTCCAACTTGCTGATGGTTCCATTAAACAACCATCAGGCATAATAGAGGACATGATTGTCAAGGTTGGGCCATTTGCCTTTCCAACTGACTTTGTGGTGCTGGAAATGGAGGAGCACAAAAGTGCAACTCTCATTCTAGGAAGACCTTTCCTAGCAACTGGACGAACTCTCATTGATGTACATAAAGGGGAAGTAACCCTGAGAGTCAATGAGGATGAGTTCAAGTTGAATGCTGTGAAAGCTATGCAGCATCCAGACACACCAGAAGACTGCATGGACGTTGACATTATTGATTCTCTGGTAGAAGAGATCAATATGGCTGAAAGCCTAGAATCAGAGCTTGAGGACATCTTCAAAGATGCTCAACCTGATCAAGAAGAACTAGAGGAAGTAAAGGAATTTTCGAAAATTCCTCAGGAGGAGGATAAGCCTCCCAAGCCGGAACTCAAACCATTACCATCATCCTTGAAATATGCATTTAAGGGAGAGGGTGACACTTTTCCAGTGATTATAAGCTCTGCTTTAAATTCACAGGAAGAGGAAGCACTGATTCAAGTGCTAAGGACACACAAGACAGCTCTTGGGTGGTCCATAAGTGATCTTAAGGGCATTAGCCCAGCTAGATGCATGCACAAGATCCTGTTGGAGGATAATGCCAAACCAGTGGTTCAACCACAGAGGAGGCTAAATCCAGCCATGAAGGAGGTGGTGCAGAAAGAGGTCACGAAATTACTAGAGGCTGGGATCATTTATCCTATTTCTGATAGCCCCTGGGTGAGCCCTGTCCAAGTTGTTCCCAAAAAGGGAGGCATGACAGTGGTTCATAATGAAAAAAATGAACTGGTTCCCACAAGGACAGTCACAGGGTGGCGCATGTGTATTGACTACAGAAGGCTCAATACAGCCACCAGAAAGGATCATTTTCCTTTACCATTCATAGACCAAATGCTAGAAAGACTAGCTGGCCATGATTATTACTGCTTTTTGGATGGCTATTCAGGCTACAACCAAATTGCAGTAGACCCCCAGGACCAAGAGAAAACAGCATTCACCTGCCCTTCAGGCGTGTTTGCCTATAGGAGAATGCCATTTGGTTTGTGCAATGCACCTGCAACCTTTCAGAGGTGCATGCTCTCTATCTTTTCAGATATGGTAGAGAAATTTCTGGAAGTCTTCATGGATGACTTTTCAGTATATGGAGACTCATTCAGCTCCTGTCTTAACCACCTATCACTTGTCCTGAAAAGATGCCAAGAGACTAACCTGGTTTTAAACTGGGAGAAATGTCACTTTATGGTGACTGAAGGAATTGTCCTTGGGCACAAAATTTCAAGCAGGGGAATAGAGGTGGATAAGGCAAAGGTAGAGGTAATTGAAAAATTACCACCACCTGCCAATGTTAAGGCAATCAGAAGCTTTCTGGGACATGCAGGATTTTACAGAAGGTTTATCAAGGATTTTTCGAAAATTGCCAAACCTCTGAGTAATCTGCTAGCTGCTGACACTCCATTTATCTTTGATAATGAGTGTCTGCAGGCATTTGAGACCCTGAAAGCTAAGCTAGTCACAGCACCAGTTATCTCTGCACCAGATTGGGCATTACCATTTGAATTAATGTGTGATGCCAGTGATCATGCCATTGGTGCGGTGTTGGGACAGAGGCATAATAAACTTCTGCATGTCATTTATTATGCCAGCCGTGTTCTAAATGATGCACAGAAGAATTACACAACCACAGAAAAAGAATTACTTGCAGTGGTTTATGCCATTGACAAGTTTAGATCCTACCTAGTAGGATCCAAAGTGATTGTGTACACTGACCATGCTGCTCTTAAATACTTACTCACAAAGCAGGATTCAAAACCCAGGCTTATCAGATGGGTGTTGCTTCTGCAAGAGTTTGATATAGAAATAAGAGACAGAAAAGGGACAGAGAATCAGGTAGCTGATCATCTGTCCAGAATAGAGCCAGAAGTTGGGGCGTCCCTCCCTTCTACTGAGATTTCTGAGACTTTCCCAGATGAGCAATTATTTGCCATTCAGGAAGCTCCATGGTTTGCAGATATTGCAAACTATAAAGCTGTGAGGTTCATACCCAAAGAGTACAGTTACATGCAGAGAAAGAAATTAATTTCAGATGCCAAGTACTACCTTTGGGATGAACCATATCTCTTTAAGAGATGTGCTGACGGAGTGATCCGCAGGTGTGTACCCAGAGAAGAAGCACAGAGGATCCTATGGCACTGCCATGGATCACAGTACGGAGGACATTTTGGAAGTGAGCGAACAGCCACTAAAGTCCTCCAATGTGGCTTCTACTGGCCTACTCTCTATAAAGATTCCCGAGAGTTTGTGCGTAACTGTGACAGTTGCCAAAGAGCTGGTAACCTGCCTCATGGATATGCCATGCCTCAACAAGGGATATTAGAGATAGAGCTGTTTGATGTATGGGGAATTGACTTCATGGGGCCATTCCCACCATCATACTCAAACACTTACATTCTGGTGGCAGTGGACTATGTATCTAAGTGGGTAGAAGCAATTGCTACACCCACTAATGATACTAAGACCGTACTGAAATTCCTCCAGAAGAACATTTTCAGCAGATTTGGCGTTCCCAGAGTGCTAATCAGTGATGGGGGCACTCATTTCTGCAATAAACAACTATACTCTGCTATGGTCAGATATGGAATTAGCCACAAAGTGGCAACTCCGTATCATCCACAGACAAATGGGCAAGCTGAGGTCTCTAACAGAGAGATAAAGAGAATCCTGGAACGGACTGTGATGGCCCGAAGAAAGGATTGGGCAAAGAGCTTGGATGATGCTCTGTGGGCATACAGAACAGCATTCAAGACTCCTATAGGCACCTCTCCATACCAACTGGTGTATGGGAAGGCCTGTCATTTGCCTGTGGAACTGGAACACAAAGCCTACTGGGCAACCAGATTCCTAAACATGGATGCACAGTTAGCTGGTGAGAAAAGACTACTCCAGCTAAATGAGCTAGAGGAGTTCAGACTCAATGCCTTTGAAAATGCAAAAATTTATAAGGAAAAGGCAAAGAAGTGGCATGACAAGAGATTGTCAACCAGAGTCTTTGAGCCAGGACAAAAAGTTCTGCTCTTCAACTCTAGGCTCAAACTGTTTCCAGGAAAACTCAAATCCCGTTGGGGGGGTCCATATGTGATTACAGGAGTGTCACCATATGGATATGTTGAGCTTCAGGATATTGATTCTGATAAGAAGTTCATTGTTAATGGACAGAGAATCAAACATTATCTTGAAGGAAACTTTGAGCAGGAGTGCTCAAAACTGAGACTAGAGTGATTCTCAGTGAAAGTCCAGCTAAAGACAGTAAAGAAGCGCTTACTGGGAGGCAACCCAGTCATTAGTAGGTTGTATGATTTGTTCCTACAAGAGGCAAATATCAAAAAATGAAGGAATTCACAGAGTTACAGAAGGATTCAGCTCAAAAAGCAGAGAAAATGAGCTTACTGGCGAAAAAACGCCAGTAAGGTGCATTTTGGGCGTTACCCATTCTGGGCGTTTAACGCCAGTAATGGTACCATTTTGGGCGTTAAACGCCAGAATGGGTACCATTCTGGGCGTTTAACGCCAGGTGTGCAGCATCACTGGGCGTTCAGAAAAACGCCCAGTGAGGAAGGTTTTCTGGCGTTTAACGCCAGCCAGGGTACCTGGCTGGGCGTTAAACGCCCAAAAAGGGTGCCAAGTGGGCGTTAAACGCCAGAATGGGTGCCATTCTGGGCGTTTAACGCCAGAAAGGTGGGGGGACCACATTTTTGTTTTCAACTCAAATTTTTTCAAACTTTCCTCTTTTTACCCATAATCTTCTACATAAATGCACTTCAACCTTTCATCATTCACTTTCAAATCTTCACAAATCAAAACCATTCTTCAAATCTATTTCAAAATAATCTCAAATCTTCTTCAAAAACTCACCCTTTTCTCAAATTTTTTTCAAAATCTTTTCAAATTTCCTTTCAAATCTCTCTTTTGTTTTCGAAATTCTCCTCCCCCCACTCTATAAATGTACGTTCCTCACCCCTCCTTCCTCACACCATTCGAATTTTCTCTCTCTCTCTCTCTCTCTCTCTCTCTTCTCTTCTTTCTTTTCTTTTTGCTTGAGGACAAGCAAAACCTCTAAGTTTGGTGTGCTTTTCCGTGATCACTAAGCTAAGATCTATCAAGATCATGGCTCCCAAGGGAAAACAAACCAACTCAAGAGGAAAGAAAGAGACTAATCCAAAGAATCTTTGGAATGAAGAGAAGTTCTTAACCAAAGAACATGAAGACCATTATCACAAAATAATGGGTCTGAGGTCAGTGATCCCGGAAGTTAAATTTGATCTGAAAGAAGATGAATATCCGGAGATCCAAGAGCAAATTCGAAACAGAGGTTGGGAAGTTCTGACCAATCCTGAGACAAAGGTTGGAAGGAACATGGTTCAGGAATTCTACTCAAATCTGTGGCTAACAGATAAGCAAAGAATGACTGGAACCGCTTACCATACCCACAGAACCATGGTCAGAGGGAAAGTTATGTACTTCCATCTGGACAAAATAAGAGAAATCTTCAAACTACCTCAACTACAAGATGATCCTGATTCCTTCAATAGGAGGATGGTGAGAGTAGATAAAGGGTTGGATCAAGTTCTAGAGGACATCTGCCTCCCTGGGACTAAGTGGATAACCAATTCAAAGGGTGTCCCAAACCAACTCAAGAGGGGAGACCTCAAGCCAATTGCAAGAGGTTGGCTAGACTTTATTGGGCGTTCCATATTGCCCACTAGCAACCGTTCTGAGGTCACCATCAAGAGAGCAGTGATGATTCACTGCATTATGCTTGGAAAAGAAGTGGAGGTTCATCATGTGATTGCTTGTGAGATCTACACCATTGCAAATAAGAATTCCACTGAGGCCAAACTGGCTTACCCAAGCTTGATTTCCTTGCTCTGTAAAGAGGCTGGGGTGAAGATGGGAGTAGATGAGTTCATACCCATTGAACACCCAATCACCAAGAAGTCAATGGAAGGACAAGTGCAAGACAACTCCATCAAGAGGAGGGCGCAGGAATTCCTCCCTGAATTCCCAAGAATTGACTACTGGTCCAGCCTAGAAGCATCTATTAACAAGCTGCAAGAGACTATGGAGCAACTGAAGGAAGAACAGCAGAATCAGAACTGCATGCTCTGCAAATTGCTGAAGGAACAAGAGAAGCAGGGGCGTGAACTCCAAGAGTTGAAGCGCCAAAAGCTCTCCTCTCAAGCTGAGGGAGCATCCACTTCTCAAAATCAAGGTTGTTGAGTCCTAACTCTGTGAAAACCTCTATCATTAGGAGCCTCTGTTTTTCGTTTTTTTTATTTTCCTTTATTTTGTTTTTATTCTTCGTTTTTCTAGTCTCATTCTATATCTATTTTTGAGTCTTGTTTTTAATTCGTAATTAATAAAATTAAATTTATGCCTTAAAGTTATGAATGTCCTATGAATCCATCACCTCTCTTAAAAGAAAAATGCTTTAATCACAAAAGAACAAGAAGTACAGGGTTTCAAAATTTATCTCTGAAACTAGTTGAATTAGTTTGATGTGGTGACAATACTTTTTGTTTTCTGAATGAATGCTTGAATAGTGCATATGTCTCTTGAATTTGTTGTTTTTAAGAATGTTAAATTTGTTGGCTCTTGAAAGAATGAGGAGAAAGAGAACTGTTATTGAGGATCTGAAAAATCATCAAATTGATTCTTGAAGCAAGAAAAAGCAGTGAATACAAAAAAAAAAAATTTCGAAAAAAAAGAGAAAAGAAAAAGAAAAAGAAAAGAAATAGAGTTGTGATCCAAGGCAACAAGAGTGTGCTTAAGAACCCTGGACACCTCTAATTGGGGACTTTAGCAAAGCTGAGTCACAATCTGAAAAGGTTCACCCAATTATGTGTCTGTGGCATGTGTGTATCCGGTGGTAATACTGGAAGACAGAGTGCTTTGGGCCACAGCCAAGACTCATATATTAGCTATGTTCAAGAATCATTATACTTAACTAGGAGAATCAATAACATTATCTGAGTTCTGAGTTCTCATAGATGCCAATCATTCTGAACTTCAAAGGATTGAGTGAGATGCCAAAACTGTTCGGAGGCAAAAAGCTACTAGTCCCGCTCATCTAATTGGAACTATGTTTCTTTGATATTTTGGAATCTATAGTATATTCTCTTCTTTTTATCCTATTTTGATTTTCAGTTGCTTGGGGACAAGCAACAATTTAAGTTTGGTGTTATGATGAGCGGATAATTTGTACACTTTTTGGCATTGTTTTTAGTATGCTTTTAGCATCTTTTAGTTAGTTTTTAGTATATTTTTATTAGTTTTTAATTAAAATTCACTTTTCTGGACTTTACTATGAGTTTGTGTGTTTTTCTGTGATTTCAGGTATTTTCTGGCTGAAATTGAGGGTCCTGAGCAAAAATCTGATCCAGAGACTGAAAAGGACTGCAGATGCTGTTGGATTCTGACCTCCCTGCACTCGAAGTGGATTTTCTGGAGCTACAGAAGCCCCATTGGCGCGCTCTCAACGGCATTGGAAAGTAGACATCTAGGGCTTTCCAGCAATATATAATAGTCCATACTTTGCCCAAGATTTGATGGCCCAAACCGGCGCTCAAAGTCACCTACAGAAATTCCAGCGTTAAACGCCGGAACTGGCATAAAATTTGGAGTTAAACGCCCAAACTGGCATGAAAGCTGGCGTTTAACTCCAGAAAAGGTCTCTACACGAAATTCCTTCATTGCTCAGCCCAAGCACACACCAAGTGGGCCCGGAAGTGGATTTTTCTGTCATTTACTCAATTCTGTAAACCTTAGGATACTAGTTTACTACTTATAGGACCTTTTGACTTTGTAATCAGTACCTTATGCGACCTTTTGATTACCTTATGACATTGTACACGTTTTCTTCCACAGCATGAGTCTCTAAACCCCATGGTTGGGGGTGAGGAGCTCTGCTGTGTCTTGATGGATTAATGCAATTACTACTGTTTCTCATTCAATCATGCTTGCTTCCATTCCAAGATAATACTTGTTCTTAATCCGGATGAATGTGATGATCCGTGACAATCATCATCATTCTCAACCATGAACGTGTGACTGACAACCACCTCCGTTCTACCTTAGATTAAGTAGTTATCTCTTGGATTCTTTAATCGGAATCTTCGTGGTATAAGCTAGGCTGATGGCGGCATTCAAGAGAATCCGGAAGGTCTAAACCTTGTGTGTGGTATTCTGAGTTGGATTCTATGACTGAATGACTGTGACGTGCTTCAATCTCCTAAAGGCGGGGCGTTAGTGACAGACGCCAAAAGAATCACTGGATTCTACTCCGGTCTGATTGAGAACCGACAGATGGAATGCCGTGCCGTGATAGGGCATTAGGAATCGTTCCAATGAGAGGATGGGAGGTAGCCACTGACAATGGTGAAACCCTACACACAGCTTGCCATGGAAGGAGACTTGAGTGACTGAAGAAGGAGACAGCAGGAAAGCAGAGATTCAGAAGATGGAGCATCTCCAAACCTCAACCTATTCTCCATTACTGCAAAACAAGTAACTATTTCATGTTCTTTCGCTTTTCACAAACAATCCTGATAATTTCTGATATCCTAACTAAGATTTACAAGATAACCATAGCTTGCTTCAAGCCGACAATCTCCGTGGGATCGACCCTTGCTCACGCAAGGTATTACTTGGACGACCCAGTGCACTTGCTGGTTAGTTGTGCGGGATTGCAAAAGTGTTATTGCAATTTCGTGCACCAACGCACAGGCACCAAACTGGCGCACCAAGGGACGGTTCGGCAGCACCAGCAGCACGCACAGGCACCAAACTGGCGCACCAGAAATTTTTGCCCTGCCCTACGCGAGGGCAGGGCAGCATCCTGCACACCAAACTCGCACACCACGCTCGCACCAAGGCCGCACGCATCAATTTTCTGCCCTTCCCTCCACAAGGGCAGGGCAGCCTCCTGGAAGCAATTGTTCTTGGGCTAAAAATTGGATTAAAAATCCAATTTAATTCATTTCTTCACTAAATCAAAAGCCCATCCAAATCCCAAGATCCAAGAATAGAAAGTGTATAAATAGGAGCTAGTTTGATGTAATTAGGACTTTTTACAAAACTTTTGACTTGACTCTTGAATTTTGCACTTTCTTTGGAGCTTTGAATTTTGCAACTTTTCTTGAGAGACTTGACCGAGATTTCAGAGAATTAGGGAGGAGAATTGATCTCTCTTCTTCCTCGTTCTTGCTTGGGCATTTTCTACTTTTCTTGTTTGAGTCTTGGGTGTTAAGAATTGAGGAAATTGTGTCTCAATCTCCACTCAAGAGCTCTTTAATTTCTCTACTGCATAATTGAATTCATTTACATTCTCTTTACTGCTTCTTCTTCAATTTCTTGTCAATTGCCTTGTGAACTTGGATCTGGGAAGGCAATTGAGATCTAGGCTTTGCTACCTAGTCTCTTGAGTCCTGAGATCCCAATTTCCTTTTGGTTCTTCTGTGAACCTTTGCTGCACTTAATTTCCTTATTGTTTGAGTTCTAATTGTTTATAATTCAATTTCTATTCTATTAATTATTGCAATTCAATTTCTCCTTGCTTAGATTCTGATATCCCATTCCTCAAATCCCTTTTACATTCAAGCAATTTATATTTCTTGCACTTTAAGTTACTGCAATTTACATTTCTTGCACTTTAAGTTTCAGTCATTTACTTTCTTGTTCTTTAAGATTCAGCAAGTTTACTTTCCTGCTCTTTAATTTACTGCAATTCTCCTCTCTCCCTTTACATTCCAAGCAATTTAGCTTCTGTTAAATACAAACCAATCAACCAAAACTTAATTCGCTTGACTAAATCAACCACTAAACTAAAATTGCTCAATCCTTCAATCCCTGTGGGATCGACCTCACTCATGTGAGTTATTATTACTTGATGCGACCCGGTACACTTGCCGGTGAGTTTTGTGTCGGATCGTTTTCCGCACATCATGATGAAGAACCAAGAATTGACAACAAAGAACCAAGAAGCTTCCATGAAGAGCCTAGAAAGGCAGATTGGACAAATCTCCAAGCAGATTTCTATTGAGAGACCTTCAAGCTCACTACCAAGTGATACCATTCCTAATCCAAAAGAAGAATGCAAAGCTGTGCAATTAAGGAGTGGAAAGACATTGGTGGATGGCAACCAAGGGGCAACCAAGAAACTTACGGAGAGTGACAAAGAACCAACAGAGAAAGATGGAGCTAACAACAAGGATATAACAAGCAAGAATGTCCTAGAAAAGCTCACAGAAGAGAACAACCAACCACAGAATTTAAAGAAGGGAAAGCAGATCATGGAAGAACCAAATCCAAAACAGCAGCAAGTGGAGAAGAGTCTTACACCTCCACTACCCTATCCACAGAGATTCCAAAAAGAAGCAAAGGATCAACATTTCCACAAATTCCTTAAGACTTTCAAGAAGCTGGAAATCAGCATACCTTTGGCTGAGGCATTGGAGCAAATGCCTCTATATGCCAAGTTCTTAAAGGAGCTCATCAACAAGAAAAGAAACTGGAATGAGAAGGAGACTGTAATGTTCAGTGAAGAATGCAGTGCACTAATCAAAAAAGGGCTCCCTCCCAAGCTTGAAGATCCTGGAGGTTTCTTCCTACCTTGCACTATTGGAAGTCTATTCATCAACAAGGGGATGTGTGACTTAGGAGCAAGTATAAATCTAATTCCATCTTCTTTAGTGAAAAAGCTTGGCATAGGAGAGGTGAAACCAATACAGATGTCCTTGGAATTGGTGGACCAATCAGTGGTATATCCTAAAGGGTTGATTGAGAACCTTTTAGTTAAGGTTGACAAGTTCATCTTTCCTGCAGACTTTGTGATCCTAGATTCAGCAGAAAATGAGAATGACTCCATAATACTTGGTCGACCATTTTTGGCCACTGCTAGAGCCATTGTAGATATAGAGCAGGGAGAACTAACCCTCAGGATGCATGAAGAAAGCATCACCTTGAAAGTGTTTCCAGAATCACAAAGTAATGAAGAAACAAGCAAGACAAGTGACTGCCTTCCAAGGCAAGCAACCAACAACACAGTAGAACAGAAGAATGAGCTGGTACAAGGAGGGGAAGGAATTCAAAAAGAGGCCGGGATGATAAACAAACAGGGAGGTATCACAACTCAAGTCACTGTCAAGGGAGATAGATCAACAAGAAAGAAAAAAAAGAAAAACAAGAAGAAGGCTTACAAAGGGTGGGAGAGTAAAAAATTCCCAACTGAAGGATTTTCCAAAGGTGACAAAGTGCAATTAGTATATCAACAGCTGGGAATAGAAGATCATTACACTGTCAACCAAATACTCTCTCTTGAGCACATTGAAATTGAGCATCAAGGCACACAGAGAAAGCTCACAGTGAGAGGGGACAAGTTGAGACATCACCAACATCAACCACCCTAAAGGGAGTTCAATGTCAAGCTAATGACAATAAAAGAGCGCTTCATGGGAGGCAACCCATGATTTAAGATTCCTGTCTTTTCTTTTATTCAATAAGCTATGATTACCCAGACATGATTTTGAGCTTTCATATAAATGCATACATTGTTTTGAAGCATATGTCAGACTTCTAAGTTTGGTGTGCCTTAAGACACACCCAAGTTTGTTTTAAAAAAAAAAAGGGGTATTCTTAGAACATATGCATAGTCATTTTTGATGAAGCATATGACCAAACACTAAGTTTGGTGTCTGCATGTGTAACAATGTTTAGAAGATCATTTCCTATTCATGGAATCAAAATCATACAGAGATGGATCATGCATCATTATATTTTGAATTTTCGAAAAAAAATTTATATATCAATTGTGAAGAATTATCTGCATTGCTAAGCCATCCCCTCAGTAAGAGATAAGTTTGGTGTTAACCAACCTTTGGCATTGCTAATTAAGGAACACAATTGATCATTTATGAAAAAGAAACAAAAATAATTTTCTTCTTTATTGCACACCACTTACCAACGTATATATTCATGTTCTAAGGCTAGCTGTTTTGGTTTATTTAGGAGAAAGAGATTGAGACAAATACAAGGAGGGGCCACGGCTAGGACAAGCTAAGTGAGGAGTGGTCACATATGCCTAGAGAAGTGTGCTCCTTGTGAAATAGAATCTGCATGCATGCACCATCGAACACTTAAATACATGCAACCAATGAGAAGAGGATCCTCGTCAAGCCTTAACAATGCATGCAAGCCGTTCAAATCCATGAGCCCTCTATATGTTCAACTCAATCTCAACCCTTCATGATCACCAACGAACCCCCCCTCATTTATTGTGGTTTTGCTAGAAAGTTTGAAGAACCTGCTTATAAATAGCCATTAGCACTAAATGGCTTATACATTCATACAAACTACCTTCACTTGTAAACCATAATCTCCTCTACTCCCAAAATTAAAGCCAACAATTCCTTTCTCTTGCACAACAAAACCGAGCATCATCCCAAACATAACACATTTTTTCCTTACTTCCACTTTTCCCTTTTTCTCACTTCAAATCTAATGGCCTCCTCAAGTTCAAAAAGAAGGCCGGGAAAGGAACCAATGGTGACCGAGCCTCCATCATATGATGAAAGAAAATTTAGGTCCCAATTCCATGAAGGGAGATATCATAGATTCATGAAGACAAAGAATGTCATTTATGAGAAGGGCCTTGAGTTGAAGGACAGGGAATACCCCATCATGAGGCAAATCACTAAAGAAAGAAGGTGGGAACTTTTATGTGCTCCTCTTGTTAACATTAGTGCAGTCATGATCAGGGAATTCTAAGCAAATGCTGTAAAAGAGAACAAAGATAGTGCCCCCTACACAAGTTATGTCAGAGGAGTTGAAGTGAATTTCAGTCCAGCAGCCATCACTAGAGCCCTAAAGTTGAAAACCATAACTTATGCAGAGCCTAGTTATGAGACCAGATTGCAGATGGAAAACAATCCTGATGAGATCTTGCAAGGGTTATGTATGGAAAACACAGACTGGGAAAGAGATTCAAAAGGGATCCCAAGCCACTTGAAAAGAATAAATCTCACTCCTGTGGCCAAGGGATGGTATGAGATAGTAAGGAGGAGATCTATCCTTCCTACTGGAAACGCCTCTTGGGTCACAATCAAATGAGCATTCTTGACATACTGCATCCTACATGGAGGTGAAATCAACCTCGCACAACTCATAGCCGACAGTATTCAAGAGATGGCCAACAACACAAGCAAATCAAGTGGTCTTGGCCATCCAAGTACAATTCTCAGACTGTGCAATAAAGCTGGAGTAATCTTTGAAGATGAAGACACAGAAAAAGTGAAAAAAGGGAAAGGAATCACCAAGAGGAGTATGGAAGGGTTGAATGAAGAAGATGATCAAGAGGGAGTGGTAGCTAATGAGCGGATAATTTATACGCTTTTTGGCATTGTTTTTAGTATGTTTTTAGTATGATTTAGTTAGATTTTAGTATATTTTTATTAGTTTTTAGTTAAAATTCACTTTTTTGGACTTTACTATGAGTTTGTGTGTTTTTCTGTGATTTCAGATATTTTCTGGCTGAAATTGAGGGACCTGAGCAAAAATCTGATTCAGAGACTGAAAAGGACTGCAGATGCTGTTGGATTCTGACCTCCCTGCACTCGAAATGGATTTCCTGGAGCTACAGATACCCAATTGGCGCGCTCTCAACGGCATTGGAAAGTAGACATCCTGGGCTTTCCAGAAATATATAATAGTCCATACTTTTCCCAAGATTTGATGGCCCAAACCGGCGTTCCAAATCAGCTCAAAACTGCCCGGCGTTAAACGCCGGAACTGGCACAAGAATGGGAGTTAAACGCCCAAACTGGCACAAAAGCTGGCGTTTAACTCCAAGAAGAGTCTCTACACGAAAATTCTTCAATGCTCAGCCCAAGCACACACCAAGTGGGCCCGGAAGTGGATTTTTATGTCATTTACTCAGCCCGAAAGTTTTCATGATTTTTCAAAATCAAATCTTTTTCAAATCATATCTTTTCAATCATACATTTCCAAAATCAATTTCTTTCCATTTTCAAAAATACTTGCTAACAATTAATGATTTGATTCAACATTTCAAGTATGTTGCCTTTTCTGTTGAGAAAGGTTTAATGTCTGAATCATATCTTTTAAATTTCTTGTTAGCCAAGTCATTAATTTTCAAAATCAAATCTTTTTAATTTGTTTTTCAAATCATATCTTCTCAATCAAATCTTTTTAAAACTATATCTTTTCAATCATATCTTTTTAATCACATCTTTTTCAAAATATTTTTCAATCATATCTTTTGATTTCTAATTTCAAATTCTTTTTCAAAATCACTTTATTTCTTTCCCACTCTTAGTTTTCGAAAATCATCAATCAATTTTTCAAAATGTTTTTAAAATCTTTTTAATTTATTTTTGAAAATTTCTTCCCCTCTTCTAACATCCTTCTATTTATGGACTAACACTACTCCTCAATGCACAATTCGAACTCTATCTTTCTTGATAAGTTCGAATTCTTCTACCTCTTCCTTCTATTTTTCTTTTCCTCTGACACCTCAAGGAATCTCTATACTGTGACATAGAGGATTCCATATTTTCTTGTTCTCTTCTCTTTCATATGAGCATGAGCAAAGACAAAAGCATTCTTGTTGAGGCTGACCCTGAACATGAAAGGACCTTGAAGCGAAAGCTAAGAGAAGCAAAAGCACAACTATCTGTAGAGGACCTAACAGAAATCTTCAAACAAGAAGAAGACATGGCAGCCGAAAACAACAACAATGCCAACAATGCAAGGAAGGTGATGGGTGACTTTACTGCACCTACTCCTGACTTTTTTGGGAGAAGCATCTCTATCCCTGCCATTGGAGCAAACAACTTTGAGCTTAAGCCTCAATTAGTTTCTCTAATGCAACAGAATTGCAAGTTCCATGGACTTCCATTGGAAGATCCTCATCAGTTTTTAGCTGAATTCTTGCAAATCTGTGACACTGTCAAGACTAATGGGGTTGACCCTGAGGTTTACAGATTTATGCTATTCCCTTTTGTTGTAAGAGACAGAGCTAGGATATGGTTGGACTTGGACTCACAACCTAAAGAAAGCATGAACTCTTGGGAAAAGCTAGTCAATGCCTTCTTGGCAAAGTTCTTTCCACCTCAAAAATTGAGTAAGCTTAAAGTGGAAGTCCAAACCTTCAGACAGAAGGAAGGTGAATCCCTCTATGAAGCTTGGGAAAGATACAAACAATTGATCAAAAATTGTCCCTCTGACATGCTTTCTGAATGGAGCATCATAGGTATCTTCTATGATGGTCTGTCTGAACTGTCCAAGATGTCATTGGATAGCTCTGCTGGAGGATCTCTTCATTTGAAGAAGACGCCTGCAAAAGCTCAGGAACTCATTGAAATGGTTACAAATAACCAATTCATGTACACTTCTGAAAGGAATACTGTGAATAATTGGACGAATCAGAAGAAAGGAGTTCTTGAGATTGATACTCTGAATGCCATATTGGCTCAGAACAAAATATTGACTCAGCAAGTCAATATGATTTCTCAAAGTCTGTCTGGAATGCAAGCTGCACCAGGCAGTATTAAGGACGCTTCATCTGAAGAAGAAGCTTACGATCCTGAGAACCCTTCAATGGAAGAGGTGAATTACATGGGAGAACCCTATAGAAACACCTATAATCCTTCATGATGGAGAAATCATCCAAATCTCTCATGGAAGGATCAACAGAGACTTCAACAAGGTTTCAACAACAATAATGGTAGAAGAAATAGGTTTAGCAATGGCAAGCCTTTTCCATCATCTTCTCAGCAACAGACAGAGGATTCTAAGCAGAGCCACTCTGACTTAGCAACCATGGTCTCTGATCTAATTAAAACCACTCAAAGTTTCAAGACTGAAACAAGGTCCTCCATTAGAAACTTGGAGGCACAAGTGGGTCAGCTGAGTAAGAAAGTTATTGAACTCCCTCCTAGTACTCTTCCAAGCAATACAGAAGAGAATCCAAAAGGAGAGTGTAAGGCCATCAACATGGCCGAACTTGGAGAGGAGAAAGAGGCAGTGAGTGCCACTGAGGAAGGCCTCAATGGATGTTCACTGGCCTCTAATGAGGAACCATGGGAATCTGAGGCTCACACTCAGACTATAGAGATTCCATTGGATTTACTTCTGCCATTCATGAGCTCTGATGAGTATTCTTCCTCTGAAGAGGACGAAGATGTCACTGAAGAGCAAGATGCTAAGTACCTTGGAGCAATCATGAAGCTAAATGACAAGTTATTTGGTAATGAGACTTGGGAGGATGAACCCCCTTTGCTCACCAAAGAACTGGATAACTTGACTAGGCAGAAATTACCTCAAAAGAGACAGGACCCTGGGAAGTTCTCAATACCTTGTACCATAGGCACCATGACTGATGTGCGGAAAACGTTCCGACATAAAACTCACCGGCAAGTGCACCGGGTCGCATCAAGTAATAATACCTCACGGGAGTGAGGTCGATCCCACAGGGATTGAAGGATTGAGCAATTTTAGTTTAGTGGTTGGTTTAGTCAAGCGAATCAAGATTTGGTTGAGAGATTTGTGATTAACAGAATTTAAATTGCATGGAAAGTAAAGGGAATGGGTAAATTGCATGAAATTAAAGAGAACTGAAATTTAAAGTGCTGAATCTTAAAGAACAAGAAATTAAATGGCAGAAATTTAGAACGCAAGAAATGTAAATTGCAGAATCATAAATTGCAAGAAATGTAAATGGCTTGAATTATAAAGGGAATTGGGAATTGGATTTGCAGAAATTAAACAAGGAAAAGTAAATTGCCACAAACAGAGAAGTAGAAGATAACTTGGATTGAATCGGATCTAAAAACAGAAATGTAAATGAGATTGAAAAGCATTAAACAAAGAATGTAAAATTGGAATTCAGATCTCAGGACCCAAGAGACTAGATAACCAAGTCTAGATCTCAATGCCTTCCTAGATCCACCAAGAACAATTTCAAAGGAAATGAAGATTGCAGAGAAAGTAGATGAAGAAGCAATTAACCAAAACGGAAATTCAATTGTGCAGTAAAATTAAACAAGATCCCAAGGTGAGATTGAAACAGAAGTTCTTCAATTCTCCACCCAAGATCCAAAGCAAGAAAAGTAAAGAGTATTCAAGCAAGAACAAGGAAGAAGAGAGATCAATTCTCCTCCCAAATTCCCTTGAATTAAAAACAACAATGCTAAAATGTAAAGTGAGCTCTCTACTAAGTGTACTACGAATTCTCCAAGGGAAAACTCTCTATGAAAACTCAAAAGAAAAGCTCTCCTAAAAACTTAAATCCTAAGCTATTTATACACTTTCTTCCAATGGTCTTCAAGCCTTGAATTGGGCCTTTCCTCTTGATGGAATTGGGTTGATAGAGGCCTTGGTTGATTGCTCTTGGAGTTGGGGAGAGAACCAAAGTGAACCGGGTTTGGAATCATGAAAGCTTGAGTAAAAGTTTGAGTAAAAGTTTGAGGCAAACTGTTACTCAAACTTTTTACATCAGCCACCCCATCCTTGCTGCTACCAACGTTTGAGCCAAGGTTTGGGGTCAAACTTTTGCTCAAACGTTGGCCCCCTTATGCACACTCATGGCGCCAACATTTGCCAAAAAGTTTGAGGCAAACGTTGGTGCAAACTTTTGCTCTCCAGGGTGTGTTGTTGATGGCGCCAACGTTTGCCAAAAAGTTTGAGGCAAACGTTGGCGCAAACTTTTGTCCTCCAGGGTGTTGATTTGTGATGCCAACATTTGCCAAAAAGTTTGAGGCAAACGTTGGCTCAAGCTTTTCTCCCAAAAGTTTGAGCTAAAGTTTGAGGCAAACTTTTGCTCAAGCTTTTTGCTCCCTGGGTTGTTTTCACTTATTCCAAAAGTTTGAGCTAAAGTTTGAGGCAAACTTTTGCTCAAACTTTTTGTTCTCTCTTTCTCCTAGCCATTCCTTCTTGCTTCAACCTTTCTCCAAGCTTTCTTCACCTATCATCAATCAACCAAACACATCAAAGCTATGCTCAAAATCATGAGATTGTCATTCTTTCATAATATGTGACAATTATAGCATAAAACCTCATGAAATTGCATTAATTCATCTATGGTTTATTAAATCAAAGGAAACATAAAAATCTACCCAATTGGCTTGCTTATGGCTCAAGAAAGTGCATAATTCAATTGAAAACAAAAGAAAAAGGCTAGTGAAACTAGGCTAAGATGACTTGTCATCACAACACCAAACTTAAAACTTGCTTGTCCCCAAGCAAGAAAAGATTTATTGAGAAAAAAAAGATGAAATGGAAGAGGGTGCTCATGTTAGCAAAGTATCATTAGTAGCTCATGGGGTTTATGTAGATATGTAAACACTCACTTCTTATTGATTTTTAGGCCTAGAAAGTCTCCCTCAAGCATCAAGCAACACACTGCTATGACCTCTCATTATTCCTTTGTCCTTGACTATTATTTTTCTTCATAAGCTTTAGTTCAGTGTCATGTGTAACAAGTTCTTTTCTTTCTTTATGCTTGACACATTATTCACCATAGACACTTGGCTCACATTCCTTCTTAGAACATTGATGCCCAGCACCTCTTTGGGTTACTAAATGCCTTGTAGTTAGGTTGCTCTTGATAATGGACTTTCAGTTGATGATCCTGGGTTAGTTAACCCAAGTCACCAAGTGTTGATGCACTCCAAAGAACTTAATAATCCAAGCAGATCCTAGTACAAAGACACCACAGGCATATATTCTAAGGTTCAAGCTATTGGTGTCTAGCTTTGTTTCTTTTTTTTCTTTTGTTCTGTTGCCACTTTTGGCTCTTTCTTTTCTCTTTTTGTTTTTCTTTTTAACCAAGGACTTTTATTTAATTGAGATTCATAGACAGTGAGCTACTTTCTACTTAAAAGGAGACAGCCTAGTTCTCTTATTCACTAAAAGTGAGCTATCATACAATCACACATGCATACCACCACTTACTTTTATTGTACTTCTGTCTAACAAAGAACTGACTCATTTCACATTCCAAACATTTCTTTTATTGAATTAAAGATGCAGGGGACAAAACATGCTTTTAGTTAAGTGAAAGTAAACACACAAGCACACACTTAGACTAGTTTACTTATTGCAAAGAGTGATTCTACTTGTACTAGATGAACACTTTAGCAAGACATAAGTCAAGGCATTTCTCAACAGTAGTAGTTAAGTATAGATACAACCTATTGGTTTGCAGTTCTTTTGTCCTTCCTTCTGTTGTGCTCCTTTTGAGTTATGATGCAAAATATCTTCAAATGGTTGTTAGTTCCCTGCACAATTCTCAAAAGTTGCTTGCTTCTCAAGCCCTTAGGTGACTGGTTAGTATGCATGAATTGAATGTGGCTTTTGGATTTAATTTGGTGTGGGAACACCAAACTTAATTCCTTGCCACTTCCTCTGATGCAACAGGTTAACTATATGTAAAATCTTGTGTCCTTGCTAAAGGTTATAAAACTAAAACTAGAAAGCAATTAAATGGTTGAATGATTTGTCTGATTGCTTGGAGCTAGCTTTGTGCAGGAAGTGAGAATGTGCTTTTAAGTGAGATTTTGGTGGAACACCAAACTTAGAATGCTTCATTCTCTCTTAATTTGCTTTGATGTGGAATACCAAACTTAGCTCCTTGCGATACATACCAATTATTCAACCTTTTTATTGAAAAAGCTATGAAAAGAAAACTACCTCATGTTGGGTTGCCTCCCAACAAGCGCTCTTTTAATGTCACTAGCTTGACATCCTTTATTCTTTGATCATGGAGGTTGAAATTCATAGTGCCTCAGCTTTTCTCCTCTTACTGTGAACTTCCTTCCAGTCTCCTCTTTGATGATCTCTAGGTGTTCAAGTGAAAGGACTCAGTTCACAGTGTAGTATTCAGATAATTGTGGAGACACCTTCATTGGTTGGGTGTTTAACACTACTTTATCCCCTGGTGAAAAGCCTTCAGTAGGGATTTTCTTGTTTCTCCACCCTCTTGGCCTCTTCTTCTTTTCTTTCTCAGAAGATAATTCATGCCTTGGTGGTTCTTTATTTGGGGTGTTGAGGTTCCCATCTGGGGGTTTTGGATTTAGTTCCTCCCTGATTTCTTTGGTCTGTTGCACCATCTCTACTTTTTTCAATCGTGGATTTAGAAGTCTTGGATTTGACTCATTGAATGCCTCCTTCAAGCTTTGATATCTCGCCTTATCCTTCATACAATCTTCTTCTTGAGTGGGCTCATGCAGGGTTTTAAAAACATGGAATGCTAGGTGCTCATCATGCACTCAGCAATAATTCCCCTTTTTCAACATCTATCAAGGCTCTGTCCGTAGCTAGAAAAGGCCTTCCCAGGATGATGGGAGTGTTAGGGTCCTCTTCTATATCTGAGATAACAAAGTCAGCAGGGAGAAAAAATTTTCCCACTTTTACCAACACATTCTCCACGACTCCCAGTGCTTGCTTAATGGATTTGTCAACCATTTGGAGAACTATTTGTGTGGACTTCAGCTCAGAAATTTTAAGTTTCCTCATTAGAGACAAAGGCATCAAGTTTATGCTTGCACCGAGGTCATAGAATGACTTCTCAATTGTTATGTTTCCTATGGTGCAAGGTATGTAAAAACTCCCAGGATCATCTTTCTTCTCTGGCAACTCTCTTTGGAGGATAGCACTACATTCCTTTGTCATCTCAACAATCTGTCCTTCCTTCAGGGATCTTTTCTTTGTCAGCACTTCCTTCATAAATTTGGCATATAGTGGCATCTGTTCAAGTGCTTCCAAGAAAGGAATATTGATGCTGAGTGTCTTGAATATGTCCAGGAATTTTAAGTATTGCTTATCCTCATTTTCTTTTTTAAACCTCTGAGGGTATAGAAGTTTGGGGACACAAGGATTCACTCCTTCCCTCTTCTCTTGTAGTTGTGGTTCAAGGATGTTCTTGTATCCCTTTGAAATTTGTGCATTTTTGGTTTCTTGATCCTCTTTATTTTTCCCCTCTGTCTCTTCTTGTAGAACTTCTTTGTTGTGTTTGTCTTGATTGATGGCTTCCTTCTTCATAGTCTTCTTACTTCCCACTGTGATTGCTTTGCACTCCTCCCATTTTGTAGCTTTTCCTTTGTCCCTTGGGTGGTCTTGAGTAGCAATAGGGGATGCATTTGATTGCTTCTCACCCATCTCTGAAATTTGTTTACCCATTTGTTCCATATGCCTCTCAAGATTTCTGATTGAAGCTTCTTGGTTTTTGCTTGTTATGGCTTGATCTTTCCGTGCTGCTTCCTGATCTTGTTTTGCCATCTCTTGATTTTTCATGAGTTTCTCCATCATTATCTCTTGGTGCTTCATCATCTTTTCCATCAATGTCTCCAAATTGGAGATTCTTTGAGTGTCTTGTGACGCTTATGGCTGGTTGTGAGATGTTGAAGGTTGATGGTAGGTGTTTTGGTTAGTGGTTTGGTTATTGGGTGGATAGTAGCTAGAATTTGGGTAGTTGTTTTGGGGTTTTCTATATGGATTGGGGTTAGTGTTTTGCTCGTTGTGGTTTTGGTTGTTTCTTGAGTTGTTTTGGTTTGAGTTTCTTTGCCATGGTTACTGGTTTTGAGTGTGGTTATCTCCCTATCTTATGTTTGGATGGTTCTTCCAGGATGGATTGTAGGTGTCACCATAGACTTCATTTTGGCCGGAGCTTTGGTTGTGCACATATTGAGGTTGTTCCTGCTGCTGATCTTCTTGGTTTTCTTCATTTTGCCCCCATTTGGTTGATGATTGGCTTGTGTTGACTACTGCAACTTGGAGGCTATCAATCCTCTTGGCCATTTGCTCAAATTGTTGTTGAATTTACTGCTACATCATTTTGTTTTGAGCTAGAATTGAGTCCACTCCTTCCAACTCCATCACTCCTTTCCTTTGTGATGGTTGGCGTTGCCTTTGGTGAGCAAAGAAATACTGGTTGTTAGCCACCATATCAATGAGATTTTGGGCCTCATTTACAGTTTTCATGAGCTGCAAAAAGCCTCCAGCTGAGTGATCCAATGCTTCCTGGAATTTCAATGTCAAGTCTTCATAAAAATTCTGCAACCTATCCCATTCATTGAACATTTCAGGAGGACACTTGTTCCGAGGGTTAGCCTGAAACGTGTAGCTCGGGCGTCTGGAAAGGCCCGAGGTGGGGGGTTCAGTGACCCGAGCTTTGATATGCAGAATGGTTGGGGGTTGTACCTGCAATGACACTCCGATGCTTAAGTTAGCATGGGTCTAAGCAGATATATGTAGATTTGGAATGAATGCCATACCTGGGTGCTCCAGTGTATTTATAGTAGCTGGCGGTGATCCCCCCTGGATAAGATATTCTTATCTTATCTTATCTTTGGGACTTTTATCTCTATCTTTGTGGAACCGCCTTTCCTAGGCCTTTTCGGCCTTTAGGTTTTGGGCTTCATTCCTTTTGATGGGCCTTCCTTGCTTATTGTCCGAGGTCCGACCTTTTAGGTGTGAGCTTTAGGACAAGGTCGGACCTCTTATGAATTTGCCGGGTTGGAAGACCTCGGTCAGGGTATGAACAGTGCCCCTGCCCGAGTTCGTCCTTTTTTTGGGAGGTCGTGCTCGGGCATAGTAGTTTTTTTTCAAAATTCAAAAATGGCCGTTTCTGCATTTATTGCATTTTACCGTTTTTCCTCGATTTCCGTTCGGGCTCTGTGAAGGCTTTATTTATTTGCTCCCTTTCCTCTTTTCTGCGTTTTGTCTTTCTTATGCTTTTTGCGAGCACTTCTTCTTTTTTCTCTTTGCTCTGCTTTCCCGAATCTTTCTGTGTGTCTCTCCGGGGTTTCCTCTGTGCCATCGTTTCGTTCTCCTTGCTTTCGGAGCTCTTCGTCTTCGTTTCTTCTTCCAGGTTTGTTCCCATGTTTCTCTTTTCTTGTGATTATATGCTTCTGTTCTTTGTGTGGCTCTTGTTTGTTTCTTTTTCTTTATGCCTGGGTTGCCCCAAAAAGAGGCGCCGCCATTGCTGTTGTTTTTATATGGGGGGGGCTCTTTTTTTTTGTTTTCTGGTGTTTTTGTTCTTTGCTTTGCTGAATGGGTTTTCGCTGTCTTCTTTATGTGATTTTTGCTTGCTGTTGTATTCTTCTTTGTAGGTAAGAATTTTATGTCTCGAAAGGTTCTTCAAGCGATGTCGACTAAAATTCCATGTGGTCTTGATTGGGTAGACCCTTTTCCTCTAAGAGCCCCTTCTGTGGTAGATTCTGAGTATTTAGCTAGGTTCCGTAGGCATTGTAGCATATGTGAAAATAGAGAGTCTGAGAGGGATTATGAACTAGTAGCCCCAGATTTCGAGGAGAGAGTGTGCTTCCCGCCCCTAGATAGTTCCGAGAAGCTCTTCTTTTATGCTTATGATTGTTTTTTCTCTAAGCTGAGTGTCCGACTTCCTTTTACCGATCTGGAGTCTGAGGTGTTGTGGTCTTGTAATCTTGCTCCTACGCAGCTCCATCCAAATTCTTGGGCGTTTTTAAAGCTGTTTCAACTTTTGTGTCAGTTCTTGGGCGTCGCTCCCTCTATTTCCCTTTTTTCCTACTTGTTTGTGTTGACAAAGCCAGGGTCGGGTGGAGGGAAGGTATCTTGGGTTTCTTTTAGGGCTAACCAGGGAAGGAAGTTTTGCACCCTGTATGATGAGTCCTTTCATGATTTTAAGAACTTCTATTTCAAGGTCCGGGCTATTGGAGATGTCCGACCTTTCTTTTTAGATGAGAGTGGGGAGCCTTCTTTTCCTCTTTGTTGGCAGGAGAATGTAGTGTCTACTAAGTATACCCTTGAGAGTCTAGATGAGGTGGAGCAGGCTTTTGTGGGTGTGGTAAGCAGTTTATGGGGTCGGGCACCTCACTTGGACACGAAGAAAATGTTGGGAGATCCAAGCCTTCTCCGTTCCGAGTTAGGTAGTTCCCGACCTCTCCGAGATTTCACCTTTTTTAGTATTTTGGTTTTGCTTGTTTTGGTGGAATTTCTGTTGTGGTAATCCTTTTCTTTTATTTCTGCAGAGATGTCCTCTCAGGCGGATTCTATGAAGTACCTTCGTCGGACGAAGAAGTCTGTGGCTGCTCGAAATATCGAGGCTGGGGAGGCTTCTGCCCGATCTTCTCCGAAGAAGACTACTGTGGGTGTCACTACTCGGTCGAAGACTATTCCGACTCCCCAGTTCCGACCTATAAATCAAGATCCTCCGACCTCTGGACCTGCTACCTCTTCTCCTCCTTCGTCCTCGGGTCCTCCTCCCAAGAAGCAGAAGACCTCTCAAGAGCTTGCCGGTTTTAATGATAAGGATTTTGATGCTCTTGGTTGGGTTGAACAGCATATTCTCCCTCAGACCTTTATTTCTACTGATGATGTGTCTATGGAGCACCATTTTCAGTATATGGCGCGGAGCTGTGTCCGGATGGCTAGTCTTCACGCCGCTATTGCCCGAGAGTTCAAGAAATTCCCCATTGGTGCGACCAGTTCCCGACTTGCGAAGGCTCAGTCTGAGTTTGAGAGGATTAGTGAACTGAAGGCTGCTAGGATTTCTGAGTTGGAGGCGTTTTTGGAGAAGGAGAAAGCTAAAGCTACCGCGGCTGTGGCGGCAGCGGATGCATCTGAGGAGATGGCGAAGGCGGCGAAGGAGAGCTATACTCGGACATATGCCGAGCTTGTGGAGACAAAGGAGAGGTTGCAATCCGCTCAGGATGATTTTTACGAGTTAGAAGGACACGTGGCTAAGGGTATGGATGCTATGTTTGAGAATTTGAAAGCTCAGGTCCGGGTTCTTGCTCCTGACCTGGATCTGAGTTTATTCAGTACAGATAATGTTGTTGTGGAGGGAAAGATTGTTCCTGCTCCCAACGAGGATGAGGTTCCGGTGTCTGACCCTAAAGTTCCGGTTGCGGATCCGACTTTACCTTCGGCTGGGGAGGGATCTAATGTGGAGGTTTTAAACCGAGATGATGGTGCCGTCAATGCTGTCCCGATTTCTATGTTTCCTCCGCAGCCTTCTGCCGATGTGGAGTCCGGGAAGGATCTTGGTTCCCTGTAATCCTTTTATCTTTGGTTTTTTGCCCGGCCTGTGGGCTCTTTTTTAGATGCTTTGAACACCTTTTTGCTATTAGCTACTTGTAGTAACTTTTTTAGCTTATTATGCGGTGTTTGTTCGCGTTTTGACTTTTAGCTCCGCTTTATGCTTTTTAGTTGTTTTTGGATAACAACTTTTTAACTAGCGCTTTTTCTTTGAAACTTTGTTTTTTCCTTTTGATTTCGTTTTTCCGCTTGTACTTTTTAGTTGTTTTTGTATAGCAACTTTTTAGTAAGCGTTTTCGAAATCTTTGTTTTCGCCGTTTTAAGGCTTCTTTCTCGGATCCGGGCTTTTTCTTTGACCTCGGGTGGGGCGGTCGAGTACTTCCCTTTGTTGGGTCCGACCTTGTCGTTGGTCGGCCTTTTAAGTTATTTTTGTAATCTCTTTTTATTTGGCTTTTTGAGCCTTTTCAGAGTTTGCTTTATAACTTCTCACATTAATTTGAACCTCGTCGCTTTATCTTTGCCGACCTTGTGTGGTCTCTTGGCAATGATTTTTTGCGTTTTGTCGAGCATAAATTAATGCGCCTTGGCGGGGTACTTTTCAGGATTTGTTTCATCACGAGGAAGAAGAAAAGAAAATAGAAAAATTAGTATTAAAAAAGAAAGAATATTTACAGAGTGTTTACCCTTGACTAGGTCGGGTGCCTTACTTGACCGGGTGTCTCATTAAAAAACCCTTTGTAGGGAAAAAGAGTACACCTCGGGTTATCTTTTTCTAGCTGTAGTATCGCCTTAGATTACAGGCGTGCCAGGCCCTGGGCAACTCATTGCCTTCTAGGTCAGATACTTTGTAATAGCCTGTTCCTAAGACTTCTGTTACCTTGTAGGGCCCTTTCCAATTTGCGGCTAGCTTTCCTTCTCCCGACCTTTGTGTTCCGATGTCATTTCAGATTAGAATCAGGTCGTGAATGGAGAAGCTTCGTTTTATTACTTTCTGATTGTATCTGAGGGCCGTTCGCCATTTTAAGGCTTCTTCTCGGATCCGAGCTCTTTCTCGGACCTCGGGGAGGAGGTCGAGTTCTTCCCTTTGTGCCTGCGGGTTACCTTTTTCGTTGTAGAAGATGGTTCTAGGTGACCCTTCATCTATTTCGATAGGAATCATTGCCTCCATCCCATAAGCTAGTCGGAATGGCGATTCTCCCGTTGTAGAGTGTGGAGTTGTCCGATATGCCCATAGCACCTGGGGGAGCTCCTCGGCCCATGCCCCTTTGGCCTCTTGGAGTCTTCATTTTAACCCGGCCAAGATGACTTTATTTGCAGCCTCTGCTTGTCCATTGGCTTGTGAGTGCTCGACTGAGGTGAATTGCTGTTTGATTTTTAGTTCGGCCACCAAGTTCTGAAAACTTGTGTCCGTGAACTGTGTTCCATTGTCTGTTGTGATGGAGTAGGGGACTCCGAACCTTGTGACGATGTTTTTGTATAGGAATTTGCGGCTTTTCTGAGCCGTGATGGTGGCTAAGGGTTCAGCTTCGATCCACTTTGTGAAGTAGTCGACCCCTACTATGAGGTATTTGACTTGCCCCGGTCCTTGGGGGAACGGGCCGAGTAGGTCAAGTCCCCATTTTGCGAAGGGCCATGGTGCGGTGATGCTGATAAGGTCTTCGGGTGGCGCCTTGTGAAAATTGGCGTGTTTTTGGCAGGGGGGCATATTTTCACAAACTCCGTTGCGTCTCTTTGCAAGGTCGGCCAGTAGAACCCGGCTCGGACTACTTTCTTGGATAATGCCCGAGCTCCGAGGTGGTTCCCACACATGCCTCCGTGGACTTCTTCGAGGACGCTCTTTGTTTTTGAGGTCGGGACGCACCTAAGGAGGGGGTTTGAGAATCCTCTTCTGTATAATACGTCGTGAATTAGTGTATAATTCTGGGCGTCTTTCGTGAGTCTTTTAGCTTCCTTTCTTTCGACGGGGAGAGTTCCCGACTTCAGGTAGCTGAGTATGGGGGTCATCCATCCTTGCTTTTGGTTGGATATATTTAGCGTTTCTTCCTCTCTTAGCACGGAGGGAGATTGTAAGGTTTCCTGGAGGAGACTTCTGTTGTTGCCTCCGGGCTTGGTGCTGGCAAGCTTTGAGAGGGCGTCTGCCCGGGCGTTTTGTTCCCGAGGTATATGCTGGATCTTTATCTCTGAAAAGTGGCGTAATTGTGCCTGTGTTTGGTCCAGGTATTTTTTCATAGTTGGGTCTTTGGCTTGGTAGCTTCTATTTACTTGTGATGTGACGACCTGGGAGTCGCTGAAGATCGTGATTTTCTGGGCTCCGACCTCTTCGGCTAGCTTTAGACCTGCTAGTAGGGCCTCGTATTCGGCTTGGTTGTTCGAAGCCTGGAACTCGAATTTTAGGGATAGTTCTATCCGCGTTCCTTGATCGCTTTCGAGTATAACCCCGGCTCCGCTTCCAGTTTTGTTTGAGGACCCGTCGACATACAGGTTCCATGAGAGTGGGGTTCCAGGGGTCTCAGTGTATTCTGCGATGAAGTCGGCTAGATACTGAGATTTTATGGCAGTCCGGGTTTCATAGTGGAGGTTGAACTCGGACAGTTCCACCGCCCATTGTAGTATTCGTCCTGCCAGGTCTGTTTTTTGGAGGATGTGTCTCATGGGTTGGTTCGTCCGGACTTTGATGGTGTGGGCTTGAAAGTAGGGACGGAGCCTCCGAGCTGTGAACACTAGGGCGTAGGCGAATTTTTCTATCTTCTGATAGTTTAGTTCGGCCCCTTGTAGTGCCTTGCTTACAAAGTATATGGGGTGTTGTCCTCGGTCGTTTTCTCGTATTAACGCTGAAGCGACTGCTCGATTTCCAACCGAGAGGTATAGTATGAGTTCTTCTCCTTTTAAAGGTCGGGTTAGGATTGGTGGCTGCCCGAGGAATTCCTTGAATTCTTGAAAGGCTTTTTCGCACTCCGGGGTCCATGAGAAGGGTTTCCCTTTCTTTAGGAGTGAGTAGAAAGGTAGTGACTTTATTGCTGATCCTGCCAAGAATCTTGATAGGGCGGCTAGCCTTCCATTCAGTTGTTGTACTTCTTTGACACACGTCGGGCTCTTCATATTGAGTATCGCTTGGCATTTGTCCGGGTTTGCTTCGATGCCCCTTTGAGTCAGCATGAAGCCTAAGAACTTTCCGGCTTCTGCGGCGAAGGTGCACTTTGTCGGGTTAAGTCTCATGTTGTGTTTTCTGAGGGTGCCGAAGATACTGGTGAGGTCGGTCAGCAAGTTTCTATCTTCTTGTGTCTTTACCAGCATATCATCGACGTACACCTCCAGCTGTAGTCCGATGTGCTCTGAGAACACTTTGTTCATTAGCCTCTGGTAGGTTGCCCCTGCGTTCTTCAGCCCGAAGGGCATTACTACGTAGCAGTAGTTTGCCCTTGGGGTTATGAACGAGGTCTTTTCTTGGTCGGGTCCGTACATCGGAATTTGATTGTATCCCGAGTATGCGTCCATGAAGGAGAGATATCTATAGCTTGAGGCTGCGTCTACTAAGGCGTCGATGTTTGGTAGTGGATATGGGTCTTTGGGGCAGGCTTTGTTGAGATCCGTGTAATCGACGCACATCCTCCATTTTCCGTTGGGCTTTTTTACCAGGACCACGTTTGCGAGCCATAGGGGGTATTTTACTTCCCTAATGAACCCTGCATCTAGCAGTGCTTGTACTTGTTCTTCTATTGCTTGCATGCGCTCGGGTCCGAGCTTCCGGCGTCTTTGTTGGACAGGTCGGGATCTCGGGTAAACTGATAGCTTATGGCACATCAGGTCGGGGCTTATGCCTGGCATGTCGGAGGCTTTCCAGGCGAAGAGGTCGGAATTCTCCCTTAAGAGGGTTATGAGTTCCTCTTTTAGGCCCGTTTCGAGGTTTGCTCCTATGTTTGTTATTTTTTCAGGTGTGTTCCCAATCTGGACTTTTTCGGTCTCTCCCTCTGGTTGTGGCCGAAGATCTTCTCGGGATTGAACTCGACCGAGTTCTATCGTGTTGACCTCCTTCCCTTTTAGGCTCAGGCTTTCGTTGTAGCATCGCCGCGCTAGTTTTTGGTCGCCTTTTAGGGTAGCGATTCCTTTTGCGGTAGGGAACTTCATACAGAGGTGTGGGGTCGAGACTATAGCTGCCAGTCTGTTTAGGGTTGGTCGCCCAATGAGGGCATTGTATGCTGAAGTGACGTCGACTATAATGTAGTCGATGCTTAATGTTTTAGATTGCTCGCCTCTTCCAAAGGTAGTGTGTAGCGAGATGTATCCTAAGGGATGGATCGGAGTATCCCCTAGTCCAAATAGGTCGGTGGGATAGGCCTTTAGTTCTTTTTCTTCAAGTCCGAGCTTGTCGAAGGCCGTTTTGAACAGGATATCTGCTGAGCTTCCCTGGTCAATCAGGGTTCGATGTAAGTTGGCGTTTGCTAGGATAATGGTGATTACCATTGGATCGTCGTGTCCGGGAGTTATCCCTTGAGCATCTTCTCGGGTAAATGAGATAGTGGGTAATTCGGGCAGGGGACTGTCTTCTCGGACGTGATAGATTTCTTTGAGGTGTCTTTTTCGCGAGGATTTGGATGTTCCTCCGCCTGCAAAACCTCCATTTATCATGTGAACATGTCTTTCAGGGGTTCGCGGGGTTTGTTCGGCCCGATCTTCGTTGTCTCCCCGCCTTCTCTTCCTGGTCTCTTCTCCTTTCTCTGCTATGTATCTGTCGAGTTTTCCTTCTCTGGCTAGCTTTTCTATAACATTTTTTAGGTCGTAGCAGTCGTTAGTATAATGACCGTAGAGCTTGTGATATTCACAGTATTCGGACCGATCTCTCCCCGCTTTCTTGTGTTTTAGCGGTCGGGGCGGTGGGATCTTTTCGGTGTGGCATACTTCTCTGTAGACGTCTACCAGCGAGACTCGGAGGGGGGTGTAGTTGTGGTACTTCCGTGGCTTGTCCGAGTTGGGTTCTTCTTTCTTCTTCTGTTCCCGATCCCGATCTCGGAGTGGGTAGGTTGATTCCTTCCTAGAAGAGTCTCTTAGCTGGGAGGTTTCCTCCATGTTGATATATTTTTCTGCCCGCTCCTGCACCTCGTATAGGGAGGTCGGGTATCATTTGGATAGGGATTGGCTAAACGGTCCCTCTTTTAGGCTGTTTGCTAGTCCCATGATGGCTGCTTCAGTGGGCAAGTGTTGTATGTCCAGGCAGGCTTTGTTGAATCGCTCCATGTATTCTCGGAGAGTTTCTTGGTTGCCTTGTTTGATCCCGAGTAGACTGGGGGCATGTTTTGCCTTGTCCTTTTGAATAGAGAATCTTGTTAGGAATTTTTTGGTTAGGTCTTCGAAGCTGGTGATTGATCTTGGTGGCAGGTTGTCGAACCACTTCATGGCTGACTTGGTGAGAGTGGTGGGGAAGGCTTTGCACCGAGTTGCGTCGGAGGCGTCAACTAGGTACATTCTGCTTCTGAAGTTGCTGAGGTGATGACTGGGATCGGTGGTGCCGTCGTAGAGGTCCATATCGGGTGGTTTGAAGTTTCGCGGTACCTTCTCCTTCATGATCTCTTGCGTGAAGGGATCATGGCTGCCTTCGGTGGTGGTGCCGCGTTCCGTCCGGTCTTTCAGGTTGGCCTCTATTTTCCGCAGTTTTTCTTCTAATTCTCTGCGCTTTCGAGTCTCCCTTCTCAGATCTTATTTAGTTTCTTTCTGTTTCTTTATGTCCTCTTCGAGTTGTTTTAGTCAGTCTTGTTGTGCTCGGACTGTTTCTAGAATTTCCGAGCTCTTCTCTTTTTCGGAATTTTGTGGATCTTTGTTTGGGAGTGATGTTTTTGGGCGATTCTGTTTGTTTCCTCCTGGAGTGCGTGGTGATAGAGGGCTGTCCGGTCGTTCTCCGGTGTCAATTTCGTCCTCTTGTTCAGATGCAGTGTGGTCATTGTTGAGAGGGTCGTCCGCCATGGTAGAGATGACTTCCAGGTTCCCCGGCAACGGCGCCAATGTTCCGAGGGTTGGCCTGAAACGTGTAGCTCGGTTGTCTGGAAAGGCCCGAGGTGGGGGGTTCAGTGACCCGAGCTTTGATATGCAGAATGGTTGGGGGTTGTACCTGCAATGACACTCCGATGCTTAAGTTAGCATGGGTCCAAGCAGATATATGTAGATTTGGAATGAATGCCATACCTGGGTGCTCCAGTGTATTTATAGTAGCTGGCGGTGATCCCCCCTGGATAAGATATTCTTATCTTATCTTATCTTTGGGAGTTTTATCTCTATCTTTGTGGAACCGCCTTTCCTAGGCCTTTTCGGCCTTTAGGTTTTGGGCTTCGTTCCTTTTGATGGGCCTTCCTTGCTTATTGTCCGAGGTCCGACCTTTTAGGTGTGAGCTTTAGGACAAGGTCGGACCTCTTATGAATTTGCCGGGTTGGAAGACCTCGGTCAGGGTATGAACAACACTGATGTGCGGAAAACGATCCGACACAAAACTCACCAGCAAGTGTACCGGGTCACATCAAGTAATAATAACTCACATGAGTGAGGTCGATCCCACAGGGATTGAAGGATTGAGCAATTTTAGTTTAGTGGTTGATTTAGTCAAGCGAATTAAGTTTTGGTTGAGTGGTTTGTATTTAACAGAAGCTAAATTGCTTGGAATGTAAGGGGAGAGGAGAGAATTGCAGGAAATTATAGAGCAGGAAAGTAAACTTGCTGAATCTTAAAGAACAAGAAAGTAAATGACTGAAACTTAAAGTGCAAGAAATGTAAATTGCAGTAACTTAAAACACAAGTAATATAAATTGCTTGAATGTAAAAGGGATTTGAGGACTGGGATTTCAGAATCTAAGCAAAGAGAAATCGAATTGCAACAATTAATAGAGCAGAAATTGAATTAGAAGCAATTAGAACTCAAACAGTAAGGAAATTAAGTGCAGCAAAGGTTCACAGAAGAACCAAAAGGAAATTGGGATCTCAGGACTCCAGAGACTAGGTAGCAAAGCCTAGATCTCGATTGCCTTCCCAGATCCAAGTTCTCAAAGCAATTGACAAGAAATTGAAGAAGAAGCAGTAAAGGGAATGTAAATGAATTCAATTATGCAGAAGAGAAATTAAAGAGCCCTTGAGTGGAGATTGAGACAGAATTTCCTCAATTCTTAACACCCAAGACTCAAACAAGAAAAGTAGAAAATGCCCAAGCAAGAACGAGGAAGAAGAGAGATCAATTCTCCTCCCTAATTCTCTGAAAGAAAAGTTGCAAAATTCAAAGCTCCAAAGAAAGTGCAAAATTCAAAAGTCAAGTCAAAAGTTTTTTTTTTTACATCAAAGTAGCTCCTATTTATACACTTTCTATTCTTGGATCTTGGGATTTGGATGGGCTTTTGATTTGGTGAAGAAATGAATTAAATTAGATTTTTAATCCAATTTTCAGCCCAAGAACAATTGCTTCCAGGAGGCTGCCCTGCCCTTGTGGAGGGCAGGGCAGAAAATTGATGCGTGCGGCCGTGGTGCGAGCGTGGTGTGTGAGTTTGGTGCACAGGATGCTGCCCTGCCCTCGAGGAGGGCAGGGCAGAAATTTCTGGTGCGCCAGTTTGGTGCCTGTGCGTGCTGCTGGTGCTGCCGAACCATCCCTTGGTGCGCCAGTTTGGTGCGTCTGTGCGTGCCACAACAAAATGCTGCCCTGCCCTCGCGGAGGGCAGGGCAGTGTTTCCAAATTGATGTCCCGTGTTCGATACTTGGCCGATGCGCACGCTACTATTTTTCCTTGGCTTTCTTGGCACCATAATGGGGCCTAGTTCCTTGCTTCCTCATTGTGCCGTGTTCGATTCTTGTGGCAAGCATTGGTAGGCTTTTTCCTTTGATTTATTTTCCATGAAGGCCCGATACTGCCCTTGTGGAGGGCAGGGCAAGGTTTTTCTCTTCTTTGATCCAAGGCACAATTTTGTGCTCTGCCCTTGTCGTGGGCAGGGCAGAGTTGCCTCTTCAAGCCTTGTTTCCTTATGTTGCCCTCCTAGAGGGCAGTCTGCCCTTGTGAAGGGCAATGCTTGCTCCCTTCTTTATGCGCCACGCCTTTTTCTCCTTGGGCCACGCTTTCTTAAGCCACGCTTTCTCTTTTCTTCTTTTCTTCACCTACAATCAACCAAAACAACTACTCAAAGTATCACTAAATTCATAAGGCTTACAAATCAATTAAAGTTCAATTAAAATTAGCTTAAACCTCATGAGTTAGCATCAATTTAATGGTAGTTGCTTGATCTAAAGAAGTTATGTATTTTCATTCCAAATCACTTACTTAGGATGCAAGAAAGTGCATAAAGACTAATAAAACAAGTGAAATTAGCTTGAAAAATGCGTATATGATGACTTGTCATCAGACACCTCCTGATTAAAGCCTTGTATCGTTCCCATGCCTCATATAAGGGTTCAGCATCCATTTGTGTGAATGTTTGTACTTCAGTCTTCAATCTAATAACCCTTTGAGGTGGGTAAAATTTGGCTAGGAATTTACTCACTAGATCATCCCAGCTAGTGATGCTTCTTTGTGGGAAGGCTTCCAACCATTGAGCAGCCTTGTCCTTCAATGAAAATGGGAACAGCAACAATTTGTATGTGTCTGGATGCACACCATTTGTCTTGACCGTTTCACAAATCCTTAAGAAAACAGACAAGTGTTGGTTGGGGTCTTCAAGAGGGCCACCTCCATAAGCACAATTGTTCTGCACCAAGGTGATTAGTTGAGGCTTCAACTCAAAGTCATTTGCCTGAACATTTGGGGTGAGGATGCTGCTCCCAAAATGTCTGGGATTGGGGATAGTGTAAGAGGCCAACACCCTTCTTGTAGGCTGGGCATTGTTGCTCACTCCCTCTTCACGCACCTCAGCCTCCATGACTTGCAAAAATCACAAACAAACCAAATAAAACATGAACATTCTAGTGCTAGAATGTGGTTAGAGGGTTAGGTGACACAATGTGTCGAACAGTTAATGTGCTTAGTAAAAATAAAGAAAAAAAAGTGCTTAATCTAGACCACCACCTTACTTAATCATTGTCAATCTATTTCAATCCCCGGCAATGGCGCCAAAAACTTGATGTGCGGAAAACGTTCCAACACAAAACTCACCGGCAAGTGCACCGGGTCGCATCAAGTAATAATAACTCACGGGAGTGAGGTCGATCCCACAGGGATTGAAGGATTGAGCAATTTTAGTTTAGTGGTTGGTTTAGTCAAGCGAATCAAGATTTGGTTGAGAGATTTGTGATTAACAGAATTTAAATTGCATGGAAAGTAAAGGGAATGGGTAAATTGCATGAAATTAAAGAGAACTAAAATTTAAAGTGCTGAATCTTAAAGAACAAGAAATTAAATGGCAGAAACTTAGAACGCAAGAAATGTAAATTGCAGAATCTTAAATTGCAAGAAATGTAAATGGCTTGAATTATAAAGGGAATTGGGAATTGGATTTGCAGAAATTAAACAAGGAAAAGTAAATTGCCACAAATAGAGAAGTAGAAGATAACTTGGATTGAATCGGATCTAAAAACAGAAATGTAAATGAGATTGAAAAGCATTAAACAGAGAATGTAAAATTGGATTTCAGATCTCAGGATCCAAGAGACTAGATAACCAAGTCTAGATCTCAATGCCTTCCTAGATCCACCAAGAACAATTTCAAAGGAAATGAAGATTGCAGAGAAAGTAGATGAAGAAGCAATTAACCGAAACGGAAATTCAATTGTGCAGTAAAATTAAACAAGATCCCAAGGTGAGATTGAAACAGAAGTTCTTCAAATCTCCACCTAAGATCCGAAGCAAGAAAAGTAAAGAGTATTCAAGCAAGAACAAGGAAGAAGAGAGATCAATTCTCCTCCCAAATTCCCTTGAATTAAAAACAACAATGCTAAAATGTAAAGTGAGCTCTCTACTAAGTGTACTACGAATTCTCCAAGGGAAAACTCTCTATGAAAACTCAAAAGAAAAGCTCTCCTAAAAACTTAAATCCTAAGCTATTTATACACTTTCTTCCAAAGGTCTTCAAGCCTTGAATTGGGCCTATGCTCTTGATGGAATTGGGTTGATAGAGGCCTTGGTTGATTGCTCTTGGAGTTGGGGAGAGAACCAAAGTGAACCGGGTTTGGAATCATGAAAGCTTGAGTAAAAGTTTGAGGCAAACTTTTACTCAAACTTTTTACATCAGCAACCCCATCCTTGCTGCTACCAACGTTTGAGCCAAAGTTTGGGGTCAAACTTTTGCTCAAACGTTGGCCCCCTTATGCACACCCATGGCGCCAACGTTTGCCAAAAAGTTTGAGGCAAATGTTGGCGCAAACTTTTGCTCTCTAGGGTGTGTTGTTGATGGCGCCAACGTTTGCCAAAAAGTTTGAGGCAAACATTGGCACAAACTTTTGTCCTCCAGGGTGTTGATTTGTGATGCCAACGTTTGCCAAGAAGTTTGAGGCAAACGTTGGCTCAAGCTTTTCTCCCAAAAGTTTGAGCTAAAGTTTGAGGCAAACTTTTGCTCAAGCTTTTTGCTCCCTGGGTTGTTTTCACTTATTCCAAAAGTTTGAGCTAAAGTTTGAGGCAAACTTTTGCTCAAACTTTTTGTTCTCTCTTTCTCCTAGCCATTCCTTCTTGCTTCACCCTTTCTCCAAGCTTTCTTCACCTATCATCAATCAACCAAACACATCAAAGCTATGCTCAAAATCATGAGATTGTCATTCTTTCAGAATATGTGACAATTATAGCATAAAACCTCATGAAATTGCATTAATTCATCTATGGTTGATTAAATCAAAGGAAACATAAAAATCTACCCAATTGGCTTGCTTATGGCTCAAGAAAGTGCATAATTCAATTGAAAACAAAAGAAAAAGGCTAGTGAAACTAGGCTAAGATGACTTGTCATCACAACACCAAACTTAAAAATTGCTTGTCCCCAAGCAAGAAAAGATTTATTGAGAAAAAAAGATGAAATGGAAGAGGGTGCTCATGTTAGCAAAGTATTATTAGTAGCTCATGGGGTTTATGTAGATATGTAAACACTCACTTCTTATTGATTTTTAGGCCTAGAAAGTCTCCCTCAAGCATCAAGCAACACACTGCTATGACCTCTCATTATTCCTTTGTCCTTGACTATTATTTTTCTTCATAAGCTTTAGTTCAGTGTCATGTGTAACAAGTTCTTTTCTTTCTTTATGCTTGACACATTATTCACCATAGACACTTGGCTCACATTCCTTCTTAGAACATTGATGCCCAGCACCTCTTTGGGTTACTAAATGCCTTGTAGTTAGGTTGCTCTTGATAATGGACTTTCAGTTGATGATCCCGGGTTAGTTAACCCAAGTCACCAAGTGTTGATGCACTCCAAAGAACTTAATAATCCAAGCAGATCCTAGTACAAAGACACCATAGGCATATATTCTAAGGTTCAAGCTATTGGTGTCTAGCTTTGTTTCTTTTTTTTTTCTTTTGTTCTGTTGCCACTTTTGGCTCTTTCTTTTCTCTTTTTGTTTTTCTTTTTAACCAAGGACTTTTATTTGATTGAGATTCATAGACAGTGAGCTACTTTCTACTTAAAAGGAGACAGCCTAGTTCTCTTATTCACTAAAAGTGAGCTATCATACAATCACACATACATACCACCACTTACTTTTATTGTACTTCTGTCTAACAAAGAACTAACTCATTTCACATTCCAAACATTTCTTTTATTGAATTAAAGATGCAGGGGACAAAACGTGCTTTTAGTTAAGTGAAATCTTGCTGGCGTTTAAACGCCAGTAAGGGCAGCAAATGGGCGTTTAACGCCCAGTCTGGCACCATTCTGGGCGTTTAACGCCAGAAAGGGGTACCAGACTGCCGTTTAACGGCAGGAATGGGCATCAAGCTAGCGTTAAACGCCAGAAATGGGCACCAACCCGGCGTTTAATGCCAGGATTGGTAGAAAGAGCAATTTTTCTCGCCATTTGGTGCAGGGATGAATTATCCTTGACACCTCAGGATCCCCACCTACCCCACCACTCTCTCTCTTCTTCACCCATTTACCAATCACCTCAACACCTCTTCCCCAAAAACCCCTCACCTATCAAATCCCAATATTCTCTTCACCACTCACATCCACCCTTCATAAAACCCCACCTACCTCACCATTCAAATTCAAACCACTTTCACTCCCAAACCCACCCATAATGGCCGAACCATACACCCCCTCTCCACTCCTATATAAACCCATCTTCACTCCTTCATTTTCGCACAACCTAAACACTACTTCTCCCCCTTGGCCGAACCACAAAGCCACCTCCATCTCCTCTATTTCTTCTTCTTCTACTCTCTTCTTTCTTCTTTTGCTCAAGAACGAGCAAACTTTCTAAGTTTGGTGTGGTAAAAGCATTGCTTTTTGTTTTTCCATAACCATTTATGGCATCTAAGGCCGGAGAAACCTCTAGAAAGAGGAAAGGGAAGGCAAAAGCTTCCACCTGCGAGTCATGGGAGATGGAGAGATTCATCTCAAGGGTGCATCAAGACCACTTCTATGAAGTTGTGGCCATGAAGAAGGTGATCCCCGAGGTCCCTTTCAAACTCAAAAAGAGTGAATATCCGGAGATCCGACATGAGATTCAAAGAAGAGGTTGGGTAGTTCTTACCAACCCCATTCAACAAGTAAGAATCTTAATAGTTCAAGAGTTCTATGCCAATGCATGGATCACCAAGAACCATGATCAAAGTGTGAACCCAGATCCAAAGAATTGGCTTACAATGGTTCGGGGAAAATGCTTAGATTTTAGCCCGGAAAATGTAAGGTTGGCATTCAACTTGCCCATGATGCAAGGAGATGAACACCACTACACTAGAAGGGTCAACTTTGATCAAAGGTTGGACCAAGTCCTCATAGACATTTGTGAAGAGGGCGCTCAATGGAAGAGAGATTCAAGAGGGAAGCCAGTTCAACTGAGAAGGCATGACCTCAAGCCCGTGGCTAGGGGATGGTTGGAGTTTAACCAACGCTCAATCATTCCCACTAGCAACCGGTTCGAAGTTACTATAGACCGGACCATCATGATTCATAGCATCATGATTGGAGAGGAAGTAGAAGTTCATGAGGTTATAGCCCAAGAACTTTATAAGGTGGCGGACAAGTCTTCTACCTTGGCAAGGTTAGCCTTCCCTCATCTCATTTGTCACCTCTGTTATTCAGTTGGAGTTAACATAGAGGGAGACATCCTCATTGATGAGGACAAGCCCATCACTAAGAAAAGGATGGAGCAAACAAGAGATCCTACTTATCATGAAATCCTTGAGATGCCTCAAGGGATGCACTTTCCTCCACGAAACTATTTGGAGCAAATCAACACCTCCCTAGGAAAATTGAGTTCCAACATAGGACAACTAAGGGTGGAGCACCAAGAACATTCCATCCTCCTCCATGAAATTAGAAAAGATCAAAGAATCATGAGAGAGGAGAAACAAAGGCAAGGAAGAGACATTGAGGAGCTCAAACACTCCATAAGATCTTCAAGAGGAAGAACAAGCCGCCATCACTAAGGTAGACCCGTTCTTTAATCTCCTTGTTCTTTATTTTTCTGTTTTTCGAAAAATCTTGCTTATATTTATCTATGTTTGTGTCTTATGATCATTAGTGTCTTAGTGTCTATGCCGTAAAGTTATGAATTTCCTATGAATCCATCACCTTTCTTAAATGAAAAATGTTCTTAATTGAAAAGGAGAAGAATTGCATGAATTTTGAATTTTATAACAGATTAATTATTTTGATGTGGTGGCAATACTTTGACTTCTGAATGTATGCTTGAACAGTGCATATGTCTTTTGAATTTGTTGTTCATGAATGTTGGCTCTTGAAAGAATGATGAAAAAGGAGACATGTTACTGAGGATCTGAAAAATCATAAAAATGATTCTTGAAGCAAGAAAAAGCAGTGAATACAAAAAAGAAAGGGGAAAAAGAAAAAGAAAAAAATAATAAAGTCGTGATCCAAGGCAAAAAGAGTGTGCTTAAGAACCCTGGACACCTCTTATTGGGGACTCTAGCAAAGCTGAGTCACAATCTGAAAAGGTTCACCCAGTTATGTGTCTGTGGCATGTATGTATCCGGTGGTAATACTGAAAGATAGAGTGCTTTGGTCCACGGCCAAGACTCATAAAGTAGCTGTGTTCAAGAATCATCATACTTAACTAGGAGAATCAATAACACCATCTGGATTTTGAGTTCCTATAGAAGCCAATCATTCTGAATTTCAAAGGATAAAGTGAGATGCCAAAACTGTTCAGAGGCAAAAAGCTAAAAGCCCCGCTCATCTAATTAATACTGATCTTCATAGATGTTTTTGGAATTCATTGCATATTCTCTTCCTTTTATCTTATTTGATTTTCAGTTGCTTGGGGACAAGCAACAATTTAAGTTTGGTGTTGTCATGAGCGGATAATTTTTACGCTTTTTGGCATTGTTTTTAGTATGTTTTTAGCATGTTTTAGTTAGTTTTTATTATATTTTTATTAGTTTTTAGTTAAAATTTACTTTTCTGGACTTTACTATGAGTTTGTGTGTTTTCCTATGATTTCAAGTATTTTCTGGCTGAAATTGAGGGACCTGAGCAAAAATCTGATTCAGAGGCTAAAAAGGACTGCAGATGCTGTTGGATTCTGACCTCCCTGCCCTCGAAGTCGATTTTCTAGAGCTACAGAAGCCCAATTGGCGCGCTCTCAATTGCGTTGGAAAGTAGACATCCTGGTCTTTCCAGCAATGTTAAATAGTCCATACTTTCCCCGAGATTTGATAGCCCAAACCGGCGTTTCAAATCAGCTTAAAACTGCCCGGCGTTAAACGCCAGAACTGGCACAAGAATGGGAGTTAAACGCCCAAACTGGCACAAAAGCTGGCGTTTAACTCCAAGAAAAGTCTCTACACATAGAAGCTTCAATGCTCAGCTCAAGCACACACCAAGTGGGCCCGGAAGTGGATTTTTATGTCATTTACTCATCTTTGTAAACCCTAAGCTACTAGTTCTCTACAAATAGGACCTTTTGCTATTGTATTTTCATCTTTTGATCACTTTAGATCTTAGGATCATCTATGGACGTCTAGTTCTTAGATCATTGGGAGGCTGGCCATTCGGCCATGCCTAGACCTTGTTCTTATGTATTTTCAACGGTGGAGTTTCTACACACCATAGATTAAGGTGTGGAGCTCTGCTGTACCTCTAGTATCAGTGCAATTACTATTGTTCTTCTATTCAATTCGGCTTATTCTTGGTCTAAGATATCACTTGTTCCTCAACTTGATGAATGTGATGATCCGTGACACTCATCATCATTCTCACCTATGAACGTGTGCCTGACAACCACCTCCGTTCTACCTTAGATTGAGTGGATATCTCTTGGATCCCTTAATCGGAATCTTCGTGGTATAAGCTAGAATTGATGGCGGCATTCAAGAGAATCCGAAAGGTCTAAACCTTGTCTGTGGTATTCTGAGTAGGATTCAAGGATTGAATGACTGTGACGAGCTTCAAACTCCTGAAGGCTGGGCGTTAGTGACAGACGCAAAAGAATCACTGGATTCTATTCCAACCTGATTGAGAACTAACAGATGATTAGCCGTGCTGTGCCAGAGCGCGTTGAACATTTTCACTGAGAGGACGGGACTGTAGCCATTGACAACAGTGATGCCCAACATACAACTTGCCATGGAAAGGAGTAAGAAGGATTGAATGAAGACAGTAGGAAAGCAGAGAGACGGAAGGGACAAAGCATTTCCATACGCTTATCTGAAATTCTCACCAATGAATTAAATAAGTATCTCTATCCTTATTTTACGCTTTATTCATAAATCACCCATAACCATTTGAATCTGCCTGACTGAGATTTACAAGGTGACCATAGCTTGCTTCATACCAACAATCTCCGTGGGATCGACCCTTACTCATGTAAGGTTTATTACTTGGATGACCCAGTGCACTTGCTGGTTAGTTGTGCGAAGTTGTGATAAAGAGTTGAGATTGCAATTGAGCGTACCATGTTGATGGCGCCATTGATGATCACAATTCCGCGCACCAGCAAGCTATGGTCATCTTGTAAATCTCAGTTAGGCGGATTCAAATGGTTATAATGGTTTTCAAAAATAATAATAAACAAAGCATAAAATAGATGAAAGAGATACTTATGTAAATCCTTGGTGGAAATTTCAGATAAGTGTATGGAGATCCTTTGTCCCTTCTGAATCTCCGCTTTCCTACTGCCTTCCTCCAATAATTCTTACTCCTTTCTATGGCAAGCTGTATGTTGGGCATCACCGTTGTCAATGGCTACTTCCCATCCTCTCAGTGAAAATTGTCCAAATGCTCTGTCACAACACGGCTAATCATCTATCGGTTCTCGATCATGTCAGAATAGAATCTATTGATTCTTTTGCGTCTGTCACTACGCCCAACAATCATGAGTTTAAAGCTCGTCACAGTCATTCAATCCATGAATCCTACTCAGAATACCACAGACAAGGTTTAGACTTTCCGGATTCTCAGGAATGGCCGCCAAAGGGGTTCTAGCTTATACCACGAAGATTCTGATTAAGGAATCCAAGAGATACACGCTCGGTCTAAGGTAAAAAGGAAGTGGTTGTCAAGCATGCATTCATAAGGATGGACGATGATGAGTGTCACGGATCATCACATCCATCAGGTTGAAGTGCAGCGAATATCTTAGAATAAGACTAAGCGTGAATAGAATAGAAGAACAATAGTAATTGCATTAATTCTCGAGGTATAGCAGAGCTCCACACCTTAATCTATGGTGTGTAGAAACTCCACCATTGAAAATACATAAGTGATCAAGGTTCAGGCATGGCCAAATGGCCAGCCCCCTAATGTCTAAGAACTAAACATTCAAAGATAGATACCAAGATGTCTAATACAATAGTTACTAGGGTTTACAGAAATAAGTCTAAATGCAGAAATCCACTTCCGGGGCCCACTTTGGTGTGTGCTTGGGCTGAGCTTGAGCTTTACACGTGCAAAGGCTTCTTTTGGAGTTAAACGCCAAGTTGTAACGTGTTTTTGGTGTTTAACTCTGGTTTGTGACGTGTTTCTGGCGTTTTACTCCAGAATGCAGCATGGAACTGGCGTTGAGCGCCAGTTTGCGTCGTCTAAGCTCGAACAAAGTATGAACCATTATATATTGATGGAAAGCCCTGGATGTCTACTCTCCAACGCGGTTGAGAGCGCGCCATTTGGAGTTTTTTAGCTCCAGAAAATTTATTTCGAGTGCAGGGAGGTCAGAATCCAACAGCATTAGCAGTCCTTTGTCAGCCTGAATAAGATTTTGCTCAGGTCCCTCAATTTCAGCCAGAAAATACCTGAAATCACAGAAAAATACACAAACTCATAGTAAAGTCCAGAAATGTGAATTTTTCATAAAAACTAATGAAAACATCCCTAAAAGTAGCTAGATCCTACTAGAAACTACCTAAAAACAATGCCAAAAAGTGTATAAATTATCCACTCATCAATTCCCACCAATGATTTACATAAGTATCTCTATCTTTATTTTCTGTTTATTTATCTTTTAATTATGAAAACTCCATAACCCACTTAAATCCACCTGACTGAGATTTACAAGGTGACCATAGCTTGCTTCAAGCCGACAATCTCCGTGGGATCGACCCTTACTCACGTAAGGTTTATTACTTGGACAACCCAGTGCACTTGCTGGTTAGCTGTGCAAAGTTGTGAAAAAGAGTTGATATTACAATTGTGCGTACCAAGTTATTGGCGCCATTGTGTATCACAATTTCATGCACCATTCCTTGACATGTTTGCATCTCTCCATGTAAACATACTATTCATCAAGGCTCTCCAACAAATACCCTCATACATTAAGTGTATGAAAGAGCTGCTGACCAAGAAAAATTCACTAAATGGAGGGCAAACAATAGTGATCAATAAGGAGTACAGTGCTCTCATTCAAACAGAGTTGCCTACAAAAAGAAAGGACTCAGGGAGCTTTCACATCCCTTGTGCTATAGGAGAAAACAAGGATTGATAAGGGACTTTGTGACCTGGGAGCAAGCATCAACTTAATGCCTTTATCCCTCATGAAGAAGCTTCAAATCAATGAGCTAATGCCCATGGATATAATCATCAAGTTGGATGACAAAACTCAAAAACAAACAATAGGAGTGGTTGAAAATGTGTTGGTGAAGGTTGGGAACTACTTCCTTCCCACAGAATTTGTTATCCTGGATATGGAAGAGAGTCACCTCCATCCAATAATATTGGGGAGACCATTCCTAGCCACAGCCAGAGCACTTATAGATATGGAGCGAGGAGAGCTAATACTGAGGATACATGATGAACAACTTACCTTTAATGTCTTCAAACCCTCACAAGAAGCAGATCAAGAAAACAAGGAATCAAGGGAGGATCACAATAAGGCATTGGTGGAAGAAACAAGCACAGAAGCACAAATAATACACCTAAGAATCCCTTTGGTTGACAAACAATACAGTCAAAAGACACAATAGCTAAGGGAAACCCAAGAGGAGCTAAACCCACCAGAGTCATATGAGACCAACAACAAAATTTCCCTGGAAAAAGAGGCCACAAGGAGCAGGGTAGCATTAAAAGAAACAAGGAAGAAGGCACCAATGGGATGGAAGAACAAGAAGATCCCTACAGAGGATTTCTCTCCAGGGGATGAAGTAATCTCTGCTTATTTCCCATCTATCCCACCTTATCTCCCCACCATTCCATCTCAGCTACCTCAAGTGTACACCATCAGCAGAATTCTCTCGTTGGAACATGTGGAGATTATTAATAAAGCCAATTGAGATAGATTTACTGTAAGAGGGGAAGATTTGAGGCATTACCAACCATCCTGACAAAGGCCAAACATCAAGCTAATGACGCTAAAGAAGCGCTTCATGGGAGGTAACCTATGTTTTATATCATTTCCTTTAGACCTTTAATAGTAGTTAATAAAGCAAGGTTCATGAATTCCAAATCAACTTTGACAAATACTTAGAAGAGTCTTTGTGTGCAACATATAGTGAACAACAAGTTTGGTGTTCAAGTCACACTAAGAGGGCATGAACACAATTCATATCATGTCAATCTTAGAGCCTTAATAATCAACTCTTTCTACACTACATGCTCACAAACTAAGTTTGGTGTCAGCAATGTTACATACATGAACACTCAATCAGTCGGTTGGGTTGCATTAATGAATAGCATTTAGTTATTTAAAAACAAAAAAAAATTTAAAAAGTAGTTATTCCACTCTCTAACTTTTGCCGCCACCATTCAAACTCGTTTTTTTTTCCTTTTATCTTGTAGGAGAAATGGAGGGAAGATTGGATGAAATTGATGGGACAAATGAAGAAGGGGGTTCGGCCACTTCACAAGGGGGGACTATACACACGTCTTCAAAGGGAGTACCTTGGAAAGTGTTGCCATGCAACATTGGAAAAAGGATATCCTTGAAGACCGAATCAATCACTTCATAAAAGTGGTGATCCTTGTGCTCATTTCGTGCCAAACCCCAGCCATCCACCATTGATTTTACTATCAATCTACACCCTTCGATCACCCATCATCCTCCTATATAAATGACCCTTACTCTATAACCGTCCGTATTCAAATGCACTTTCATTTCATCTTTCTTCTCTCTTTCGGAACACACACCCAACACTTCTTCTTTCATCCAAAAACACGTTAACACAATCCTCCAGCTACACCCTATCTTAATCCAACCGAATTCCATCATCAATTCATACTTATCAACACCTTCACATACCAACTCCTACTCAAGGCATCATCAAGCTCTAAAAGAAGAAAAGGGAAGGAGCCTATGGAGCAACCCCCTTTTGATGAGAAGAAATTTAGAACCTTTCACCATGCATTACAATTTGGGTGGATGGCTGATAAAGAGATCATATATGAGCTAGGCTTTCAAGTCAAGAAAACTAAGTGCCCCGAAATCACAAAGAAGGTGGAAAAGAGAAGATGGGAGCTCCTCACTGATCCGATCACAAAAGTAAACATAACTCTTGTAAAAGAGTTTTATGCAAACGCAGTCAGGTATGATAGGGCAGATGAATCCTATATAAGCTTCTTAAGAGCGGTAACGGTGGATTTTAGTCCCATAAACATCAAGGGTGTTAAAGCTACGAACCATATCATTTGGAGAAGAGAGCTATCAATCCATAATAGATAGCAGTCCCAATTATGACCAGCTTGTGGAAGATATCTGCATATCAGGAGCGGATTGGGTAAGAGATTCCCATAAAAAGCCCAAATTCATTAAGAGAGGGGATCTCACCCCTGAAGCAAAGGGGTGGTTCGAAATTGTAAGGAGATCCATCCTTCCCACCGGAAACAACTCAGAGGTAAACCTTAAGAGAGCAACAATGGTACAATGTATACTCAAAGGGGGAGAGATCAAGGTTCACGAACTCACAACTCAAGGCATTCGAAAGTTAGCTGAGAAAAGTGATTCTGGAGGAAGGTTAGGCTACCCAGCACCATTTTCCGTCTGTGCGCAAGGGCTGGGGTAGTGTTCGAAGATGGAGACTCCGAGTGGATAAAAGTTGGCATCCCACTTACTTTTCGACAGATGCATTCCGTTGCACCTCCCCTACCTCAACGAAAACTAAAAAAGAGGGCATCCTGAAGAACGAAACTCTCACGCGATCTAGAATTTTCACAAATAAATTTTCGTTGTAAGTATAGCTTCTAGACCGACAAGAATTCCTTTCTTACAAACGTTTTGGTTGTCACAAGTAACAAAACCCTTTAAAATTGATAACTGAAGTATTTAAACCTCGGGTCGTCTTCTCAAGGAATTGCAGGGAGGTGTGTTTTATTATTGGTTTTGCAAAACAGTGTTTTTGCATTTTGAAAAGGTTTTGAACAAGAGAAATAAATTGCAGGAATTAATAAATTAATAACTAATGAAACACTTGGCAAGGTATGAAAATTGGAAGTCCTATCCTAGTTATCCTTATCAATGGTGATGAGAATTATATTTTTGCTACCACTAAGTCAACCTCTAACTATGAAGGTCAGTTAAGTGGACAAATTAATTTAACACCTAAAGTCCTAGTCAACTCCTTAAGGAAAGACTAGAGTTATAGGAATCTAAATTAATCAGCAAGAATAACAATTATCAACTACGATGAGTTTGACAACTCAAGAGTCAACAATTACTCAACCAAAGCCAATAGTAAATAATCTAAGCTATAAATAAGGAAAAGCAATCATGAGTCTGAAATACCTCAATTTATATTAATTAAGAAAATCCTAACATGAAAAGTTTATAAGCCAAATATGCGACATAAGTAATACAAGCATTAAAGCATCTGGAAGTAAAAGAGAAATATAAAGTAAAAGGAATATTAAACCTGATGAAGAGTTGAAATCCTAAATCCTTTAAGAGGAATCCTAATCCTAGAACCTAAGAGAGAGGAGAGAACCTCTCTCTCTAAAAGCTACATCTAAATTGTGAAAAGTGAATAACTAGAGATCTGAAGTATTGAATCTCTGCATGTTACCTGACTTTAATCTATGTTCCTGGGCCGAAATCTGGGTTAAAACGCGGCCCAAAATCGTCTTCAGCGTATTCTGTAATTTCTGCAGATCGCGCATGTCACGCGGCCGCGTCGTCCACGCGATCGTGTCACTCAACGTTTTTCGTACCACGCGTGCGCGTTGTCAATGCATTCGCGTCCTTCGTGCAGCTTCCAATCTACGCGGTCGCATCAGGCACGCGAACGCGTCACTCTGATTTCTTCTATTTCGCGCGGTCCCGTTAGCCATGCGACCGCGTGATTTCTTGCTGGTCATCTCCTCAATTCCTTGTGTTCCTTCCATTTTTGCACGCTTCCTCTTCATTCCTTACGCCATCCTTGCCCTATGAAGCCTGAAACACGTAACACACAGATCATGGCATCGAATGGTACAAAGAAAAATAAAAATATACAACTAAAAGGTCTTTAGGAAGCAAGTTTTCAATCATAGAATATTTTTAGGAAGGAAATGTAAAACATGCAAATCATATGAATAAGTGGGTAAAGAGTTGATAAAAACCACTCAATTGAGCACAAGATAAACCATAAAATAGTGGTTTATCAACCTTCCCACACTTAAATATTAGTATGTCCTCATGCTAAGCTCAAGAGAAGCTATAAAGAAGTGAAGAGGAATGATAGAGAATATGCAATGCAACCTATCTATGTGAATGCAACTACATGCAAAATATTTCTACCTACTTGGTCAAGGTAAACAAATCTTCCAAGAATAGACATGAACTGGATTTCACTAATTCAAATCATAAAAATGAAGTACAAATAACTTGCAAGAAGAAGATAGCTCATGAAAGCAGGGAACATAGAATTAAGCACTGAACCCTTAATGGTAGTGTATATCATTCTAACTCTCAAGTGTCTAGGGTCAATTCTCTCAATTCTCTACTAATCTTGCTTTCTATAGCTTGCTTTTCATCTAATAATCAACAAAAAAATTTAATGCACCAATACACAAATCAAGAGGTCTTTTAAGGGTTGTAATGGGGTTAGGGTCAAGGTAGGATTGTATTTGGCCAAGTGGACTAAAATCTGAATCCTTAATTAACATAAACTTTCCACCTAACTTAGGACAATCCATGTAATATAAAATCAATAACTACCCATTAACTATGTTTACTACATATTTATGCATTCCAAGTTTTGAGTACTGTACATATGCATTGCTATTGCCATTTACTTTGGGGCATTTTGTCCCTTTTTATTTTTCTGCTCTTTTTTTTTTCTTTTCTTAATAATTTTTTTTTCAATGCATATAATTAAGGTTTTGAATGCATAAACATGTTCTTAACATTTTTCACATTTTCAGAAAAAGTCTAACATACTCAATTCTCAAACTAAACGTTTCCAAACCTATTTTCCCCACACTTAATTCATGAGCACTCTCACTAGTCTAAGCTAATCAAGGATTCAAATTAAGGATATTATTATTTTTCACTTAGAGTTAGTGATGAGCTAAAGTAAATAACAAGGGGTAAAATAGGCTCAACATTGGTTTGCAAGGGATAATAAAAGGTAAGGCCATATGGGTATGTAAGCTCAGTGAAACAAGGCCTCAATCATATAAGTGCATGCATACATCAAATAATGGAAATATAGAATTAAGCAAGATAAAGATCACAATTTTAGAGAGAAAAACACACACCAAAAATAAAATATTGGTTGGTAAAATGCAACCAATTAAGTAGGCTTAAAATCTCACTGGTTTTGTGTGTTCGAGCTCTAAACCATATTCCAAAGTAATATTTCTTCATACAAGTTTTTCAAAAAGTTTTATTCATATTAGTGAAATACTATAAAAAGTTTCTTGAAAAAAGATAATATTACTTTAACCAAGTAATGGTAATATATGCACAAAATCAAACAAACATGCAAATGCAACAACTAATTTAAACGTTGGTGTAGAGACAGGAAGGTACTAACCCACGGAGATCGGTATCGACCTCTCCACACTTAAAGAGTGCACCGTCCTCGGTGCATGCAAAGCTGTATAGGTGGACGGGGGTTGTGGTTCCTCAGCTGGTGCTCTTAGTAGAGTCTTTCTCTTTACCTTTCCTAGTGGCCATCCTGAAAAGGGAGAAGAGAAATGGATATGAAGTCAAAGTGATAGAGCAGAGAGGAGGGCAGTGTGAGTGATAATCATGCCAAAGTAAAGAAGAATGTCGTTAACACATGGTCACGACTCCATGAAATTAGGACAACAATGGAAACAGGGCATGATAAATTGAGGCAATTAGATGCAGGATGTTTATTGGCATGCTGGCAAAGGCATGAGTAGCATAAATCAAGCATTAAAAGCCATAATGTATTATTAGTCGTAAGAAACTAACAATAATGTTTGTATTAACAATTATATTCAATTAATAAAATAGTGGAAAGGGTTTTGCGAAAAACAAGCATTAGAGTAGAAGGATAGAATAATGACGAATGCATAATGCCATACGGGTATCACAAACGCTTAGTATGCATGTTTAATATAATAGGGGAAGAATGAATTTGGAACATGCAAGCATTCCAAGTAATATGAATTGTCAAACAACTCCATAATAATCCATAAGTAATAGTGAAAGACCTAAATAAATTTCCAACACCAAATAAAAGAAAAAGAAAGAAAAAGAAAGGAAGGAAGCAAGAAATAAGAAGGGAAAGAAAAGATTTATATTTGGGGAAGAAAAGATAAGATATTTGGCTGATTTGAATAAGCTGTGCGAAGCAAGCGACACGGAAGCGTGGAGCACGCATTCACGCGGATGGCGCAATTTGTAAGTGATGCGGATGCGTCATCCACGCGGTCGCGTGGATCGATTTGTGCCATTAGCGCGAGGGCAGCCGCGCGGTCGTGCAACTCTCTGTTTGAAATTCATATTGCCAAATCCTTGGGTGACGCGGTCGTATGGTTGACGTGATCGCTGTGGATGGCCAAAATTTGAAAATGGCGCGAACGCGTGGGGCACTGATGAGCGGATAATTTATATGCTTTTTGGCATTGTTTTTAGTATATTTTTAGTATGTTTTAGTTTGTTTTTATTATATTTTTATTAGTTTTTAGTTAAAATTCACTTTTCTGAACTTTACTATGAGTTTGTGTGTTTTTCTGTGATTTCAGGTATTTTCTGGCTGAAATTGAGGGACCTGAGCAAAAATCTGATTCAGAGGCTGAAAAGGACTGCAGATGCTGTTGGATTCTGACCTCCCTGCACTCGAAGTAGATTTTCTAGAGCTACAGAGGACCAATTGGTGCGCTTTCAATTGCGTTGGAAAGTACACATCCTGGGCTTTCCAGCAATGTATAATAGTCCATACTTTGCCCGATATTTGATGGCCTAAACCGGCGTTTCAAATCAGCTCAAAACTGCCCGGCGTTAAATGCCGGAACTGGCACAAGAATGGGAATTAAACGCCCAAACTGGCACAAAAGCTGGCGTTTAACTCCAAGAAAAGTCTCTACACATGAAAGCTTCAATGCTCAGCCCAAGCACACACCAAGTGGGCCCGGAAGTGGATTTTTATGTCATTTACTCATCTTTATAAACCCTAAGCTACTAGTTCTCTGCAAATAGGACCTTTTGGTATTGTATTTTCATCTTTGGACATCTAGTTCTTAGATCATTGGGGGCTGGCCTCTCGGCCATGCCTAGACCTTGTACTTATGTATTTTCAACGGTGGAGTTTCTACACACCATAGATTAAGGTGTGGAGCTCTGCTGTACCTCGAGTATTAATGCAATTACTACTGTTCTTCTATTCAATTCAGCTTATTCTTGTTCTAAGATATTCATTCGTACCCAAGAACATGATAAATGTGATGATTATGTGACGCTCATCATCATTCTCACTTATGAACGCGTGCCTGACAACCACTTCCGTTCTACAAGAAAACAAGGCTTGAATGTTTATCTCTTGGATTCCTTAATCAGAATCTTCGTGGTATAAGCTAGAATTGATGGCGGCATTCTTGAGAATCCGGAAGGTCTAAACCTTGTCTGTGGTATTCTGAGTAGGATTCAAGGATTGAATGACTGTGACGAGCATCAAACTCGTGATTGAACGGCGCCATTTTGAAGAACGAAACTCTCGCGCGATCTAGAATTTTCACAAATAAATTCCCATTGTAAGTATAGCTTCTAGATCGACAAGAATTCCTTTCTTAAAAATGTTTTGGTTGTCACAAGTAACAAAACCCTTTAAAATTGATAACCGAAGTATTTAAACCTCGGGTCGTCTTCTCAAGAAATTGCAGGGAGGTGTGTTTTATTATTGGTTATGCAAAATAGTGTTTTTGGGTTTTGAAAAGGTTTTGAACAAGAGAAATAAATTGCAGGAATTAATAAATTAATAACTAATAAAACTCTTGGCAAGGTATGAAAACTGGAAGTCCTATCCTAGTTATCCTTATCAATGGTGATGAGAATTATATTTTTGCTACCACTAAGTCAACCTCTAACTATGAAGGTCAGTTAAGTGGACAAATTAATTTAACACCTAAAGTCCTAGTAAACTCCTTAAGGAAAGACTAGAGTTATAGGAATCTAAATTAATCAGCAAGAATGACAATTATCAACTACGATGAGTTTGACAACTCAAGAGTCACCAATTAATCAACCAAAGCCAATAGTAAATAATCTAAGATATAAATAAGGAAAAGCAATCATGAGTCTGAAATACCTCAATTTATATTAATTAAGAAAATCCTAACATGAAAAGTTTATAAGCCAAATAGGCAACATAAGTAATACAAGTATTAAAGCATCTGGAAGTAAAAGAGAAATATAAAGTAAAAGGAATATTGAACCTGATGAAGAGTTGAAATCCTAAATCCTTTAAGAGGAATCCTAATCCTAGAACCTAAGAGAGAGAAGTCACTTCTCTCTCTCTAAAAGCTACATCTAAACTGTGAAAAGTGAATAACTGGATATCTGAAGTATTGAGTCTCTGCATGTTCCCTGACTTTAATCTACGTTCCTGGGCCGAAATCTGGGTCAAAACGCGGCCCAAAATCGTCTTCAGCGTATTCTGTAATTTCTGCAGATCGTGCATGTCACGCGGCCGCGTCGTCCACGCGATCGCGTCACTCAGCGTCATTCGTTTAGCTTTCAATCCGTGCGGTCGCGTCAGGCACGTGAACGCATCACTCTGATTTCTTCCATTTCGTACGGTCGCATGACCCATGCGACCGCGTGACTTCTCGCTGGTCATCTCATCAATTCCTTGTGTTCCTTCCATTTTTGCACGCTTTCTCTTCATTCTTTACGCCATCCTTGCCCTATGAAGCCTGAAACACTTAACACACAGATCACGGCATCGAATGGTACGAAGGATAATAAAAATATACAACTAAAAGGTCTTTAGGAAGCAAGTTTTCAATCATAGAATATTTTTAGGAAGGAAATGTAAAACATGCAAATCATATGAATAAGTGGAAGAGTTGATAAAAACCACTCAATTGAGCACAAGATAAACCATAAAATAGTGGTTTATCACAACCCATCAAGTTGTAGAAGGACAAAACCCAGAGGAGCAAGCCCTAGCCATTTTGGATATGCACTAATTACAAGAAGCCATTAATGGCTTGTCTAGGCAATACATGGAGAATCAAGGGGCACAGAAGGAGCTTCAATTGCAAATGATGGATCGCCAAGAAGAATCATTCTCTAGATGGATGAATCAACAAGGGGAGTGACAAAAGCAATTGATGGAGCAGCAACTGGAACAAGGGAGACAGTGGGTGAATCCTTCCACAGGTTGAACCAAAAGCAAGATCAACAACAAGAAGCCAAGCCCTTAAGCAATCTCCTTATGTCTGATACACTATTTATCTTTGATGAGAAGTACATGCTAGCATTCGAAAACTTGAAAAAGCAGTTGTCCTCAGCTCCTATCATTAGCCCACCAGATTGGAACTTACCATTCGAACTGATGTGTGATGCATTTGATTTCGCAGTTGGGGCAGTGTTAGGACAGAGGATAGATAATTTGGTGCATGTCATATACTATGCCAGCAAGGTCCTCAATGACATTCAAAGAAATTATACCACTACTAAAAAGGAGTTGTTGGTAATAGTTTTTGTATTTGACAAGTTTAGATCATACCTCATTGGCTCTAAAGTGATTGTTTTCACTGATCACACAGCACTTAAATATCTATTTGCCAAATAGGAATCAAAATCAAGACTGATAAGATGGATCTTATTGTTGCAGAAATTCAATATTGAGATTAGAGACAAAAAGGGTGTGGAGAACAAGGTAACAGATCATTTATCCAGGATCCCTTGTGAAAAAAGTGGTACACATGATACAAGTGTAAATGAGTTCTTTCCAGATGAGCAGTTAATGTTGGTTCACAAGGCACCCTGGTTTGCAGATATTGCCAATTTTAAGGCAACTGGTGACTTGCCTCCTTGAATCAACAAACATCAATGAAGAAAACTCATTAATGATGCTAAATATTTCATTTCGGATGAGTCATATCTCTTCAAGAAGTGCTCAGATGGAATCCTTAGGAGGTGTATTTCAGAAGAAGAGGGACGAGAGGTCCTATGGAATTGCCATAGTTCTAGCTATGGAGGTCATTTTGGAGGAGAAAGAACCGCAGCAAAGGTACTGCAATGTGGGTTTTTCTATCCTACTATCTTCAAGGATGCCAAGGAACTATTGAGGAGCTGTGATGTGTGTCAAAAGGCTGGAAATCTGCCCAAGAGAAATGAGATGCCACAGCAATTCATCTTAGAACTCGAACTGTTTGATGTATGGGGGATCGACTTCATGGGACCGTTCCCAACCTCATATTCGAACAAGTATATTTTGGTGGCAGTGGACTATGTATCTAAGTGGGTGGAGGCCGTGGCAACCCCAACAAATGACAACAAGGTGGTCATGAACTTTCTTAGAAAGAATATCTTCATCCGATTTGGAGTTCCACGATCCCTCATAAGTGATGGAGGGAGTCATTTTTGCAACAGACTATTGGAGACTTTACTCCTAAGATATGGGGTAAAGCATAAGGTTGCCACACCTTATCATCCCCAAACAAGTGGGCAAACAGAGATATCCAACAGAGAGTTAAAAAGGATCTTGGAAAAGACTGTGGGGGCATCAAGAAAGGACTGGTCGAAAAAGTTGGATGACGCTCTTTAGGCATATAAGACAGCCTTCAAAACACCAATTGGGATGTCCCCATATCAACTGGTGTATGGAAAGGCCTGTCACTTACCATTAGAGCTGGAGCACAAAGCCTTTTGCACTCTCAAGATACTAAACCTCGACAGTACTGCTGCTGGTGAAAAAAGGGTCTTGCAGCTGTAAGAACTGGAGGAGTTTAGGTCTCAAGCCTATGAAAACACCAAGATCTATAAGGAAAAAGCAAAAAGGAGACATGATCTCAACCTGGCACTAAGAAGTTTCGAAGAAGGACAACAAGTACTCCTCTACAACTCCAAACTGAGACTCTTCCCTGGAAAACTCAAATCAAGGTGGTCAGGACCCTTTCTTGTCACAAAGATCTCACCTTATGGACACATAGAAATTATGGAAGAAAGCTCAAGAAGGACATTCACTGTGAATGGGCAAAGACTCAAACAATACTTGGGCAACTTGGGGGAAGGCCCCAAACTGAAGTATAATCTCAACTAAAGAAGCAACCGTCAAGCTAGTGACACTAAAAAGTGCTTTGTTGGGAGGCAACCCAACCTGAGGTAGTTTTCTTTTCATTATTATCTCAAAAAAAGATACAAGTAGAGTTCTCTGTATTGTGAAGAGCTAAGTTTGGTGTTGCACACCAAAACAATCCAAGGGTGAATGTGGAACTCTAAGTTTGGTGTTCCACCAAAGACTCCATTTGAAGATCGCATTACAACCCTTCAATGATAAATTATTTACTCTAACAATTAGAGAAACTACTTGACAAATGTTTAATTTCTAGTTCATAGTTTGCTTTTCTAGTTCATAGTTGTTTTCTTAATGAAAGCACATGAGATTTCTGCATGTATTCAATTTGCTGCATTAGGCAAGGAACTAAGTTTGGTCTTCACACCAAATTAAGTTCAGAAATTCACAAGTATACATGCATGCTAACTGTTTTTCAAGTGCTTGGGGAGAACAAGCAACTTCCAATAGTTTTACAGGAATTCAATCCCTTGGAATAACCATACACCATCATCCAAGGAGACAAATAAGGATGCAAAAGCTAGGATGATGATGACAAGGAAGAAACAGGAAAACATCAAGAGGTTGTATTGTATTTAACTGTCTCTGAGTTGTAGTGCTTTAATTGGAAGTATTATTGAATATTGTTCTCATGGACATTCATATTCTGCTTGTTCCTCTTTATTCACATATCGGGGTTGCTGGTCTAAGTTTTCGGTTTTCATTTTCATCCTGCTTAAATGTATACTTGTCCTTTAAGCTAAATAAAATAAAATGTTATGAAAAACTAGAGTGGGGTTCATCTTGTGAAGTAAGTTCTCAATGTTTGTGGTGTGGTAATTGATTAGCTAAGATTGGTTCACCAACAAGGTATACAGGCAACTAGATGTTCTGAATCATATGCTTAAAGCATATTCTATGAGACTAGTTAAACAACAAGATCCTAATAAGAAAAAGGAAAATAACACTGAGAGTTTGAAAAAGAAAGAAAAAGAGTATGAAATAAGGCTAGGCACCAAGGGTTTGAATCTTGAGGCATGTGTCTGTGGTGTTCTTGTGTAAAGGATCTGCTTGGATGAATATGTTCTCAAGAATGCTTCATCACTTGGTAACATGGGTTAACTAACCCAGGATTATCAGCTGAAAATCCACTATCAAGAGCAACCTTGCTACAAAACACTTAGTAACCCAAAGAGGTGCTGGACACCAACGCCTCAAGAAAAGAAAATAACAAACCATATGCCTGTGGTGTGCATGTATGGGGGAGAGAGACTTGAGGGAGTAAGTCTTTAGGGGTGTCTCAACACCTAGCACTTTGTACCAACTGGTTCGAGAGTGTTGGCTGAAAGCTTATCTTAAAGAGTCGCCCCCTCACAAAGCACTTAGCCTAAAAGAATGCAATAAACCCTGAAAAGAAAAGGGGGATCAATGAATAAGGATCTCATAGGATGCAATCGAGCGAGTATTCAAGAGCATGATAAAGACCTGAAAACCAGTAAAGGAATGAACCTAAGTTGCTATGCATGAAACCCCATAAACCAAGAACTTGACTTCTATAATAAGGACTTATTTCTCTTGTTCTTTCATTCATCATTCTTATGCTTCAGTACTTGCTTAGGGACAAGAAAGCTTTAAGTTTGGTGTTGTGATGCCAGGGCATCTTGGCCAATTTCATTGACCTTTTTCTTACTGTTTTAGGGTAGTTTCATGCATTTTCTTAGTAAATAAGCAAGTTTTGGGTAAAAATACACTTACATCTTGATTCAAGCAAAACATTGTGAACTTTACATGATTTCATGAGAATTATGCATGAATTGAATGATAAAATGGACGATGCATGATCTCATGACTTGGAACAGAGCTTTGATGCACCCTGCTTGTTTGATTTCAAGACAAAGGAAGCAAAGAAGAGCCACGTTAGCCGCCACGTTAGTCTTACTAACGTGACCACTAACGTGGAATAGGAGCAAGCTTGCAGCATTAGTGGAAAAGTTATCATCAATAACGCCTTCGAAAGCCATCATAACCCACGTTAGTTGCCATGTTAGTTACATTAACGTGGGAACTAACGTGGAAGGAAATGGAAGCTCCAACGTTAGTGGTAAAAGTAAACACCACTAACGTTCCAAAAGGCCACACATAGCCACGTTAAGAGTCACGTTAATTCAATTAACATGAACGCTAACGTGGAATAAAGAAGAGATCGCCAACTGATGAGCGGATAATTTATACGCTTTTTGGCATTGTTTTTAGGTAGTTTTTAGTAAGTTCAAGCTACTTTTAGGGATGTTTTCATTAGTTTTTATGTTAAATTCACATTTTTGGAATTTACTATGAGTTTGTGTATTTTTTTGTGATTTCAGGTAATTTCTGGCTGAAATTGAGGGACTTGAGCAAAACTCTGATAGGAGGCTAACAAAGGACTGCTGATGCTGTTGGAATCTGACCTCCCAGCACTCGAAATAGATTTTATGGAGCTAAAAAACTTCAAATGGCGCGCTCTCAACGGCGTTGGAAAGTAGATATCCAGAGCTTTCCAGCAATATATAATAGTCCATACTTTATTCGGGAATTGACGACGTAAACTGGCGCTCAACGCCAGTTCCATGTTGCTGTCTGGAGTAAAACGCCAGAAACACGTCACGACCCGGAGTTGAACGCCCAAAACATGTTACAACTTGGCGTTCAACTCCAAAAGAAGCCTCAGCTCGTGGATAGATTAAGCTCAGCCCAAACACACACCAAGTGGGCCCCGAAAGTGGATTTATGCATCAATTACTTACTCATGTAAACCCTATTAGCTAGTCTAGTATAAATAGGATAAATTACTATTGTATTAGACATCTTTGGTCTCAGTTTTGTTTTATTCTTCATCTTAGGAGGCTATTGATCACGTTTTGGGGGGCTGGCCATTCGGCCATGCCTGAACCTTTCACTTATGTATTTTCAACGGTGGAGTTTCTACACACCATAGATTAAGGGTGTGGAGCTCTGCTGTACCTCAAGTATTCAATGCAATTACTACTCTTTTCCTATAAATTTCATTTATTCCTGTTCTAAGATATTCGTTGCACTTCAACTTGATGAATGTGATGATCCGTGACACTCATCATCATTCTCACCTATGAACGCGCGTGACTGACAACCACTTCCGTTCTACCTTAGGCCGGGCGCATGTCTCTTGGATTCCTTAATCAGAATCTTCGTGGTATAAGCTAGAATTGATGGTGGCATTCATGAGAATCTGGAAAGTCTAAACCTTGTCTATGGTATTCTGAGTAGGATTCTGGGATTGAATGACTGTGACGAGCTTCAAACTCCTGAAGGCTGGGCGTTAGTGACAGACGCAAAAGAATTAAGGGATTCTATTCCAACCTGATTGAGAACCGACAGATGATTAGTCGTGCTGTGACAGAGCATTTGGACCTTTTTCACTGAAAGGATGGGATGTAGCCATTGACAACGGTGATGTCCTACATACAGCTTGCCATAGAAAGGAGTGATGAAAGATTAGAAGGAAGAAGTAGGAAAGCAGAGATTCAGGAGGAGCACAGCATCTCCATACGCCTATCTGAAATCCCCATCATTGGATTACATGAGTAACTTTATCTTTATTTTATGTTTATTATTTATTATTAATTTTCGAAAATCCATAATCAATTACTATCCGCCTGAATGAGATTTACAAGATGACCATAGCTTGCTTCATACCAACAATCTCTGTGGAATCGACCCTTACTCACGTAAGGTTTATTACTTGGACGACCCAGTACACTTGCTGGTTACTTGAACGGAGATGTGTCCACACATAGCAAAAAGCCATTATAATTATTTCATACAAGTACAAAGAGTACGGATCACAATTTCGTCCACCAAGTTTTTGGCGCCGTTGCCGGGGATTGTTCGAGTATGGACAACTGACGGTTCGTCTTGTTGCTCAGATTAGGTAATTTTCTTTTTATTTTTCTTTTCAAAAAGTTTTCAAAAAAAATATATATTTTTCAAAACTTTTCCCTTTGTTTTCGAAAAATTTTCAAAATTTTTTTTAGAATGAATTCTAGTGTTTCATGAAACATGCTTTAGTTTGGCTGGCTATTAAGCCATGTCTAACTCATAGGATTTTGATTGAGGACTATGAATTCATTACTTCCTTTTTCCAAATTATATTTTCGAAAAAAATAATAAAAATACAAAAAAATAATAAAATAAAAAAAAAATAAAAACAAAAAAATATTTTGTGTTCTTGTTTGAGTCTTGAGTCAATTTTTAAGTTTGGTGTCAATTGCATGTTTTAAAAATATATTTCTTGCATTTTTCGAAAATTCATGCATTCATAGTGTTCTTCATGATCTTCAAGTTTTTCTTGTTTTGCTTCTTTTGTTGTTTTTCATATGCAATTTCGTTTGTTAGAGTCCATGCATTAAAGATTTCTAAGTTTGGTGTCTTGCATGTTTTCTTTGCATCAAAAATTTTTCAAAAATATGTTCTTGATGTTCATCATGATCTTCAAAGTGTTCTTGGTGTTCATCTTGACATTCATAGTGTTCTTGCATGCATCTTGTGTTTTGATCCAAAATTTTCATGTTTTGGGTCATGCTTGTGTTTTTCTCCCTCTTCATTAAAAATTCAAAAATCAAAAAAATTATCTTTTCCTTTTTTCTCTCCAAATTTTCGAAATTTTGGGTTGACTTGGTCAAAAATTTTTAAAGTTAGTTGTTTCTTACAAGTCAAGTCAAATTTTCAATTTTAAAAATCTTATCTTTTTAAAATCTTTTTCAAAAATCATATCTTTTTCATTTTTTTATTATTTTCGAAAAATTCCAAAAATCTTTTTCAAAATATTTTCAAAATCTTTTTCTTATCTTTATGTCAAATTTTCGAAATTACACTAACAAGTAATATGATTGATTCAAAAATTTGAAGTTTGTTACTTTCTTGTTAAGAAAGGTTCAATCTTTAAATTCTAGAATCTGATCTTTTAGTTTCTTGTTAGTTAAGTAATTAATTTTAATTTTAAAAATTAAATCTTATCTTTTTATCATATCTTTTTATCTTATCTTTTATCATATCTTTTTCAAAATTTTATCTTTTTCAAAAATTTGATTTTAAAATATCTTATCTTATCTTCTTATCTTCTTATCTTTTCAAATTTGATTTTAATATCTTTTTCAACTAACTATTTGACTTTTTGTTTGTTTCTTATCTTTTTCAAAACCACCTAACTATCTTTCCCTCTCTAATTTTCGAAAATATCTCATCCCTTTTTCAAAATTCTTTTTAAATTAATTAATTGTTTTAAATTTTAATTTTAATTATATCTTATCTTTAATTTTCGAAAATCACTAACCACTTTTTCAAAATTATTTTCGAATTCTCTATCTCCCCTTTCTCTATTTATTTATTTATTTACTAACACTTCTCTTCATCTCTCTTCATCTTAAATCACTACCTCTATCCTTACCCATTCTTCTTCACTCCTCTTCCCTTCTTCTTCTAACAACATAAAGGAATCTCTTTACTGTGACATAGAGGATTCCTCTTTCTTTTCTTGTTCTCTTCTTCCCTATATGAGCAGGAACAAGGAAAAAGATACTCTTGTTGAAGCTGATCTAGAACCTGAAAGGACTCTGAAGAGGAAACTAAGAGAAGCTAAATTACAACAATTCAGAGGCAACCTTTCTAAAATTTTCGAACAAGAGAAGGAGATGGCAGCCGAACCTAACAACAATAATGCAAGGAGGATGCTTGGTGATTTCACTAAACTAACTTCCAAATTTGATGGAAAAAGCATCTCCATTCCGGCCATTGGAGCAAACAATTTTGAGCTGAAACCTCAATTAGTTGCTTTAATGCAACAGAACTGCAAGTTTTATGGACTTCCATCTGAAGATTCTTACCAGTTTTTAACTGAGTTCTTGCAGATTTGTGAGACTGTTAAGACAAATGGAGTAGATCCTGAATTCTACAGGCTCATGCTTTTCCCTTTTGCTGTAAGAGACAGAGCTAGAACATGGTTGGACTCACAACCTAAAGATAGCCTGGACTCCTGGGATAAGCTGTTCACGACCTTCTTGGATAAATTCTTTCCTCCTCAAAAGCTGAGCAAGCTTAGAGTGGATGTTCAGACCTTCAAGCAAAAAGATGGTGAATCCCTCTATGAAGCTTGGGAAAGGTACAAGTAGATGACCATAAAGTATCCTTCTGACATGTTTTCAGAATGGACCATATTAGATATATTCTATTATGGTCTATTTGAGTTTTCCAAGATGTCATTGGACCATTCTACAGGTGGATCCATTCACCTAAAGAAAACTCCTGAAGAGGCTCAAGAACTTATTGACATGGTTGCAAATAACCAATTCATGTACACTTCTGAGAGGAATTTCGTGAATAGTGGGACGCCTCAGAGGAAGGGAGTTCTTGAAATTGATACTCTGAATGCCATATTGGCTCAGAACAAAGTGTTGACTCAGCAAGTCAACATGATCTCTCAAAGTCTGAATGGATGGCAAAATGCATCCAACAGTACTAAAGAGGCAGCTTCTGAAAAAGCTTATGATCCTGAGAACCCTGCAATGGCAGAGGTTAATTACATGGGTGAACCTTATGGAAATACCTATAACTCATCATGGAGAAATCATCCAAATTTCTCATGGAAGGATCAACAAAAGCCTCAAGAAGGCTTTAATAATGGTGAAAGAAATAGGTTCAGTAATAACAAGCCTTTTCCATCATCTTCTCAGCAACAGACAGAAAATTCTGAACAGAGCCCCTCTAATTTAGCAAACTTAGTCTCTGATCTATCAAAAGCCACTTTAAGTTTCATGAGTGAAACAAGATCCTCTATTAGAAATCTGGAGGCACAAGTGGGCCAGTTGAGTAAGAAAGTCATTGAAACTCCTCCCAGTATTCTCCCAAGCAATACAGAAGAGAATCCAAAAGGAGAGTGCAAGGCCATTGATGTGATCAATATGGCCGAATGCACAAGGGAGGAGAAGGACGAAAATCCTAGTGAGGAGGACCTCCTGGGACGTCTCTCAAGCAAGAAAGAGTTTCCTATTAAGGATCCAAAGGAATCTGAGGCTCATATAGAGACCATAGAGATTCCATTAAATCTCTTTCTGCCATTCATGTGCTCTGAAGACTATTCTTCCTCTGAAGTGGATGAAGATGTGACTGGAGAGCAAGTTGCTCAATATTTAGGAGCTATCATGAAGCTGAATGCCAAGTTGTTTGGTAATGAGACTTGGGAAAGTAAACCTCCCTTGCTCATTAGTGAACTAGATACCTGGATTCAGCAAATTTTACCTCAAAAGAGACAAGATCCTGGCAAATTTCTAATACCTTGTACCATAGGCACCATGACCTTTGAAAAAGCTCTGTGTGATCTAGGGTCAGGAATAAATCTTATGCCACTCTCTGTAATGGAAAAGCTGGGGATCATTGAGGTACAACCTGCCTTGTTCTCATTACAATTGGCAGACAAGTCATTAAGACAAGCTTATGGATTAGTAGAGGACGTGTTAGTAAAGGTTGAAGGCCTTTACATCCCTGCTGATTTCATAATCTTAGACATTAGGAAGGAAGAGGATGAGTGCATCATCCTTGGAAGACCTTTCCTAGCCACAGCAGGAGCTGTGATAGATGTTAACAGAGGTGAATTAGTCCTTTAATTGAATGGGGACTACCTTGTGTTTAAGGCACATGGCCATCCCTCTGTGACAAAAGAGAGTAAGCATGAAGAGCTTCTCTCAGTACAGAGTCAAACAGAGCCCCCACAGTCAAACTCTAAGTTTGGTGTTGGGAGGCCACAACCAAACACTAAGTTTGGTGTTAAGACCCCATGTCCAAACTCTAAGTTTGGTGTTGGAAGTTTACAACATTGACCTGATCACCTGTGTGGCTCCATGAGAGCCCACTGTCAAGCTATTGACATTAAAGAAGCGCTTATTGGGAGGCAACCCAATTTTTATCTAATTTTATTTTTTTATTGGTCTTTTATGTTTTATTAGGTGCATGATCATGTGGAGTCACGAAAAAAATATAAAAATTAAAAACAGAATCAAAAACAGTAGAAGAAAAATCACACCCTGGAGGGAGGACATACTGGCGTTCAACACCAGTAAGGAGCATCTGACTGGCGTTCAACGCCAGAACAGAGCATGAATCTGGCACTGAACGCCAGAAACAAGCAACATCCAGGCGTTTGAACGCCAGGAATGTACCCTGAGAAAAGCTGGCGCTGAACGCCAGCAACAAGCATGGAACTGGTGTTCAACGCCAGAAACATGCTGCATCTGGGCGTTGAATGCCCAGAACGTGCATCACCTCGGCATTTAAACGCCAGAATGGTATGCAAAGGCATTTTACATGCCTAATTGGTACAGGGATGTAAATCCTTGACACCTCAGGATCTGTGGACCCCACAGGATCATCTCAGGATCTGTGGACCCCACAGGATCCTCACCTAACATATTCTCCCCTCTTCTCAACATTCATTCTCTCTTTCCAATAAACATACTTCCCAACAACTTCAATCTCTCTTCCTAATTACCCCCTTCACCACTCCCATCCATCCACTCTTTCCCATAAACCCCACCGACCTTCAAAATTCAAAAATCTTTCCCACCCGAACCCACCCTAAATGACCGAAACTACACCCACTCCCCTCCCTATATTTTCTTCTTCTACTTCTTCTCTTCTTTCTTCTCTTGCTCGAGGGTGAGCAATATTTTAAGTTTGGTGTGGTCAAAGCATAATCTTTTTGTTTTTCCATTACCATCAATGGCACCTAAGGCCAGAGAATCCTCTAGAAAAGGAAAAGGGAAGACAAAAGCTTCCACCTCCGAGTCATGGGAGATGGAAAGATTCATCTCCAAAAGCCATCAATACCACTTCTATGATGTTGTGGCAAAGAAGAAGGTGATCCCTGAGGTCCCTTTCAAACTCAAGAAAAATGAGTATCCGGAGATCCGACATGAAATCCGAAGAAGAGGTTGGGAAGTCCTAACCAACCCCATGCAACAAGTCAGAATTTTAATGGTTCAAGAGTTCTATACCAATGCATGGATCACTAGGAACCATGATCAAAGTGTGAATCCGAGTCCAAAGAATTATCTCACAATGGTTCGGGGGAAATACTTAGATTTTAGTCCGGAAAATGTGAGGTTGGCATTCCACTTGCCCATGATGCAAGGAGATGAACGCCCCTACACTAGAAGGGTCAACTTTAATCAAAGGTTGGACTAAGTCCTTATGGACATATGTGTGGAAGGAGCTCAATGGAAAAGAGACTCCAAAGGCAATCCGGTTCAACTAAGAAGACTAGACCTCAAGCCTGTGGCTTGAGGATGGTTAGAGTTCATTCAACGTTCCATCATCCCCACTAGCAACCGATCTGAAGTTACTGTGGATCGGGCCATCATGATTCATAGCATCATGATTGGAGAGGAAGTAGAAGTTCATGAAGTCATCTCCCATGAATTCTACAAAATAGCCGAAAAGCCCTCCACCATGGCAAGGCTAGCTTTTCCTCATCTTATTTGCCATCTATGTTACTCAGCTGGAGTTATCATAGAAGGAGACATCCTCATTGAAGAGGATAAGCCCATCACCAAGAAGAGGATGGAGCAAGCAAGAGAGACCCTCCACGGATCTCAAGAGATGCATGAGGAAGCTCATCATCAAGAAATCCCTGAGATGCCTCAAGGGATGCACTTTCCTCCCAACAACTATTGGGAACAACTCAACACTTCCCTAGAAGATTTAAGTTACAATGTGGAACAATAAAGGGTGGAACATCATGAGCACTCCGTCATTCTCCATGAAATAAGAGAAGATCAAAGAGCAATGAGGGAGAAGCAACAAAGGCAAGGAAGGGACATAGAAGAGCTTAAGGACATTGTTGGTCCTTCAAGAAAAAGACGCCACTAAGGTGGATTCATTCCTTGTTCTTACTTTTCTGCTGTTCGGTTTTTATATTATATGTTTATCTATGTTTTGTGTCTCTACTTCATGATCATTAGTGTTTAGTAACTATGTCTTAAAGTTATGAATAATTCCATTAATCTTTCACCTCTCTTAAATGAAAAATGTTTTTAATTCAAAAGAACAATAAGTACATGAATTTTGAATTTATCCTTGAATTTAGTTTAATTATATTGATGTGGTGACAATACTTTTTGTTTTCTGAATGAATGCTTGAACAGTGCATAATTTTGATCTTGTTGTTTATGAATGTTAAAATTGTTGGCTCTTGAAAGAATGATGAATAAGAGAAATGTTATTGGTGATCTGAAAAATCATAAAATTGATTCTTGAAGCAAGAAAAAGCAGTGAAAAAGCAAAAGCTTGCGAAAAAAAATATTGGCGAGAAAAAAAATTTAGAAAGAAAAAGAAAAAGCAATCAGAAAAAGCCAATAGCCCTTAAAAACAAAAGGCAAGGGTAAAAAGGATCCAAGGCTTTGAGCATCAATGGATAGGAGGGCCCAAGGAAATAAAATCCAGGCCTAAGCGGCTAATTCAAGCTGTCCCTAACCATGTGCTTGTGGCATGCAGGTCCAAGTGAAAAGCTTGAGACTGAGTGGTTAAAGTCGTGATCCAAAGCAAAAGAGCGTGCTTAAGAGCTCTGGACACCTCTAACTGGGGACTTTAGCAAAGCTGAGTCACAATCTGAAAAGGTTCACCCAGTCATGTGTCTGTGGCATTTATGTATCCGGTGGTAATACTGGAAAACAAAATGCTTAGGGCCACGGTCAAGACTCATAAAAGTAGCTGTGTTCAAGAATCAACACACTTAACTAGGAGAATCAATAACACTATCCAAAATTCTAAGTTCCTAGAGAAGCCAATCATCCTAGACTTCAAAGGAAAAAGTGAGATGCCAAAAATGTTCAGAAGCAAAAAGCTACAAGTCCCGCTCATCTAATTAGAATTAATATTCATTGATATTTTGGAATTTATAGTATTTTCTCTTCCTTTTATCCTATTTGATTTTCAGTTGCTTGGGGACAAGCAACAATTTAAGTTTGGTGTTGTGATGAGCGGATAATTTATACGCTTTTTGGCATTGTTTTTAGGTAGTTTTTAGTAAGTTTAAGCTACTTTTAGGGATGTTTTCATTAGTTTTTATGTTAAATTCACATTTCTGGACTTTACTATGAGTTTGTGTGTTTTTTTGTGATTTCAGATAATTTCTGGCTGAAATTGAGGGACTTGAGCAAAACTCTGATAGGAGGCTGACAAAGGACTGCTGATGCTGTTGGAATCTGACCTCCCTGCACTCGAAATAGATTTTCTGGAGCTACAGAACTCCAAATGGCGCGCTCTCAACGGCGTTAGAAAGTAGACATCCAGAGCTTTCCAGCAATATATAATAGTCCATACTTTATTCGGTAATTGACGACATAAACTGGCGCTCAACGCCAGTTCCATGTTGCTGTCTGGAGTAAAACGCCAGAAACACGTCACGACCCGGAGTTGAACGCCCAAAACACGTTACAACTTGGCGTTCAACTCCAAAAGAAGCCTCAGCTCGTGGATAGATCAAGCTCAGCCTAAACACACACCAAGTTGGCCCCGGAATTGGATTTATGCATCAATTACATACTCATGTAAACCCTATTAGCTAGTCTAGTATAAATAGGATAAATTACTATTGTATTAGACATCTTTGGTCTCAGTTTTGTTTTATTCTTCATCTTAGGAGGCTATTGACCACGTTTTGGGAGGCTGGCCATTCGGCCATGCCTGAACCTTTCACTTATGTATTTTCAACGGTGGAGTTTCTACACACCATAGATTAAGGGTGTGGAGCTCTGCTGTACCTCAAGTATTCAATGCAATTACAACTCTTTTCCTATAAATTTCATTTATTCCTGTTCTAAGATATTCATTGCACTTCAACTTGATGAATGTGATGATCCGTGACACTCATTATCATTCTCAACTATGAACGCGCGTGACTGACAACCACTTCCGTTCTACCTTAGGCCGGGCGCATGTCTCTTGGATTCCTTAATCAGAATCTTCGTGGTATAAGCTAGAATTGATGGCGGCATTCATGAGAATCCGGAAAGTCTAAACCTTGTCTATGGTATTCCGAGTAGGATTCTGAGATTGAATGACAGTGACGAGCTTCAAACTCCTGAAGGCTGGGCGTTAGTAACAGACGCAAAAGAATCAAGGGATTCTATTCCAACCTGATTGAGAACCGACAGATGATTAGCCGTGCTGTGACAGAGCATTTGGACCTTTTTCACTGAGAGGATGGATGTAGCCATTGACAACGGTGATGCCCTACATATAGCTTGCCATAGAAAGGAGTGATGAAAGATTAGAAGGAAGAAGTAGGAAAGCAGAGATTCAGGAGGAGCACAGCATCTCCATACGCCTATCTGAAATCCACATCATTGGATTACATGAGTAACTTTATCTTTATTTTATGTTTATTATTTATTATTAATTTTCGAAAATCCATAATCAATTACTATCCGCCTGACTGAGATTTACAAGATGACCATAGCTTGCTTCATACCAACAATCTCTGTGGAATCGACCCTTACTTACGTAAGGTTTATTACTTGGATGACTCAATACACTTGCTGGTTAGTTGAATGGAGTTGTGTCCACACATAGCAAAAAGCCATTATAATTATTTCATACAAGTACAAAGAGTACGGATCACAATTTCGTCCACCACCAACATTAGTGACACTCACCTTGGTCACTAACGCTGGATCAGGCCAAGATTGCCTACGTTAGTGGTCACGTTAAGACCACTAACGTGAATGGTAACGTGGAGCAATGAATGATGGGTCAATGTTAGTAACACTAACCTTTGTCACTAACGTTGGATATGGCAAGCACAACCACGTTAGTGGTCACGTTAATGCCATTAACGTGAGGTACTAACGTGGAAAGAAGGGGCGTTTTGAAGCGTTAGTGACAAAGGTGAGTGTCACTAACGCCCTCGAGCTTTGGCATACCCACGTTAAGGGCCACGTTAGTTACACTAACGTGGATCATTAACGTGGGAAAGAGGGACAAGGAGTAGCATTATTGGTAAAAGTGAGTGCCAATAACGATTGTGAATGGCTAAGAGGCTACGTTAGTGGTCACGTTAGTACCACTAACATTGAATGTTAACGTGGATCAACTGGTTTGGAACATTAATAACAAAGTTATCGTCACTAACGCTTTTGAACCCATGTTTAAACTTAACGTTAACGCCACTAACATTCTAACTAACGTCCTACCATGCCTGACACACATTCTTTCTGCAAGCAAAGCTGAGCCCACTGAAGACTGTAACTGCTTCAACTAAAGATCAAGGGCCCATATCCAAGACTTGAAGAGGTAACTAGAAGATCAGAAGAGTAGTATATATAGGAAGTAGTTTTGAACTAGAGACAAGGCTTGGCATTTTTGGGAACTACATTCTGTATATTTACTTTTCCTATAAATTCTAGTTTACTGGAGAATGCACTCTTCTCTATCATCTTCCATTTTCAGAGCTATGAACAAATAAACCCCTTTTCATTGGGTTAAAGAGATCTGTTGTAATTTGATGGATCAATTATAGTTTTTATTCTTCTTCCTCTTTCTTTTCTCTTGATTTACTAGAAAGCTTTCGATCTTAAATCAATTGGTTTTTTGTCTTGGAAAAGAAACTCTCCATAATTGGATCTACTCTGAGCCTTGGAAAAGGGATGAGGAGATCATGCTATAATTGCTTTTTCATGTTGGACCAAATTGAGGTTTGGATGGATATAGTGACATATAATCCTACCAACACTTTGATTTGGAAATACATGTGGTATAATCAGTGACCTTACTTCATCTCTTCCCATGAGCAATTAAATTAAGGAATTGGGCAATTGTTCAAGCTTAGAGAGATTGGGTTGCCAAGGAATTGGGATCCAATCACTTAAGATTTCCAAAGAGATCAATGAATGCATTGATTGAGGAAGAGATGAGAATGAACTTGATCCAGAGAATGCAACATCTCCTAAGCCCAATGATTCCCCCATTTCTGATCTTACCCATTCTCTTTACCTTCTATCATTTACTTTTATGTTCATCTCCCCAAATCCATATTTAAGATTCTACAATTTACTTTCTGCAATTTACATTCCGCCATTTATTTCCAGCATTTACATTTTCTATCATTTGCTTTCCCGCCATTTAATTTTCTGCAATTATCAACTCAACTTCTGCTTAGCTCAATTAGAACATTCCTCTAATTAAAGTTGCTTGACCAATCAATCCCTGTGGAATTCGACCTCACTCTATTGTGAGTTTTTACTTGACGACAATTCGATATACTTGCCAAAGTGAAATTTGTTGAGAGACAAGTTTTTGTGCATCAGTTGCTGCCCTTTTCTGGCGTTTGAACGCCAGAATCATTCCTCTCCAGGATCTTACTGTCCTCAGAGGGATTTTGGGCAGTGAATTGGTCATCCTCTGTCAGGTGTTCCTTTCTTGGCTTTTTGCTGCTTTAAGTTGAGATATTCAATGTCTTTCCACTCCTTAGTTGAACAGCTTGGCACTCTTCTGTTATTTGTTTAGATAACTACTGTCTTGTCTGATCCAATTGTGCCTCCATATTTTTGTTAGCATTTTTAGTATCTTGTAACATTTCTTTGAATTCTGCTAACTATTTTGTTAGAAGGAGTATTTGCTGGTTGAGTTCAGCAACCTGTTCTGGAGGATTAAGTTCAGTGGATACTACTTTAACTTCTTCTTTCATGGAAGATTCACTATTTAAATATAGATGCTGATTTCTAGCAACTGTATCAATGAGCTCTTGAGCCTCTTTAATTGTCTTTCTCATGTGTATAGATCCACCAGTTGAGCGGTCTAGAGATGTCTGGACTTTTTCTGTAAGCCCGTAGTATAAGATGTCTAACTGCACCCATTCTGAAAACATTTCAGAGGGACATTTCCTTAGTATCTCTCTATACCTCTCCCAAGCATCATAAAGGGATTCATTATCCTCTTGTTTAAAGCCTTGGATGTCCAACCTTCTTGTTTAAAGCCTTGGATGTCCAACCTTAGCTGTGTCATCCTTTTTGGAGGGAAATATTGATTTAGGAATTTGTTTGATAACTGTTTCTATGTTCTTATGCTTTGTAAGAACTGTGCTAAAAACTCAGTAGGTTCTTCCAGTGGAAGACCAGAATACTGGCAATTTTGCTGCACCATGATAATGAGCTGGGGGTGTAGCTCAAAATTGCTAGCTTTGATGGGGGGTATACAGATACTACCCCCATACGAAGCAATAGTGGGGTTAGCATATGACCCCAGAGTCCTTTTGGACTGTTCATTTCCACTTAGGTCCATGATAGAGAAAGGGAGATGATGTGGACTAAAAGTTTTATTCTTTTATGATATTTTTTAATGAGGATTTTCGAAAAAAATGAGGAGAGAGAAGGTGGTTAGGAAGTTTTAAAAAAGATATGATTTTAAAAAATTTTTTGAAAAAGATATGATTTTAAAAATTTTGACCAAGTCAACCCAAGGGATCTGAAATTTTATGAGGAATTAAAGGAAAAGATTTTTTTTTTGAATTGAATGAGGAAAGAGAAAAACAATAAAATGACACCAAACTTAGAATTTTAAGATCAAAACAAAGAAAACAAACAAGAAAACTTTGAATGTCAAGATGAACACCAAGAACACTTTGAAGATCAAGATGAACACCAAGAACAAATTTTGGAAATTTTTTGGAAAAGAAAAACACAAAGGACACCAAACTTAAAAATTTTTATACTTGGGACACTCATAATTCGAAAATACACAAGAAAAATAAGGAAAGACACAAAACAAGAAAAACTAAAGATCAAACAAGGGACACAAAACTCGAAAATATGAAGAACAAAATGAGCATGCAATTGACACCAAACTTAAAACATGAAACTAAACTCAAAGAAAAATTAAAGATTAATAAAGAAAAACAAGATTTTTGAAAGATTTTTAAAAAGAAAAATAAAAGACTCAAACTTAGTGACTCTAAACCAACAAAAATAAATTATTCCTAATCTAAGCAACAAGATGAACCGTCAGTTGTCCAAACTCGAACAATCCCCAGCAACGGCACCAAAAACTTGGTGCACGAAATTTGCAATCACACTTTACAAATTCGCACAACTAACCAGCAAGTGCACTGGGTCGTCCAAGTAATACCTTTTGTGAGTAAGGGTCGATCCCATGGAGATTGCCGGCTTGAAGAAAGCTATGGTTATCTTATTATTCTTAGTCAGAATATCAATAATAATTCTTAGTTTTATTTGTAAAAAATAAAAGAGCATGGAATTAACAATACTTGTTATGCAATAATGGAGAACAGGTTGAGGTTTCAGAGATGCTTTGCCCTCTAAATCTCTGCTTTTCTATTGCCTTCTTCTTCAAACACACAAGGCTCCTTCTATGGCAAGCTGTATGTTGGTGGATCACCATTGTCAATGGCTACCATCTGACCTCTCAGTGAAAATGGTCCATGTACATGGCTAATCATCTATCGGTCCTCCCTTGTGTTGGAATAAGATCCATTGATCCTTTTGCACACTGTCACTACACCCAACAATTGTGAGTTTGAAGCTCGTCACAGTCATCCCTTCCCAGATCCTACTCGGAATACCATAGACAAGGTTTAGACTTTCTGGATCTCAGGAATGTTGCTAATTGATTCTAGCCTCTACCACGAAGGTTCTGATCTCACGGAATTGAATGCTCTATTGTCAAGAGAGACAATCAAACTCGTGAATTAGGAGCCCAAGAGATACACACTCAAGCTGTTGCAGGTAGAACGGAAGTGGTTGTCAGGCACGCGTTCATAAGTTGAGAATGGTGATGAGTGTCACGGATCATCACATTCATCACATTGAAGTACGAGTGAATATCTTAGAATAGAAGCAAGCGCGATTGAATAGAAAACAGTAGTAATTGCATTAATTCATCGAGACACAGCAGAGCTCCTCACCCCCAACCATGCAGTTTAGAGACTCATGCCGTCAAATGTACAATAAGGAATGTAAAAATGTCATAAGTTACAAAATGAATCTCTAAAAGTAGTTTTTATACAAGACTAGTAACATATGTTTACATAGAATGAGTAACTAGATGCAGAGAGTGCATAAATCCACTTCTGGGGCCCACTTGGTGAGTGTTTGGGCTGAGCTTCCTAGCTTTCACGTCCTTGTACTATTCCTGGCATTAAACACCAGTTTGGGTGCCAGTTCTGGCATTTTACTCCAGCTTTGGTGCCAGTTTTGGCGTTTTACTCCAGAAAATGGTCTCTGAGTGGCGTTTGGACGCCAGTTTGAGCCATCAAATCTCGGACAAAGTATGGACTATTAAACATTGCTTGAAAGCCCAGGATGTCTACTTTCCAACACAATTGAGAGCGCGCCAATTGGGCTTCTGTAGCGCCAGAAAATTCACTTCGAGTGCAGGGAGGTCAGAATCCAACAGCATCTGCAGTCCTTTTTTCAGCCTCTGAATCAGATTTTTGCTCAGGTCCCTCAATTTCAGCTAGAAAATATCTTAAATCACAAAAAAACACACAAACTCATAGTAAAGTCCAGAAATTTGATTTTTGCATAAAAACTAATAATAATATACTAAAAAGTAATTAAAACCTATTAAAAGCTACCTAAAAACAATGCCAAAAAGCGTATAAATTATCCCCATTACAACCCTTGAAAAGACCTCTTGATATGTGCATTCATGCATTGAATATATATTGATTGGTAGAAGAAGAGCAAGCCTTAGAAAACAAGATTAGTAGGTAATTGAGATAATCGACCCTTAAACACTTGAGCGATTAGAGCGGATACACTTCCGGTGAGGGTTCGATGCTCAATTCCTTATTCCCGGCTTTCATGAGCTTTCTCCTTGTAAGTTTATTTGTACATAATTTTATTATTTGAATCAGTGTAATTCTTAAATCATCATATTATTTCAGCCCTACTTATTTATATATTCTTGGAGGTTGATTTACTTTTAACCAAGTAAGTAGAAGCATTTAGCATGAGGTTGCATTCATATAGATAGGTTGCATTGCATAAGTCCTACTATTTTCCCTTCACTCTTTTGGTTCCATTGCACTTAGCATGAAGGCATGCTAACGTTTAAGTGCGGGGAGATTTGATGAGCCACTATTTTATGACTTATTTTGAATCGAATCGAGTGAATTTTATCAACTTTACTCACACTTATCCATATAATTTGTATGCTTTTAAGTTCCCTTCCGAATTTTGTGCTATGATTGAAAACATGCTTCCTAAGCCTTTAAATTATTTAATCCTCTCATATTACCATTCGATGCCGTGATGCATTTATTGAGTGATCTCAAAGATATAGGGCTAGAATGGCATGGAGGATGAAGAGGAAGCATGCTAAAGTGGAAGGAATACAAGAAATTAAGATTTGAGAAGCTGGAACCAATGCGTGCACGTGGCTGAAGCATATGCATGATTATGCCATCTTTCAACTGACACGTACGCGTGGCCAGTGCAGAGTTCAAACGACACATATGTGTGGCTGATGCGTATGCGTAACAAGTGGCACGTGCCTCAATAAAGGGAATACGCTGGGGCAATTTTTGGGCTACTTTGGGCCCAGTTTCAAGCTCAAAAATAAAGACAAGAGGCTGGGGAGTAGAGCTAGAGGCCAATCATTCATTCACACATTTTAGTTTTAGATAGATGGAGGATTCTAGAGAGAAGGGCTCTCTTTTCTCTCTAGGTTTTAGGGTTTCTTCTTTTATTTTCAATTTTATTTAGGTTTAGGTTCTACTTCTTATCTTGATTCAAGTTCCTCTTTTAACTTCTTGTTATTACCTCTTTGCGTTCTTAATTTTATATGTTGTTTCCTTTACCTTGTTGCTTTATTGTTCATGACTCCTTGTTGATCTCGATTTCCTTTCAATGCATTTTGAGGTATTTTATGTTTATTGTCACTTTCTTTAATTTGTTGTTATTGTTTTCTTGCAATTGTTAGTCTTAGATTTTACTATTTCTTGTTAATTTTCTATGATTCTATTTTGTACCTTCCAAGTGTTTGATAAAATGCTTGGTTGGATTTTAAAATAGATTTTTGTGTTTTTGGCTTGGATTGAGTAATTTGGAGACTCTTGAATTGTCAAAGTCTCTTGTTGATTGGTGATTGAAAGGTGCTAGTTGGCTTGAGCTTCCCTAAATCTATTCTTTGATTAGGATTTGTGAACTTAAGTTGATTTTACTCACTTGACTTTCCTTCAATTGTTAGAGGTTAACTAAGTGAGAGCAAAAGGCCATTACAATCGTAATTGGTGATGATAATGAGGATAGAAATTCTAATTCTCGACCCTTGCTAGGACTTTTCTTAGTTGTTAGTTTATTTTCTTGTTATTTATATTCCTTGTTCATCATTCAAAAAAATCCCAAAAATACTTTTCCATAACATATGATAAGTACACTTTCCTGCAGTTTCTTTGAGAGACCACCCGAGGTTTAAATATTTTAGTTATTTTTATTGGATTGCATTGTGACAGACAAATTAAAGTTGACTGAGGATTATTTGTCAGTTTAGAACTACACTTGCAACACGATTTTATTGAGAAATTGTTTACCGACATTTATCCTCCATCAGACCCTGGCCACGTTCCTACCGATTTTGGACTTTGCACAATTTATTCCTCTGTACCTAGTCAACACAATAGGTGACGGTGACTATTCGTCAAATATGTTTTTTTTGAGGTAGTTAGTATAATGTTACCGGCTTTTTGCTGCAATTGATCCTGGTGTATTTGTTATTTAGTGACGATTGCAGAGTTTTCATGTATAGGTATCCTCAGCAGCGGTTGCCTAAATCCTTATTATCAGCTTACAACCAGGTGAGGACACTGTCATTTCATTGAGCTATATTATGATCAAAATTGTTATCGATGTCAAATTTTGGGGCCAAACATCGAGCTCAGTTATAATGTTATGTTTTTGTATAGTTTTTAATCTCCCAAATTTTCTGGAAGAAATTCTGAGTTTCCGAAAAGATCTCCTCCTATCGTGCACTTTGAGGGGGTTGAACACTAACCAGGATGTTCTTTGTGACAATATGGAGGAGTACTTTAATGTGGCATGTTCGAAAGGAATATTCAATGAAGTCTCCATTAAAGTGCATGTCAAGCAGTCGGGGATAACTGCTTGAGTAAAGAATAGACCGAGACCTAGTAATAGCAGACAGAGTTGGAACCCAACTCGTCGGGTGCGGTGTCTTCGACGAAGGAATAACCCCCTGCTAAGAGGAATAAATAAAGCAATTTCATCTTATGCTGTTTGCTTCTAACACATGGTTATGGTTTCATGATGAGGCACAACAGGCTTCTCTTTGTGAATTATTTTAGATTGAAATCAAACAGGTTTGGAGTTATTCTATAGAATTAGAAATAATTCGTTTAACATTTTGATTTTAATACCAATACTTTTAATATAATTATTGAGGCAACTTTTCCTTATGTAATGAACTGTTGGATTTTTCATGAAGTCATAATTTATGGGATGGATGGGGAAAGCTTGTTGTTCTATGACTAATTGGTGTCATCTCACCCATAACAAACTGTATTCAAAGGTCATAAAAATTATTGGATAATTCTTACACAAAAAAATTGAGCAAAAATAGGCCAACATACACCAAAAAATGTGAACTCAAACATAAATCCCTTTTTTACACCAATGTAATACTAATTATCTTCTATTCAAATTTCCCAATAACACAAATAAATAATAAATAAAACCAGTAACTAAGTTATATCTACAAATAAAAGTTAGTATATTCAACATTCTAAAGCCCATACCTAAGCCCCTACTTCTTATTCCATGTGACCTTTGCATCCTCCTTATAAACAATTGTTGTATTGAAATTGTTGTGCGCCTTCTACGCTAACCTCTGCATAATCTGCAACATCAACAACCTCATTTTGTCATCAATCAAAAGATACAATTAAAATCACAATGAAAACATAACATAGACAAATAATTACTATAACAATCTACTTCCTTACAAGAAGATCTTTGTTAAGCATACTAACTAAAAAACATTATAAACCATCAAGCCATATGTTCATTTTCTTAAAATAATTTGATTAAAAATAACTCATCATGTTGATATTATCAAACATTGAATAAAATATTCATAGTTGAAGCCAATTCATGGCAAATAATTTCTAACTATATAAGAGAACAACGGTTACAAAATCTATTAAGAATCACAAATGTTCAACTAAGATAAGCATAGCTCTAGTGACAGCAATTGTTCAGCCATTTGGATAATCTCTTTGTGGGCATTAATAAAAATATATATTTAGAGTTTTAGCACATTAGCATCTAGTAAACATAGAAGCTCATCATTATAGAATAAAATTGTATCATATAAGTGGATTGTACAATAAAATTGTAGAAATTGCAGAAAAGTCCTTGTTGAAGCTATGTATTTGTTAAACACTAAGACAATATACAATGAAATAATGGAACATGCATAAAGATGTTCTGAACAGACACTTGGACTATACCTTTTCATGAATGTCAGCCTTTATGTATCAATTGCACTCTCTTAATATAGAAAAAAAATCAAGACTACTTTACATTTTTTATGCATTAGCACTTTCCAGTTGCTAGAGATAGAGGAATGGCACATGTAGACAAAAAAGAATAATTCATTAACTTATACTTCATAGGTTTTTTTAAAGACAGTATAAAACTCGCATATACTGTAATTCTATATCTATAAATAATAAAGTTAAGATGAACATGATAGTCTATAAAAGTCTATTTCTATACTTCATATCTGTGACTTGTGTTCTGTATTACGTATGTAGGACTACAATTAAGCTAATCTATTTATATTAGAACTTTGAAGAACAAATAGTAGGGGTGTTAAAAAAAACCATAATATGGTTAACCGGTTAAAAAACCATAACCACATTTTGGTTAACAAGTTTAATAAAACAATTTTAAAAACCATATCCATATTTTTTGGAATTGGTTAACCAAAGCCAAATTTAAAAAAACCGGTTTTTAACCGGTTAACCAAAACCAAAACCAAATTAAAATTAAAACCTAAATCAAAATCTAATTTCAAATTCACTCTTCGAGACTTCGACAAAACCCAATTCACTCTTCTCCAGTTCGCCGTCGTCAATGGTTCTTCCTCTCCGCCTCTCGCCAGAGCTCACCGGTGGTTCGTTGAACTTCTACCTCTTCGAGTCTTCACTTTTATTCACAAATCTGTCTCTCTGCCTCGACCTCCCATTCATGACTCTGTCTTCACTTTGATTCGCCTGAGTATCTCTCCTTTTCGGTTATCTTCTTCTTTTGTCGGTGGCTCGCCGGAGCTCATCAATTGAGGTAAGCCTCCTCCTTGTCCTTGGTTCTGAGTTCTGAGTTGGATTTGTTATCAGGATTTTTTCTATTTTGTTGATTTGTTCTGTTTTGTTTCTTTATTAGTATACTTTTGACTTTTTCATTTTAATGGATTGAAAATGTGCAGATTTTAAATCTCTCAGTATTGAACTCTTCATTTCAATGGATCATGCTGTAAGTTTCTTCTTCACTGTGAATTGAATGAAGACTTGTTGTTCTAATTATCTGTCTCATTGAATGGAGAATTGTTGTTTCTGCACCATTAAACTATAGTAATTTGGCCACTGATTTCATTTAAAGAGGGTTGTAGGATTACTTTGTATAATCATAAATTTGATACCATGATTCCACCAATAATCAAATCATCCTTTCTAACAGTAAAATAGGGTTATGCATAATCCTAATCTTTTGTTATGTAAATTATGCAATATTTAATTTAATCTAATTTGATGTTTTGTTATCATAACCTATTGGGTTTGGAGATAATAATTTTAAATCCAGATATGGATTTGATCCCTATTCCCTACAAGGTGGTTTTCCTAAAATCTAATAAGTTTGTTCATTCTTTTTGGAAGAGGGTGAAGAAAATAAAGGAAGAGAAGATAACAAAGTTGACACAAAACTTTACAGTTTCTATAATTAGGCAAACAATTATTGTGCTTTATTAGGGAATTCTGGTGTGTGACATGCTTTTTTCTTCGTTTATTTATCTTTATCTGCTATATTTTTTCCTTTCTTTAGCATTAGCAAAGAGAATTTATAACAAGCTTAGTTGAAAATAATTGATTTTGAAAAAGTCAAAAAGATGCCTTTTAATTTGTTCTGTATCCTTGAATTTATTTGCTATCTGGTTATGTAAATGGCTTTGGCAGTTCAAGTGATACACAGAGGCAAAGGCAGAGCTTAATACTAAAAACTATATATAAAGACATAATAGAAAGTAATTTAAAAATAAAAACAATGCCAATCACACTAAAAGAAAGTCCCATTTCTTCGGTTATTAATTGAGGCTAAAAGACATAAAAATATAAAGGGGAAAACAACAAAAGCAGGAAAAGCTATGGACTAATAATTTGTCTTGATGAAGATAAAATTCTAATAAATCAAAATGAGGCATTAACATTTTTCTTAGATAACAACAATAAGAACATAAAAATGTCTCTAGCTAATGGATGGGGATGAAAGTTACAAAAAAATTAAAATGTAAGCTAATAATAATAAGAGTAGTGCAGAAAATATAAAGAAGACATTACCATATACTGTCACAACTCAGAATTCACAATGCAATAATAAATGTATGTCTCTGAGTTGAGTTCATTGAAACACAACACAAAACCCTAAAAGCAACCTCATGAGTCCTTTGTTTTTGTTGTTTATCTTCCTTAGCCTACTACACTAGTCATCAGTCAGAGTACTTGTAATTGTAGATGATGGGTACCATAAGCATGCTTTTGAAATCATAGGAATCAATTTCCAAAAGATGAGTTTGGTTCAGTAATGGTATTAGTGTATATACTATAATCTCAATATGAATTCGATAAGCTGGAAGTTTTCCAGTGATACACTGATGAGTCTATATTTGATGGTATATTTTGACTCAATTTGGATGGATTCTAGCACATGAACTCACACTTAAGCACCAAAACATCATATTTTTGTGTTTTATCCCTGATAAACCAATATTTTATGGTTTATCTTATCCTAATTTGAGTGGTTTTTATCAAGCCTTTGCACAGTAATTCATAGTATTTGCATGGTTTTACATTTTCCCTTCCTAACTTTGTGCTATGATTGAGAACATGCTTCTTTGGCCTTAAATTTGCTATGTTTAAATCCCCTCTTATTACCATTCGATGCTGTGATATGTGTGTTAAGTGCTTTTCAGATATTACAGGGCAGGAATGGCTTAGAGGATGGAGAGGATGCTTGCAAAAAAAAGGAAGGAACACAAGAAACTAAGGAGATAACCAGCGAGCAGCGACGCGCACGATGGCTCACGCATGCGCGCAACATGGAGAAAATTGCAGTGACGCGTGGGCATGGCTGATGCGTATGCGTGGATTGGAGTTCTGCAATATGACGCGAGCGCGTGCTTGTCGCGAGCGTGTGCTTGACGCGAATGCGTGACACGCCAAAATGACCAGCAACGCGAACGCGTGACTGACACATACGCGTGACATGCGCGATCTGCAGAATTAACAAACAATGTTGGGGGCGATTTCGGGCCTTGTTTTGACCCAATTTTTGGCTCAAAAAACACCGATTAAAGGCTACAAAAGTGGAGGAATGAGGAAGGCAGCTCATAATTCTGATTTTAGGTTTTAGATGTAATTTTTAGAGAGAGAGAGAGAGAGAGAGAGAGAGAGAGGCTCTCTCCTCTCTTAGAATTTAGGATTTAGGATTTCTCTTAATTTTAGGATTGCTTCTTCTCAATTCCAGGTTCAATGTTCTTTTAATTTGATTTCTCTTCTAATTTAATTTGTTTCTTCTCAATTTTATTTCCATTATCATGTCTCTTTTCTATTCCAAACTCCCAACAACAAAGATAGTATGCATGATTACAGAGTAGACTCCCAACTTGACTTGGGGGTTGATTAAAAGGAGACACTTGAGTTGGAATGCTCAAGTGATTAGTTAAATTGGAAGTTGTTGGCTAATTCTGTATTTACTAACGCTAGACCTTCCCAAGGGAGAGGACTAGGATTTGCGAATAAGAGTTAGCTCAATCACTTGACTTTCTTTTATTTAGTAAGGGTTACCTAAGTAAAAATAACAACCTTTTGATACTACACTTGAGAAAATTCCACCAAGGATAGAACTTCCAATTAATCATACCCCCAGTCAAGGCTTTTTAATTTAATTACATAAAACATCTTGTTAATTTTCATTACTTTAATTTATAATTATTTTTGTGCCCATTGCGCAAACTCCAAATTTCCCAAAAAACTCATAACCAATAATAAATACACCTCCCTGCAATTCCTTGAGAGACGACCCGAGGTTTGAATACTTCGTTTATAACTTTTTAGGGGTTTTGTTACTTGTGACAACCAAATTTTTGTACGAAAGGATTCTTTGCTGGTTTAGAAACTATCCTTACAACGTGATTATTTTCATTTTTGTTTTTAATTTTTATTAACTACTATGAATTCTCACTCCTCTGGCTTTAAGTTTGGTTCCAATGTTGTTGTAAGGAATGGAAGCCATAATGAGAACAGGCATCAAGGTTGGAAGAATCAAAGATGGGAGGAGCCACAAGGATTTGATCAACCCTCTTGGCAACAACCCCCTCCAATGCGCTATAACCAACAAGCATTCTAAGATACATACCAAGACAATAGTTATGGTGGACCTCTTCGTGACAACCAACCTCCACCAAATTACTATGGTCAAGAGCCATTCCAGGGTACATACCAAGATGATAGATATGGTGGACCCCCTTGTAGTTACCAACAAGCCCCACCATATGCCTATGAACTCCCTCCTCAACATAATTTTGAACCACCACACTCACAAGCCCCTTTCCACCAAACACCCCCATATGACCCTAATCCTTACCCACCATACCAAGAGCCTTATGAGCCATACTTAGAACCACCACCTCCATATTCATCATCTCCATATCCTTATCAAGAGGAACCACATCCATGTTATGGGCCCTCTCTCCCAACAAATGAACCCTCCTATCCACCCCAAACATCCATGGAGAACACACTTATCTCTCTCATTAGTCTCACCTCTGAACTCCAAAATCTTATATCCCGCATGGACCAACCCTCTACCTCCAATATTCAACCCTCAAGATCTAGTGCACTTCCCGTTCAACCACATAATGATCTCATCCCATCATCACCACCCGTGGAAGAGCACCCACATCCATCAATCCAGGAGTAACATGATTCCAATGATGCTATTGACATGGAACAAGAGAGAAGGGATCGTCTTAGGGACGTAATAGATCGGTTACACGTGGCCTTATTTCCAGAGGAGCAAGAGGAGACACAAAATATGGAGGTAGGAGAGACCCTTGAAGATGAAGGAGTAGTTGAAGGGAGTTGTCCTAGAAAGGAAATCATCAAGGAGGAGTATGATATTATGCTAAAACAACTGGACGAAGACGCAATAGTTAAAGAGGAAGTGGTCGAAGACTTAGGAGATGCTGAACCTCCACGAGAAAGTTCAGTCATAGAGCCTCCTTCTGAGATGCTTGAAATTGATGATGAGGAAGGTGTGCAACCTCCAAGGCATATCCTATTTGAAGACTTTGAAGAGGATGATCAAGAGATGGAGATTAAGGAAGAAGAAGCACAGCCTCCCATGCCCTTGGTAAACAATGAAGCAGAAATTGAATTGAAAGAACGCTACCAAGAGGAAGAGGTTGATATTGAAAAAGCTTGCAAGGAGGTGGAAGTTGTCAGAGAATAGCACAAGGGAGTGGAGCTTGCAAGATCATTAGAAACACCCCTCCCAAGGCCATTACTGTCCAACACAACGTTCAAGTGGATAAAATTCTTATCCTTGACCTTTACTTTCCCACTTAAATATGGGCTACTGGAGACGAATGGTCAACTTAGAGCTCTCTGTGGATTTAAGAGTAAGAGGGAGATGGTCAGTGGGAAGAGTTGTCAAGCAAGGTTCAATATGGTTGTATGCTCCAAGTTGAAATGCAAGGGGTGGTGTAGAGCTCGAATGAATGGGTCTAGAAAGCTGTTTGGATGCCTTAGTGAGAATTCGGATCGCTTACTACCCGGATGGAATCATAATGATCAACTTGAAGACGGGTGTAGAATCAAGATTTAGGATATGGGAATATATGATAATCAGTTTTGGGAGCTCAAAGCTTGTGCAGCACTCCATCAAAGCTTGAGGAATTTACCTGGTATTGATAGAGCTTATTGGAAGTCCAAGCATTGGTGGAAGTTTCAAGACGAGTTCAAGCATAAGCCACCATGACGAGGAGCCCACCAAATGTCCAACTTAAGGACTTTAACTAAAAGTGTTAGGTGGGAGACAACCCACCATGGTATGATCGTTCCTTTTTCTCTTCTTAGTTATATTTTACTGGCTCTTCTCATAATTTATGCATATTCATCTACATGCTGCATTTTGCATATTGCATAAAAAAAAAGCACATGACAAGCAAGCGTCGCTGACGCGTACGCGTCATATGTGTGTGCGTGCAACAAAAGAATTAAACAGAGAGTTGGGAAGGAGCGGTGCTGGACACGTGCCAGGCGCACAAGCAAGACCACGCGTACACATCCCTCACGCGTACGCGTCGCTTGTGATTTCAGCCCTCCACGCGTACACGTCCCTGACACGCACGCGTGACCATGAAAAATCGGCATAAAAGCGTGCTGAACAGAGAGTTGTGATTATCTGGGGCTGGCACTGTGCTAGAGGCACAAAATCACTCACGCGTACATGTTCCTGACGCGTGCGCGTCCTTTCGCTTTCAGACTACCCATGCGTACGCGTGGGGGACGCTTACGCGTCGTAGGGTTAACTCAGTTTTCACGCGTACGCGTGATGCAGGCTTACGCATCACGTCCCATTTCTCATTCCCTTCTCCTTTCTTCTCTCCTTTCCCTTTTTTTTCCTTCCCCCCACCTACTCTGTCCCCCTTCTTTCCATTATTGTATTTATTTATTTCATGTTGCCTTAGTTATCTATGGTTTCTTCTCATGCATTCTTATGTTGGTGTTGGAATTTTATTTGGGTACTATTTTATTATTTTGAGCTTGTGGATTTTATGAGGAGTGATTTAACAATTGACATTTTAATTTGGCTCTCTTATACATTTGGATTACATTATTTTCATTCCAATTATACCTTGCACACCACGTGTTTGTGAAAAAGCTTTTCTGGCACTTTGAATCCTATTTTCTTTTACTTGTTTACTTGTATGCCTCTTTTTCACAACACTTGGATTCCACATGTATTTGAGATTATTATTCATAATTGTCTTCATTAAATATGCCCTTTAACTTGGTACATTTAATAATTGATGCTTGAATTATGTTTCTCATGCCCATTACTTGCATGTTTTTACCATCTTGCATCTAATTTTATAAATTGCCTTTTTGATCCGTATTAATGTTTTACATACATGTTGTAGCTACCATATAGTTGGGCTAACAGCTTTCCTTTGGCATTCATTATCACTTGGAATTTTCTCCCTTCCAGTCTTAGTTGTCTATATTTCACACTCTTCCTTTTCTTTCTTCTTTAGACATGGGTACCAAGAAAGAAAAAGAGAAGGCCACTGACAAGACACTGGCACGAAAAGGAACCACGAGACCTCTAGCTAAGGCCCTTCCATCTACAAGCGTCAGTTAGAGCAACCCGTCCACTTGCACATCTTAGCATGCACCGAGGACGGTGCAATCTTTAAGTGTGGGGAGGTAGATACCAACTTCCGTGGGTTAGTTACCTTTTTTTCAACACCAATCATTTATTTTCCTTGTTAGTTGTTGCATTTGCTTATTTGTTTGCATGTATGTCTTGCTTGGTTAAAGTAATGAGTTTCTTTTCAAGACCCTTTTTACAATATTTCACTAATTTAAATTAAAAATTTGTGTTAAACTTGTTTGAAGCTTGTATTTGGAACATAGTTTATAACTAAGAACACACAACCTGTGAGACTTGAGCTTAATTATATGGTTACATTATAGCCATAAATTTTTATTCTTGTGTGTTTTCTTCTCTATGATTGTAATCTATATTTTGTTCCATTCTATATGTCCATTATTTAGTGTATTTACATGTTTGCATATTATTGAGGCCATCATTTGTTATTAGCTCACTTATCCCAAATAGCCTACCATTCCAGTTACCTTTGTTAGCCATTTTGAGCTTTTTAATCCCCATTTGTTCTGTATTTTACCACATCACTAGCCTTAAGCAGAAAAACAATTAATTATCCCATTGAATCTTTGGTTAGCTTAAGATAGAAATTGTGTGTCAACTAAGTGTGGAGAAACTGTGGGAAACCTGGGTTAATAGGGAATGTGTTATGTTTCTACTTTATTTAAATATTGGGAATTTGGGTGCCTACTCATGTGAGACCAGAAAAATCCAAAAAAAAATCCATATGCATTGATATGTTATGTTTGCTTTTATATTTTCAAAAAAAAGACAAAAAAAAGGAAAAGAAAAAGAAAAAGAAAAAAAAATATATATATATATATATATATAATAAATAGATAGGGGACAAAATTACCCCAATGTTAAGTTTAATGAAAGGTCAATGCATATGTGATAAAATCAAAAGAAATATTTGGTACATGAGTATGTGATACAAAAGTGGGAATTATGGGTAGTTAGGCATGATTTTAGAGTTACATAGAATATGTGTGTGTGTTAGGTGAAAGCTTAGGTTAGTCAAAGATTCATATTTTGGCTCACTTAGCCATACATATATCCTCACCCTCACCTTAGCCCCATTACAACCCTGAAAAGACCTCATGATGTTTGCATTGGTATACTAAATATTTGTTGATTAGTTAGATGAAGAACAAAGTTTTAGAAAGCATGACTAGAGAAGAGTAGAGTGATCAACCCTAGACACTTGAGAGATTAGAGTGCATATACACTACCAGTGAGGGTTCAATGCTTAATTCTATGTTCCCTACTTTCATGAACTATCTTCTTACAAGTTTACTTGTTTTTTATTGTATGATTTGAATTAGTGGAATCTGATCTATTTTTGTCTTGAAAAACTTGTGTACTTTTGACCAGGTAGATAGAACCATCTTAGCATATAGTTGCATTCATATATAGGATGCATTTCATGAGTCTTACTTTTCCCCATTCATTCCTTTTGTCTCCTTGAGCTTAGCATGAGCACATGCTAATGTTTAACTGTGGGGAGATTGATAAACCACTATTTTATGGTTTATCTTGTGCTAATTTGAGTGGTTTTTCTCAAGCCTTTGCACATTTATTCATACTATTTGCATGGTTTTACATTTTCCCTTCCTAACTTTGTGCTACGATTGAGAACATGCTTCTTTGGCCTTAAATTTGCTATGTTTAAATCCCCTCTTATTACCATTCGATGCCGTGATATGTGTGTTAAGTGTTTTCAGAGATTACAGGACAGGAATGGCTTAGAGGATGGAGAGGAAGCTTGCAAAAAAATGGAAGGAACAAAAGAAACAAAGGAGATAACCAGCGAGTAGCGACGCGCACGCCTAGCTCATGCGTGCGCGCAACATGGAGAAAATTGCAATGACACGTGCGCGTGGCCGACACGTACGCGTGGATTGGAGTTCTGCAATATGACGCGAGCGCGTACTTGATGCGAATGCGTGACACGCCAAAACGACCAGTGACGCGGACGCGTGACTGACGCATACGCCTGACATGCGCGATCTGCAGAATTAACAGAAAATGCTGAGGGTAATTTCGGGCCGTGTTTTGACCCAGTTTTTGGCTCAGAAAACACAGATTAAAGGCTGCAAAGTGGAGGAATGAGGAGGGCGGCTCATAATTCAGATTTTAGGTTTTAGATGTAGTTTTTAGAGAGAGAGGCTCTCTCCTCTCTCTTAGGATTTAGGATTTAGGATTTCTCTTAATTTTAGGATTGCTTCTTCTCAATTCCAGGTTCAATGTTCCTTTAATTTGATTTCTCTTCTAATTTAATTTGTTTCTTCTCAATTTTATTATTTATTTAATTGCTTTCAATTTTATTTCCATTATCATGTCTCTTTTCTATTCCAAACTCCCAACAACATAGATGGTATGCATGATTACAGAGTAGACTCCCAACTTGACTTGGGGGTTGATTAAAAGGAGATACATGAGTTGGAATGCTCAAGTGATTAGTTAAATTGGAAGTTGTTGGCTAATTCTGTATTTACTAACGCTAGACCTTCCCAAGGGAGAGGACTAGGATTTGCAAATAAGAGTTAGCTCAATCACTTAACTTTTCTTTATTTAGTAAGGGTTAACTAAGTGAAAATAACAACCTTTTGATACTACAATTGAGAAATTCCAACAAGGATAGAACTTCCAATTAATCATACCCCCGGTCAAGGCTTTTTAATTTAATTACATAAAACCTCTTGTTAATTTTCATTACTTTAATTTATAATTATTTTTGTGCCCATTGCCCAAACTCCAAATTTCCCACAAAACTCATAACTAATAATAAATACACCTCCCTGTAATTCCTTGAGAGACGACCCGAGGTTTGAATACTTCGGTTATAACTTTTTAGGGGTTTTGTTACTTGTGACAACCAAATTTTTGTACGAAAGGATTCTTTGCTGGTTTAGAAACTATACTTACAACGTGATTATTTTTATGAAATTCTTTACCGGCAAAAGTCAGTTCGTCAATCCCCAATTTGACCCTAAATGTGAAAACATGCAATTTTGTGCCTAGATTGAGTAATTTAATCCCACTTTCATGCCATTCGATGCCATTACTTGTTTATGAAGTGATTTCAGGTCATTTAGGCAAGAATGGATGGCCAAAAGTGGAAAGCATGTACAAGGGAGAAAACATGAAGAAAACAAGGAACAGAACATAGAGCGAAGTGTGAGAACGCACAGCTCTACGTGCGTGCACACAAGCGAGTATTTCTATGTGTGCATACGCACAAGCACCTGTGCATACGCACAGATCAACTTTCAGCTAAGTGTGTGGACGCACAGAGGTCCCTGCACGTGATTTCATTAATGAAACATGTGCTGAGCGAATTTGGAGGTCTTTTGGCCCATTTTGGAAGGCTTGGATGCTGAAATCAAGTGCTATATTAAGGGCACATCAACACATTAGAAGAGAGACATCTTAGAATAGGAAATACACATAGTAGGAGTAGGACTAGTATAGTATAGTTTTAGGTTTTCTCTCTTAGGGTTCTTAATTAGGGTTTTATAGCATTTTATACTTCAAGTCTTGCTTTTGGATTTTATAATTTACATTGTAAGTATTTCTTTAATTGTCTCTTTCAATTACATTACTTGTTCTACACTTTCTTATATTTCCATTTCTCTTGTCAATATTTACTTTGCCTTGCAATTTTAGATTTCTAGTTGTTTAATTTGATGTTAATGGCTTTTATATGTTTGTTGTGTAGCTTTTATTGGTTTTGATCATTTATGGTTCGTAGCTTTTGCCAATTTACCAATTTTGCCATGTTTTATATTTATGCCCACTATGTGTTCGATAAAATGAAAATTTTGATTATGGGGTAATTTCCACCCATTGGCTTGGGAAAAATGAGTTTATGGATTAACAGAGCCATAATGTCCAACATTTAGTGATAATTCTTAGGTTGTTAGTTGTTATTGTTTCCACTAACACTAGCTTTTTACCAATTAATTTGGTAAGTTAGCTAGGACTTGTGGACTAATAACAATTATGCTCAGTTAACTTATCCTTCGATGTTAAGGGTTGACTTAGTGAGATTAATCCATCATAATTATCATAGTTGTGGTTATGGCAAGGAAGGGATTCCATAACTCACCCCAAGTCAAGGTTTCATTTATGTTTTAAACCACTTTTCTATCATTTTAAAGCTTTAATTGTTCATATTATACATAGTTCTTTTGTTCTTTTATTACTTTATTACTTGCAATTTTGTCTCGTTCTTTTATCTCTTTATTTGTTTGCTTCCTTATCATTGAAAACCCCCTTGCTTTCTCACAACGAAAATTGTGTGCACTCTTTGGCATTAGTTCCTAGGGAGAATGACTCGGGAGTCTAAATACTCTCGGTTTATATTTGCTTTGATTTGTGACATCATTAGGATTATAATTTGATTGAGATGATTCATTGCCGGTTCGGACTATACTTACAACAGAAATCTATTTAATTCCGAATTGGTATAATTCTCTCGCATCAAATTTTGGCGCCGTTGCCAGGGAGCTAGTGTCATGAGTGTTATATTTTGGTTATTGTAAATATGTGAATAGTGTGAATACATACTTTTTGGTTGTTTGTTTTCTTTTGTTGATAATTAGCATTTTATTTCTTTTTGTCACTTGATGTCTTTAGTTTTTATTTTCCATTTTCTCTATGAGTTATCACCCTCTTTGTTTGGGGTTTGGTTGTGATCATTTTGTAGGGTTTGATAACTTCAATTGTGGATTGCATAATGGGTTTGGAGCATCAATTTTGGGAGGAGAAACCTCCTCCATATTACAATGAACCATACCCTCTCCAATATGCATACCCAAATTAAGGATATGGTGGATTTCACTATGACTATACACCTCCACCACCATATACCTATGACCCCTACCCTCAACACAACCCTCAATCACCGTATTTTCAATCACCACACCACCACCATCATACACCTTCTTACACACCATCTCAAGATACTCATCAACATGGACTACCTCCCACATATCCAACCTTCTTCCCAACTAATTAACCTTCCTTCTTACCTAGTTGTGAAGCTTTTCCACCCTTAACCCAAGACCATCAATACCTTCAAGCCTTTCTCCAAGAGCAAGAAGGATTTCGACGGACACAAGGGCAATTCATGGCAACCATAGCTGAAGCGGTGAACCGTTTAGTTCTCCTACACTCATCCGATCAAGGCATTCCTCATGAGGAATGTGGAGGGTCAACTAATGCTTGTAGTAAAGAGGAGAGCATGGAACCACAAGGGAAAGAATAAGGGTTAGAGCTTGAAGTGCAGCAACAGAGAGAAAGTGAAGTATGAACCAGAGAAGAGAAAGGAGGAGTTGATGGAAATTGATCAAAATGAGGATTCCATCATAAGTGATTTTTTGTCCTCCTTAGGCAATACCCTCAATGATCCTAATGATCCTCTTCCTATTGAGTTTGAGAGAGACATTGAGGTAGACTTTTTACAACCTCCTTGTTATAACTTGAATGATGGGGAAGAGGAAGTTGGTGAGGAAGCAATTCCATTCTAAGAACATATTGAGTGGGTAGCAATTTCACCTATGAGCTTCATTGGCCCCCACCAATATGCTATCTTGGAAACGGATTATCAACTCAAGGTCCTTCTTTGATTGGTACATGGTGGGAAAAGGAGTGTTGGTTGCCAAGTGAGTCCAAAGCTCATCAAGAGAGCCAAATCAAGCTTTGGGATTCAAGCATTGTGTGAAGCACAATTAAGTGGATTTTGGAGAGTGTTGAGGTACTGCAAGGGTCAATTAGGAGCTTATCCATCTGGCTTGAAGCATAAAGATCAATAAGAAAGTGACCGGAAGCCAAGAATATGGGATCTCGGAGGACTTATGAAGTGCAAGCTTGGATGGAGGTTTAAGGAGGAATGGAAACACAAGCCACCCTAGCTAGAGTCTCCCCAAAAAGTCCAACTTAGGACTATAAACCAAAGTGCTAGGTAGGAGACACCCCACCATGGTAACATCTTTCTTACCCTTTCTCTTTGTTTATAGTCTTATTTTATTGCATTTTAGCTTATCTTGGCTTAGCTTAGGTTACTGTAATTTTGAGTTGGTAGGTTAATTATCATATGGATCATGCATTTATGGATTTTTGGATGTTTTGGGGTTGAATTGTGGATGAGCTAAGGCTTGGCACCTAAGTTTTTAAAGAAAAATTTTTGGAAAACAGGGCATCTGTGCGTTCGCACCCACTTGTGCGTGCACACACAACTTCTATTTTCAGAGTCCTGTCCGTGCGCACCGACCCGTGCGTACGCACACGCGTATATATGCCCTTTGTTTGGAACGCTCGCACCCCTTGTGCATGCACATCCCTTTGTTCTTGCACTTTGTGCATGCGCACGCGGTTGTGCATTCGCACGCCACCCTCTTTTTGTGCTCTCTTTGCGGCCGCACAAGCTTGTGCGTCCGCACGCTAACTGGCATCCCTTCTGGTGGGAGCGTTGGAATAGCCTGTGCGCGTGAATCCCAAACCTTTTCATTCCTGTGCCCGCGCATGTACCTATGTGTGCACGCACACATGATCCTTGTAAAAAAAAGAGAGAGAGAGTTCTGTGCGTGCGCACGAGCTTGTGCACACGCACACGTCTTAACTCCCTTTCTGTCCGGAGCACTAGCACGCTTGGTGTGAGCGCACACCCACCCTGTTACGCCTGGTGTGCGTACGCACAAGTGCTGTTTTGGGCAAAATTTTTAATGCACTTTCAATTAAGCCCTAAACACTTCCGCCACCTCCATCTCTCTCTTTTCTTGCCTTTTCCATATTTTTCTACCTGCTTTACTTAGTTTTCATTGCATTTCATTTTCATTATTAGTACTCATATTAGTTTTACTTTAGTTGTTTCTATTTAAATAAACTGCAAGTGTTTGCTTGATGTTGATAGGATTGCTTGTTGATTGAATTTCATCAATGCACTTATACTTTGCCTTTATTTACTAGTACCTAGTGGGTTTGAATATTCATGTTTTGATTGTACCACTAGGACAAATTATGTAAGTGCATTGAACTAAGTAATTTGAGTTAAAATTACTTGTTCATCATGATTTCCATATTAAATTTATCACATGACCGGTACTTGCTCCTTGTTAATGCTTTGCATTTCTTTAAGGGACTTAACTTGATTTTTATCAAGCTTATCACTTTTTGTAACAAGTATCTTTACCATGTGACTCTTTCTTAATGTTCTTGATGTAAAAGTGATTTTCTTTTCATTGATGGATTGGTTGTTGTTTATTGTGCAATTTTATATCAATCTTGCGCTTTCACTTGCACAAGTTCAACATCCAATATCCCAATTACTTAATTCACTTTTGTGGTTACCTAGGCTTGTTTGTGCCTTATCTCTTGCTTATCCTTTAATTGCAACCTAGGCCATCTAATTGAGGAACACATGCTATTACTTTTGATTGTGTGGATGCTATTTTAACCGGCCATTGTGTCTGTTCCAACCACGCGGATAATTGGAATACACAAATGGCTAATTTTTATCATACCACACCTCTATGCAAACTTCCTCAATTAGATGCTTATTAGCTTTCTCCTTTTTACCTTTTTGTGCTACTTGTCTTATGATTCTTAAGTATACTTTATTGACTTTTTTTGAGGATGAGACATGCAGGCAATGAGCGGGAGAGAAGGAGGACACCGAGGATGGAGACACCAAGAATGCATTGGACATTGGCGGTTTCCACACTTCCCGAGCCCCCGCATCTACTAACCGAAGGTGGAAGCTCTTGAGAGACATTCTCTCTGGATCGTGTTCGTACACGGAAGACCATGCAACGCTTAAGTGTAGGGGAGGATTCACCATTATTGGGGCGTAAACTTTCTTTTCCGAACACTTTGCACTTTCATTTTTGTTTTCTTTTATTATGTTTCCTGTAGATATTTTAGTGTTTTTGAGTGTTGCATTGCATTTTTCTTTTGGTATATATATCTTAAACTATTTGTAGTTCATATCTATTGCATTTTACATCTTTTGTTTGATATATTTTATAGAGAGAAGCTGTGATTGGATGTTGTGAATAGTACATGCCTAGTTCGTTTTGATCCTAGTTGTTCATGTTACTTTTTTGCTTATTGAAAATTAGGAAAAGAACTAGGAAATTTTGAAAAAAAATTGCATCCATCACATACAGACATATATATAGGAAATAATTTTGGGTGAAAAACAATAAAAATTTCCAAGAATTATGGGCTTTCTAAAGGATTGATTTGGAAAATTGTTTTCAAACTTTCTTGAATGGATCTTTTATGGAACATAGAAGAGTAAAGAACAAATATCTTGTGAGTTTTTTAGCTTTAAAAGAGTGGTTATACATTTTAACCACTAATTTTGTTCACTGTGTGATATATCTCTTCTATGATTGTAATCTTGGTTTTGCTTGATTCTTTATTTCCAATGATTGATACTTTGAATTGCATTGAGCATGATTGAGGTCATCTTTGTTTAAAGCTTACTTTACCCATATAGCCTACCCCTTGCATCTACCATTGTAACCCCCTTTGAGCTTTATTTACCCGTTGTTCTTGATATTAGCACATCACAACCTTAACCGGAAAATCATGATTTACCTTGGATTGTATCCTTGATTAGCTTAGGTTGAGAAGTGTGTTTCATTTAAGTGTGAGGGAATTTTGGGAAACAATGGTAGTGAATGAGAATGTTTAACTTGGGCATTTCATTAAAAATTTTGGAAAATGGGAGCATTCATGTATGAACTATTAAACCATATGCATTTATCTTTCAAAAAAAAAAATACATCAAGAATAAAAATGGAACAAAATTTGTCCCAAAGAAAATTAAAGTGAATAAGAGATGCATATGTGATGTGAAAGATAAAGCATACATGAGTGTTGGTGAAAAAGAAATGATGGAAGGTTAGGATTGCACATCTTTGTTATTAGGTTGATATAGGTTGAGAGGGACGCTTAAACTAATCAAAGATTCAATTTAATTTAGTCCACTTAGCCATATCTATCCCACCTTGTCCCTAACCCCATTACAACCCTATGAAGACCTTATGATAATTGCATTCATGCATTATATGGTTGTTGAATGTTAGAAGAAAAGCAAATCCTTGAAAACATGATTAGAGGAGACTTAAGTGATTAAACCCTTAGACACCAAGTGATTAGAGTGTATACACACCTAATGAGGGTTCAATTACTCAATTCTATGTTTCCACTTCACTTATCATGTATTCTTGCAAGTTACCTCATTTTGATGAGTTAAATCAATTCTTTAGATTTTTGCTTGCATTGAGCTACTTCTTTGCTTTGCCCTATTTGCCGATATTTGCCTGGAAATTTGATTGTTTGTTTTCACCAATTTCATATAGATACTATAGATAGATATATAGGTATATATAGTATATACATACTTGCATGCATATAGATAGTTGCATTCAATAAGTTGATTACCCCTTTTTTATCATTCTTCTTGTTGGTTTAGCATGAGGATATGCTATTGTTTAAGTGTGGGGGAATTGATGAGTCCATATTTGATGGTATATTTTGACTCAATTTGGATGGATTCTAGCACATGAACTCACACTAAAGCACCAAAATAGCATACTTTTGTGTTTTATCCCCAATTTGACCCTAAATGTGAAAACAAGTAATTTTGTGCCTAGATTGAGTAATTTAATCCCACTTTCATTCCATTCGATGCCATGACTTATTTGTTGAGTGATTTTAGGTTATTTAGGCAAGAATGGATGACCAAAAGTGGAAGAAAGCATGTACAAGGGAGAAAACATGAAGAAAACAAGGAAAAGCACACATAGCAAAGTGTGCGTACGCACAGCCCTGCATGCGTGCGCACAAGCGAGTATTTCTATGTGTGCATACACACAGGTCAACTTTCAGCCGAGTGTGCAGACGCACAGACCCGCACACGTCTGTGCATCCACACAGGTCCCTGCATGTGATTTCATTAATGAAGCATGTGCTGCGTGAATTTAGAGGTCTTTTGGCCCATTTTGGAAAGCTTGGATGCTGAAATCAAGTGCTATATTAAGGGCATATCAGCACATTAGAAGAGATCCATCTTAGAATAGGAAATACACATAGTAGGAGTAGGAGTGGTGTAGTATAGTTTTAGGTTTTTGATGAGCGGATAATTTATACGCTTTTTGGCATTATTTTTAGGTAGTTTTTAGCATGTTTTACTCACTTTTTTGTATATTTTTATTAGTTTTTATGCAAAAATCACATTTCTGGACTTTACTATGAGTTTGTGTGTTTTTCTATGATGTCAGGTATTTTCTAGCTAAAATTGAGGGACCTGAGCAAAAATCTGATTTAGAGGCTGAGAAAGGACTGAAGATGCTGTTGGATTCTGACCTCCCTGCACTCGAAGTAAATTTTTTGGAGCTATAGAGGCCCAATTGGCACGCTCTCAATTGTGTTGGAAAGTAGACATCTTGGGATTTCCAACAATATTTAATAGTCCATACTTTGCCCTCGATTTGATGGCCCAAACTGGCGTCAAAACGCTCACTAGAGACCTTTTTCTAGCATAAAATACCAGAACTGGCATCAAAGCTGGAGTTAAAGGCCCAAACTGGCACCAAAACTGGCATCTAGACTCTAAGAACGTCCTGTGCACGTGAAAGCTAGGAAGCTCAGCCCAAACACACACCAAGTAGGCCCCAAAAGTGGATTTCTGGACTATCTGCACCTAATTACTCATTCTCTGTAAACCTACGTTACTAGTTTAGTATAAAAACTATTTTTAGAGATTTACTTTATACCGAATGACATTTTTGACAAACCTTAGTGTATCATTGATGGCATGAGTCTCTAAACCCCATGGTTGGGGGTGAGGAGCTCTGCTGTGCCTCGATGACTTAATGCAATTACTACTGTTTCTATTCAATCACGCTTGTTTCTGTTCTAAGATATTCACTCGTACTTCACCATGGCGAATGTGATTATTCGTGACACTCATCATCATTCCCAAAATTATGAACGCGTTCCTGACAACCACTTCCATTCTATCTGAGCTCAACGTAGTCATTGGGTGACAGCTTGAGTGTGTATCTCTTAGACTTCTGACTCACGAGTTTGATGACCTCTCCTGACAACAGAGCATTTGAATCCGTGAGACCAGAATCTTCGTGGTAGGGGCTAGAATCAATTGGCGGCATTCCTGAGATCCAGAAAGTCTAAACCTTGTCTGTGGTATTCCGAGTAGGATCTAGGAAGGGATGACTGTGACGAGCTTCAAACTCGCGACTGTTGGGCGCAGTGACAGTGTGCAAAAAGATCAATGGATCTTATTCCAACACAAGTGAGAACTGACAGATGATTAGCCATGCGGGAAACCATAGCGGACATGTTTTCATTGAGAAGACGGATGGTAGCCATTGACAACGGTGATCCACCAACATAAAGTTTGCCATAGAAAGAGTCAGGCATGTTTGAAGAAGAAGGCAGTAGAAAAACAGAAACTCAGAGGGTAGAGCATCTCCGAAACCTCAACATGTTCTCCATTACTGCATAACAAGTATTATTTATTTCATGTTCTTTCATTTTTTACAAATAAAACTAAGAATTATTATTGATATCCTGACTAAGAGTTACAAGATAACCATAGCTTGCTTCAAGATGACAATCTCCGTGGGATCGACCCTTACTCACGTAAGGTATTACTTGCACGACCCAGTGCACTTGCTGGTTAGTGGCACCGGAGTTGTGAAAAGTGTAAACACAATACCGTGCACCAGTCATCTTGTAAATCTCAGTCAGGCAGATTCAAATGGTTATGAGGTTTTGATAACTAAAAGAGAAATAAAACATAAAATAGGATATAGATACTTATGCAATTCATTGGCGGAAATTTCAGATAAGCGTATGGAGATGCTTTGTTCCCTCTGAGCCTCTGCTTTCATATTGTCCTTATCCAATCATGCATACTCCCTTCCATGGAAAGCTGTATGTTGGTGGATCACCGTTGTCAATGGCTACCATCCGTCCTCTCAGTGAAAACATGTCCTCTACGGTTTCCCGCATGGCTAATTAGCTGTCGGTTCTCGATCGTGTCGGAATAGAATACATTTATTCTTTTGCACACTGTCACTACGCCCAACAGTCACGAGTTTGAAGCTCGTCACAGTCATCCCATCCCAGATCCTACTCGGAATACCACAGACAAGGTTTAGACTTTTCGGATCTCAAGAATGCTGCCAATTTATTCTAGCTTATACCACGAAGACTCTGATCTCACAGAATGGAAGGCTCTGTTGTCAGGAGAGGCAACCATGCGTCGTGAACCAGGAGGTCAAGAGATACACACTCAAGCTCTCACAAATAGAACGGAGGTGGTTGTCAGGCACGCGTTCATAAGGGAGGATGATGATGAGTGTCACGGATCATCACATCCATCAGGTTGAAATACAAGTGAATATCTTAGAACAAGAATAAGCGTGAATTGAATAGAAAAATGATAGTACTTTGCATTAATTCATGAGGAACAGCAGAGCTCCACACCTTAATCTATGAGGTGTAGAAACTCCACCGTTGAAAATACATAAGTGATGAAGGTCCAGGCATGGTCGAATGACCAGCCCCCAAAACGTGATCAAGAGATCAAAAGTGATCCAAAGATAGTCTCAAAAATGATCTAAAGATATGAATATAATAGTAAAAAGTGCTATTTATACTAAACTAGTAAACTAGGTTTACAGAAATAAGTAGATAGTGCAAAAATTCATTTCCGGGGCCCACTTGGTGTGTGCTTGGGCTGAGCATTGAAGCTTTCACGTGCATAGGCTTTCCTTGGCGTTTTACTCCAGCTTTGGTGCCAGTTCTGGCGTTTTACGCCAGAAAAGGGTCTCTGACCTGTGTTTAGATGCCAGTTTGGGCCATCAAATCTTGGGCAAAGTATGAACTATTATACATTGCTGGAAAGCCCAAGATGTCTACTTTCCAACGCAATTGAGATCTTGCCGATTGGGCTTTTGTAGCTCCAAAAAATCTATTTCGCGTACAGGAGGGTCAGAATCCAATAGCATCTGCAGTCCTTTTTCAGCCTCTGAGTTAGATTTTTGTTCAGATCCCTCAATTTCAGCCAGAAAATATCTGAAATCACAGAAAAACACACAAAATCATAGTAAAATCCAGAAATGTGAATTTTGCATAAAAAATAATAAAAATATAATAAAAACTAAGTAAAACATACTAAAAACTATGTAAAAATAATGTCAAAAAACGTATAAATTATCCGCTCATCAAGTATCTCCATATACGGTGTTGTGCGCATATTTTAAACCTGATTGTGAAGGATGGATTGAAGGAGATTGATGATTCGGTTGCCAAAATTCGAGATGCTGTGAAGTATATCAGATCTTCAAATTCAAGATTAACTAGGTTTAAGGCATATATTACACAAGAGAATATTCCACATAAGACTCTTGTTTACCTAGATGTTGAAACGCGATGGAACTCTACATACTTAATGTTAGTAGCAGCCTTAAAGCATCAAAAGGCATTTGAGCTATTAGAGATGCAAGACAAAAAATTTGTTGAAGAATTAAACAAGGGAAGAGGGGTACCTTTAATTCAAGAGTGGGATTATGCTAAGTTCGTCTTACCGTTTTTAGAGATGTTTTGCTATGCTACACTTCGCATCTCTAGATCCTCTTATATCACTATTAAATTATACATGAAAGAAGTGTTTGCTCTTGGAAGAAAAATTCAACAATATCATGATGATGATGATTTGAGCATAAGTCTTATGGCAAGTAAGATGAAAGCAAAATACAACAAGTATTGGGGAAATGCAAAAACTATTAACATGTTGATCTTAATTGCCGTAGTTCTAGATCCCTTCCATAAGTTGGATTATGTTGAGTGGTGCCTAGTTAATTCTTTTGGTGCGAAAGTGGGTGGTGAATTGAAGACAAAGTGATGAGCGGATATTTTATACGCTTTTTGGGGGTAATTTCATGTAGATTTTAGCATGTTTCAATTAGTTTTTAGTTAAATATTATTAGTTTTTAGGCAAAAATCATATTTCTGGACTTTACTATGAGTGTTTGTATTTTTCTGTGATTTCAGGTATTTTCTGACTGAAATTGAGGGACCTGAGCAAAAATCTGACTTAGGCTGAAAAAGGACTGCTGATGCTGTTGGATCCTGACCTCCCTGCACTCGAAATGGATTTTCTGGAGCTACAGGAGTCCAATTGGCGCGCTCTCAACGGCTTTGGAAAGTAGACATCCAGGGCTTTCAAGCAATATATAATAGTCCATACTTTGCGCAAGGATAGACGATGTAACTTGGCGTTGAACGCCAAGTACATGCTGCTGTCTGGAGTTAAACGCCAGAAAAACGTCATGATCCGGAGTTGAACGCCCAAAACACGTCATAACCTGGAGTTTAACGCCAGGAAAGGCCTCTACTCGTGGATAGCTTTAGTTTCAGCCCCAGTACACACCAAGTGGGCCCCAGAAGTGGATTTCTGCACCAATTATCTTAGTTTATTCATTTTCTGTAAACCTAGGTTACTAGTTTACTATTTAAACAACTTTTACAGACATTTCTTGTACCTCATGACATTTTCAAATCTGAATTACATACTTTGTGACGGCATGAGTCTCTAAACTCCATTGTTGGGGGTGAGGAGCTCTGCAGCGTCTCGATGATTTAATACAATTCCTTTGTTTTCCATTCAAACACGCTTGTTCTTATCTAAGATGTTTATTCGCGCTTAATTGTGAAGAAGGTGATGATCCGTGACACTCATCACCTTCCTCAATCCATGAACGTGTGCCTGACAACCACCTCCGTTCTACATCAGACTGAATGAATATCTCTTAGATTCCCCAACAGAATCTTCGTGGTATAAGCTAGATAGATGGCGGCATTCATGAGAATCCGGAAAGTCTAAACCTTGTCTGTGGTATTCCGAGTAGGATTCCGGGATTGAATGACTGTGACGTGCTTCAAACTCCTGAGGGCTGGGCGTTAGTGACAGACGCAAAAGGATCAATGGATTCTATTCCAACCTGATTGAGAACCGACAGATGATTAGCCGTGCTGTGACAGAGCATAGGAACGTTTTCACTGAGAGGATGGGAGGTAGCCATTGACAACGGTTACACCCTATATAGAGCTTTCCATAGAATGGATTTTGCGTGTGAAGAAGGATTTCAAGGAAGAGATGAAGTCAAAGGACAAGGCATCTCCAAAACTCCAACATATTCCCCAGTCCTTTATAAACAAGTAACTATTGTTCTCATTTACCTTTCCAATCAAATCTAATTATTCCAACTTACAATTTTAAACATTTTGACATCCTAACTAGGATTAATAAAATAAACATTGATTGCTTCAAGCCAATAATCTCCGTGGGATCGACCCTTACTCACGTAAGGTATTACTTGGACGACCCAGTGCACTTGCTGGTTAGTTGTGTGAATCACAAATTCGTGCACCAAGTTTTTGACGCCGTTGCCGGGGATTATTGAGTTTGGACAATTGAAGGCATATTTTATTTCTTAGATTAGGAATAATTTATTTTTATTGTTATAGAGTCATTAAATCTTGATAGGATAGTTTCTTTTCAAAAATTTCTTTTCAAAATTTATTATTTTTCTTTTAATTAATTGTTAATTTTCGTGAGTTTAGTGTCTTATTCTAAGTTTGGTGTTAATTGCATATTTTATATTTTCTCTAAAATTTTCGTGTTAGTATTCTTGGTTCTTCCTTGATTTTTAAGTTGTTCTTGATAATTGGTTATACCCTTTGGAACCTTTTTTCAAAAATAATTTTTCTTTGATTTAATCTTGTGCCAAACTTTAAGTTTGGTGTTTTCTTGTTAATCTTTTCATAATTTTCGAAAATTTCATTAAAGTTTTCTAAAAAATTTTAAGTTTGGTGTTCTTCCTTTTTGTTCTTGATGTTCTTGTGAATCTTCAAAGTGTTCTTGAGTTTTTCTTGTGTCTTGATCTTAAAATTTTTAAGTTTGGTGTTCCTTGGTGTTTTCCCTCCAAAAATTTTCGAAAATAAGGAGCATTAGATCTAAAAATTTTAAGTCTTGTGTCTTTTGTGTGTTTTTCTCTTTCATCATAAAATTCAAAATTCAAAAATTTTTGTTTTTCTAACTAATTTTGAACTACTTTTTTTTCGAAAATCTTTTATAAAAATTCAATTTTCAATTTCAAAATATTCCCACTTTCTTTTATTTATTTCGTTTTTATTTTATTTTATAAAAATTAATTTTTATAAAATAAATAACATCAACATATATACCCTTTCTTTTAGTCCAACATGGAAGCACCTATGAATGAACAGTCCAAGAGGACTTTGGGGTCATATGCTAACCCCACTACTGCTTCATATGGGAGTAGTATTTGTATACCCTCCATTGGAGTTAGTAGCTTTGAGCTGAATCCTCAGCTCATTATCATGGTGCAGCAAAATTGTCAGTATTCTGGTCTTCCACATGAAGAACCTACAGAGTTTCTGGCACAATTTCTGCAAATTGCTGATACAGTACATGATAGGGAAGTAGATCAGGACATCTACAGATTATTACTGTTTCCATTTGCTGTAAAAGATCAAGCTAAGAGGTGGTTAAATAACCAGCCTAAGAACAGCATAAAAACATGGAAACAGCTGTCAGAAAAATTCCTGAATCACTATTTCCCTCCCAAACGGATGACACAGCTAAGGCTAAACATCCAAGGCTTCAAACAAGGAGATAAGGAATCCCTTTATGATGCCTGGGAGAGATACAGAGAGATGCTAAGAAAATGCCCCTCTGAAATGTTTTCAGAATGGGTGCAATTAGACATCTTCTATTATGGGCTTACAGAAAAAGCTCAGATTTCTCTAGACCACTCAGCTGGTGGATCTATACACATGAGAAAAACAATTGAAGAAGCTCAAGAGCTTATTGATACAGTTGCCAGAAATCAGCATCTGTACCTAAGCAGTGAATCCTCTATGAAAGAAGAAGCTAAAATAGTAACTGCAGAACTCAGTCCAGTGGATCAGGCTAATGAATTCAATCAGCAATTAGATTTTCTAACTCAGCAGCTAGCTGAATTCAAGGAAATATTAGAGGAAACAAGAATGGCTAACAGGAACATGGAAGTACAATTAAAGCAGACAGAAAAGCAACTGTCAAAACAAATAACAGAAGAATGCCAAGCAGTTCAATTAAGAAGTGGGAAAACATTAAATACCTCACTTTAAAGTAGCAGGAAACCAAGAAATGAACAGGTGGATACTCAAAATCCCTCTGAGGACAATCAGAGCCCAGAGAGGAATAATGCTGGCGCTGAACGCCCAGCCCATACTCATTCCTGGCGTTCAACGCCAGAAACAAGCATGGATCTGGCGTTGAACGCCCAAAGGGAACATGGTTCTGGCGTTCAAACGCCAGTAACAAACAAGGAGATGGCGTCTAACGCCACTCCAGCTCCCACCTCTGGCATTCAAATGCCAGTGGGGGATCAGTCACCTACGAGTGCTGATGATAACCCTTCTAAAAAGGCTTCCCGACCCACTTCTGTAGGTAATAAACCTGCAGCAACTAAGGTTGAGGAATACAAAGCCAAAATGCCTTATCCTCAAAAACTCCGCCAAGCGGAACAGGATAAGCAATTTGCTCGCTTTGCAGACTATCTCAGGACTCTTGAAATAAAGATTCCGTTTGCAGAAGCACTTGAGCAAATACCTTCTTATGCTAAGTTCATGAAGGAAATTTTAAGTCATAAGAAGGATTGGAGGGAAACTGAAAAAGTCTACTGATGAGCGGATAATTTGTATGCTTTTTGGCATTGTTTTTAGTATGTTTTTAGTATCTTTTAGTTAGTTTTTAGTATATTTTTATTAGTTTTTAATTAAAATTCACTTTTCTGGACTTTACTATGAGTTTGTGTGTTTTTCTGTGATTTCAGGTATTTTCTGACTGAAATTGAGGGTCCTGAGCAAAAATCTGATCCAGAGACTGAAAAGGACTGCAGATGCTGTTGGATTCTGACCTCCCTGCACTCGAAATGGATTTTCTGGAGCTACAGAAACCCAATTGGCGCGCTCTCAACGGCATTGGAAAGTAGACATCCTGGGCTTTCCAGCAATATATAATAGTCCATACTTTGCCCAAGATTTGATGGCCCAAACCGGCGCTCAAAGTCACCTACAGAAATTCCAGCGTTAAACGCCGGAACTGGCATAAAATTTGGAGTTAAACGCCCAAACTGGCATGAAAGCTGGCGTTTAACTCCAGAAAAGGTCTCTACACGAAATTCCTTCATTGCTCAGCCCAAGCACACACCAAGTGGGCCCGGAAGTGGATTTTTCTGTCATTTACTCAATTCTGTAAACCTTAGGACACTAGTTTACTACTTATAGGATCTTTTGACATTGTATCCGTACCTTATGACCCCATAACATTTTGTACACGTTTCTTTCCACAGTATGAGCCTCTAAACCCCATGGTTGGGGGTGAGGAGCTCTGCTGTGTCTTGATGGATTAATGCAATTACTACTGTTTCTTATTCAATCATGCTTGCTTCGATTCTAAGATAACACTTGTTCTTAATCCGGATGAATGTGATGATCCGTGACAATCATCATCATTCTCAACTATGAACACGTGCCTAACAACCACCTCTGTTCTATCTTAGATTGAGTAGTTATCTCTTGGGTTCTTTAATCGGAATCTTCGTGGTATAGGCAGGACCTGATGGCAGCATTCAAGAGAATCCGGAAGGTCTAAACCTTGTCTGTGGTATTCTGAGTAGGATTCAATGATTGAATGACTGTGACGTGCTTCAAACCTGTAACCTACTGGGCGTTAGTGACAGACGCAAAAGAGGGATTCTATTCCGGTAGGGGAGGGAACCAAACCGGTGATTGGCAGTACTGTGACAGAGTGCGTGCATTAGCTTTCACTGTGAGGATGGGAGGTAGCCATTGACAACGGTGAAACCCTACATGAGCTTGCCATGGAAGGAGGCTTGCGTGTTTGATGAAGAAGACAGTAGGAAAGCAGAGATTCAGAAGATGGAGCATCTCCAAACCTCAACCTATTCTCCATTACTGCAATACAAGTAACCATTTCATGTTCTTTTACTTTTTACAATCAATCCTGATAATTTCTGATATCCTGACTAAGATTTACAAGATAACCATAGCTTGCTTCAAGCCGACAATCTCCGTGGGATCGACCCTTGCTCACGCAAGGTATTACTTGGACGACCCAGTGTACTTGCTGGTTAGTTGTGCGGGATTGCAAAAGTGTTATTGCAATTTCGTGCACCATCTACCTCACTGAAGAATGCAGTGCAGTCATTCTGAAAAGCTTACCTGAGAAGCTTAAAGATCCTGGGAGCTTTATGATACCATGCACATTAGAAGGTAATTGTACCAAGCAAGCTTTATGTGATCTTGGGGCAAGTATCAACTTAATACCTGCATCTACTATCAGAAAGCTTGGTTTAACTGAAGAAATTAAACCAACCAGGATATGTCTTCAACTTGCTGATGGGTCCATTAAATACCCATCAGGCGTGATTGAAGACATGATTGTCAAGGTTGGGCCATTTGCCTTTCCTACTGACTTTGTGGTGCTGGAAATGGAGGAGCACAAGAGTGCAACTCTCATTCTAGGAAGACCTTTCCTAGCAACTGGCCGAACCCTCATTGACGTCCAAAAAGGGGAAGTAACCTTGAGAGTCAATGAGGAAGAGTTCAAGTTGAGTGTTGTCAAAGCAATGCAACATCCAGACACCCCAAATGACTGCATGAGTGTTGATATTATTGACTCTCTGGTAAGAGAGGTCAATATGGCTGAGAGTCTCGAATCAGAGCTAGAGGACATCTTTAAAGATGTTCAGCCTGATTTTGAGGAATCAGAGAAGATAATAGCACCTCTGAAAATCCCTCAGGAAGAGGAGAAACCTCCTAAACCCGAGCTCAAACCATTACCACCATCCCTGAAATATGCATTTCTGGGAGAAGGTGATACCTTTCCTGTAATTATAAGCTCTACCTTAGAGCCACAGGAAGAGGACGCACTAATTCAAGTGCTAAGGACACACAAGACAGCTCTTGGGTGGTCCATCAGTGATCTTAAGGGCATTAGCCCAGCCAGATGCATGCACAAGATCTTGCTTGAGGATGACGCCAAACCAGTGGTTCAACCACAAAGGCGGCTGAACCCAGCAATGAAGGAAGTAGTGTAGAAAGAGGTCACTAAATTACTAGAGGCTGGGATTATTTATCCTATTTCTGACAGCCCCTGGGTGAGCCCTGTCCAAGTTGTCCCTAAGAAAGGTGGCATGACAGTAATTCATAATGAAAAAAATGAACTGGTTCCTACAAGAACAGTTACAGGGTGGCGTATGTGCATTGATTATAGAAGGCTCAATACAGCCACCAGAAAGGATCATTTTCCTTTACCATTCATAGACCAGATGCTAGAAAGACTAGCAGGTCATGAATACTACTGCTTCCTGGATGGATATTCAGGTTATAATCAAATTGCAGTAGATCCCCAGGATCAGGAGAAAACGGCATTCACATGCCCATCCGGAGTATTTGCATACAGAAGGATGCCATTTGGCCTGTGCAATGCACCTACAACTTTTCAAAGGTGCATGCTCTCAATTTTCTCTGATATGGTGGAAAAATTCCTGGAAGTCTTCATGGATGACTTTTCAGTATTTGGAGACTCATTCAGCTCCTGCCTTAACCATTTAGCACTTGTTCTGAAAAGATGCCAAGAGACTAACCTGGTTTTAAACTGGGAAAAATGTCACTTTATGGTGACTGAAGGAATTGTCCTTGGGCACAAAATTTCGAACAAGGGAATAGAGGTGGATCAAGCTAAGGTAGAAGTAATTAAAAAATTACCACCACCTGCTAATGTTAAAGCAATCAGAAGCTTTCTGGGGCATGCAGGATTCTATAGGAGGTTTATAAAGGATTTTTCAAAAATTGCTAAACCTCTGAGCAACCTGCTAGCTGCTGACACGCCATTTATCTTTGATAAAGAGTGTCTGCAGGCGTTTGAGACTCTGAAGGCTAAATTGGTTACAGCACCAATCATCTCTGCACCAGACTAGACATTACCATTCGAATTGATGTGTGATGCCAGTGACCATGCCATTGGTGCAGTATTGGGACAAAGGCATGACAAGCTTCTGCATGTCATTTACTATGCCAGCCGTGTTCTAAATGATGCCCAGAAGAATTACACAACCACAGAAAAAGAGCTACTTGCAGTGGTTTACGCCATTGACAAATTCAGATCTTATTTAGTAGGATCAAAAGTGATTGTGTACACTGATCATGCTGCTCTTAAATATCTACTCACAAAGCAGGATTCAAAACCCAGACTCATCAGATGGGTGTTGCTTCTGCAAGAGTTTGATATAGAAATAAGAGACAGAAAAGGGACAGAGAATCAAGTGGCTGATCACCTGTCCCGAATAGAACCAGTGGAAGGGGCGTCCCTCCCTCTCACTGAGATCTCTGAAACCTTTCCGGATGAGCAACTGTTTGCCATCCAGGAAGTGCCATGGTTTGCAGACATTGCAAACTACAAAGCAGTGAGATTCATACCCAAAGAGTACAGTAGGGTGCAATCCAAGAAATTAATCACAGATGCAAAGTACTATCTTTGGGATGAACCATATCTCTTCAAGAGATGTGCAGACGGAGTAATCCGTAGATGTGTGCCTAAAGAGGAAGCACAGAAGATCCTTTGGCATTGCCATGGATCACAGTATGGAGGACATTTTGGAAGTGAGCGAACAGCCACAAGAGTCCTCCAAAGTGGCTTCTACTGGCCTACTCTCTATAAAGATTCCCGAGCATTTGTGCTTAATTGTGACAGTTGCCAAAGATCAGGCAACCTACCTCACAGTTACGCCATGCCTCAACAAGAAATCTTGGAGATTGAGTTGTTTGATGTATGGGGTATTGACTTCATGGGACCTTTCCCACCATCATACTCAAACACTTATATTCTGGTGGCAGTGGATTATGTATCCAAATGGGTGGAGGCTATTGCAACACCCACTAATGACACTAAAACAGTGTTGAAATTCCTCCAGAAACATATCTTCAGCAGATTTGGTATCCCTAGAGTGTTAATCAGTGATGGGGGCACTCATTTCTGTAATAAACAGCTTTACTCTGCTCTGGTGCGTTATGGAGTCAACCACAGGGTGGCTACTCCATATCACCCACAAACTAATGGGCAAGCTGAAGTCTCAAATAGAGAACTCAAAAGAATCCTGGAACGGACTGTAATTAACCGTAGAAAGGATTGGGCAAGAAGCCTGGATGATGCTCTGTGGGCATACAGAACAGCATTTAAGACCCCTATAGGGACCTCTCCATACCAGCTTGTGTATGGAAAGGCATGCCACTTGCCAGTGGAACTGGAACACAAGGCCTACTGGGCAACCAGATTCCTAAACCTTGATGCCAAGTTAGCTGGAGAAAAATGATTGCTCCAGTTAAATGAGCTAGAGGAATTTAGACTCAATGCTTTCGAAAATGCAAAGATTTACAAAGAGAAAGCGAAAAGATGGCATGATAAGAAATTGTCATCCAGAGTCTTTGAGCCGGGGCAGAAAGTTCTGCTATTCAATTCTAGGCTCAAATTATTCCCCGGGAAATTAAAATCCCGGTGGAGAGGTCCATATGTCATTACAAACGTATCACCATATGGATACATAGAGCTTCAGGATAATGACTCTAACAAAAAGTTCATTGTTAATGGACAAAGAGTCAAACATTATCTTGAAGGCAATTTTGAGCAAGAATGCTCAAGACTGAGACTTAATTGAAGATCAGTGATAGTCCAGCTAAATGACATTAAAGAAGCGCTTGTTGGAAGGCAACCCAGCTAATCACAAAATTTAATTTTATTCGTATTCATTAATTAATTAATTTTGTTTCAGGTATATGTCAAGTATCTTCAAAGGTGAAATAGCAATTGGTTGAAGTCACAGAGTTACAGGGAAATTTGGAAGCTCACTGGCATGAAAAAGCCAGTAAGAAATACTTTGGGCGTTAAACGCCCAAAAGAAGCTCCCACTGGGCGTTTAACGCCAGTAAGGGTAGCCATATGGGCGTTAAACGCCAGAAAGGAGCATCTTCTGGGCGTTAAACGCCAGAAAGATGCACCTTCTGGGCGTTTAACGCCAGTCTGCTAACATCCTGGGCGTTCAGAAAAACGCCCAGTGACGAAGGACTTCCTGGCGTTCAACGCCAGAAAGAAGCACCAAATGGGCGTTGAACGCCCAGGAGAAGCAACATGTGGGCGTTAAACGCCCAAAACATGCACCATGTGGGCGTTTAACGCCAGGATGGTGGGAAGGTAACAAATTCGTTTTTAATCCTATTTTTTTTTTTCAAAATTTTTATGTTTCAATTCATGATTTCTTGCATCAACATGTTCCAAATTGTCATCAATCATATCCAAGTTAGTTTTCCAAAAACCCTGATTTCTAAAAATCCACTTTTCAAAAATATCAAATGTATCTTAATCCATAGAGACAAACTATTTTCAATCCAATCAAACTCTTTTAAAATTTGTTTTCAAAACTCAATTTTCTTTTTAAAATCTTTTTCGAAATTAAACATTTCAGATTTATCTTTTAAAACTATTATTCATATCTTTCTCTTTTAAAATTATATCTTTTTCTGATCATATCTTTTAAAATCATATCTTCTATCTTATTTCTTTCTTTTTTTCGAAAATTACCCACCCCCCCCTCCCTATATCTTGTGTTCGGCGACTTCCTCATCATCACCATCCAACACTTGCTCTCCTTCAATCCCTCCTCTTTCTTCTCTTTTGCTTGAGGACAAGCAAAGCTCTAAGTTTGGTGTGGTTGGTTATCCGTGATCACAAAATTTAATTTTATTAAATTCATGGCCCCTAGAGGAAAGCAACCCACCCAAAGGGGCAAGAAAGAAAGCACTCCAAAGCCACTTTGGAATCAAGGGAAGTTCTTAACTAAAGAACATTCAGACCATTATTACAAGATAATGAGTCACAGATCCGTGATCCCGGAAGTCAGATTTGATCTGAAAGAAGATGAATATCCGGAGATCCAAGAGCAAATCAGAAACAGGCATTGGGAAATTCTGGCCAATCCTGAAACAAAAGTGGGAAGAAATATGATACAGGAGTTCTATGCTAATCTATGGCAGACAGACAGGCAAAGACTAATTAGAGCTGCTCTCTTTGACCATCAGACCTTAGTCAGAGGAAAGATCATTCATACCAATTCTGACAAGATCAGGGAGATATTCAAGCTTCCTCAACTGAAGGATGATCCAGACTCCTTTAATAGGAGAATGATGAGGGTCAATAAAGGGCTGGACAAGGTTCTGGAGGACATATGCATCCCTGGAGCCAAGTGGACTACCAGCACGACTGGCATCCCAGTTCAACTCAAAAGGGAAGATCTGAAACCAGTAGCCAGAGGTTGGCTGGATTTCGTAGGGCGTTCCATATTGCCCACCAGCAACCGTTCTGAAGTTACCATCAAAAGAGCTGTCATGATTCACTGCATTATGTTGGGAAAAGAAGTGGAAGTCCATCAGCTGATCTCATGTGAGCTATATAAAATAGCAAACAGGAATTCTAAGGACGCCAAATTGGCTTATCCAAGCCTAATTTCTATGCTTTGCAAAAATGCTGGAGTAAAGATGGGAATAACTGAATATATCCTAATTGAAAAGCCCATTACTGGAATATCAATGGTCAGACAACAACAACAAGATGATTCAACCAAGAGGAGAGCACAAGAAGCCCTCCCAGAACTGCCCCAATTCGAATACTGGGAACATCTTGAGGCTTCTATTTCCAGATTGCAAGAAGCTATGGATCAAATAAAGGAAGAACAGAATAATCAAAGTAGCATGATTTGCAAACTGCTCAAGGAACAGGAGGAGCAAGGGCGTGATCTAAGGGAGCTAAAGCGCCAAAAGATTAATCCATGAAAAAGCACCACATATTTTAGAGGAACACCTACTCCTCAAAACAACAGGTTGCTGAGTTCCAATTTTTCTTTTTCTTTTCCTGCTTTTAACTTAGTGATAGCGTTTTTTTTTAGACATTCACCTTAGGAGATATTTAGTAGTAATTAGTATGTCTATTTTGATTTTATTTCCAATTAAGCTATAATTTATTTTTCTCATCATCATCAGGCATGAATAAAGTAGTAGATTTTTTTTAGAATAAAGAAGTAATCTATATTTTTCGAGTTCTTAATAATAAAAATTATAATTAATTATATGTGGTGGCAATACTTTTTGTTCTCTGAATGAATGCTTGAACAGTGCATAATATGTACTTTGAATTTGATGAATATTGGCTCCTGAAAGGATGAAGAACACGAAAAATATTATTGATGATCTGAAAAATCATGAAATTGATTCTTGAAGCAAGAAAATGCAGCAAAAAAAAAAAAAGCCATGAGCACTAGACAAGAGTAAAAAGGATCCAAGGCTTTGAGCATCAATGGATAGGAGGGCCCAAGGAAATAAAATCCAGGCCTAAGCGGCTAAATCAAGCTGTCCCTAACCATGTGCTTGTGTCATGAAGGTCCAAGTGAAAAGCTTGAGACTGAGTGGTTAAAGTCGTGATCCAAAGCAAAAGAGTGTGCTTAAGAGCTCTGGACACCACTAACTGGGGACTCTAGCAAAGCTGAGTCACAATCTGAAAAGGTTCACCTAGTTATGTGTCTGTGGCATTTATGTATCCGGTGGTAATACTGGAAGACAAAGTGCTTAGGGCCACGGCCAAGACTCATAAATAGCTGTGTTCAAGAATCAACATACTACACTAGGAGAGTCAATAATACTATCTGAATTCTGAGTTCCTAAGGATGCCAATCATTCTGAAATTCAAAAGATACAGGGAGATACCAAAACTGTTCAGAAACAAAAAGCTACAAGCCCCGCTCATCTAATAAGAATCTGAGCTTCATTTAAAACTCTAAAATATTATTACTTCTTTATTTCTGCTAAAACATATTTTATTTATCTAGTTGCTTGAGGACAAGCAATAGTTTAAGTTTGGTGTTGTGATGAGCGGATATTTTATACGCTTTTTGGGGGTAATTTCATGTAGATTTTAGCATGTTTCAATTAGTTTTTAGTTAAATATTATTAGTTTTTAGGCAAAAATCATATTTCTGGACTTTACTATGAGTGTGTGTATTTTTCTGTGATTTCTGGTATTTTTTGACTGAAATTGAGGGAGCTGAGCAAAAATCTGACTTAGGCTGAAAAAGGACTGCTGATGCTGTTGGATCCTGACCTCCCTGCACTCAAAATGGATTTTCTGGAGCTACAGGAGTCCAATTGGCGCGCTCTCAACGGCGTTGGAAAGTAGACATCCAGGGCTTTCCAGCAATATATAATAGTCCATACTTTGCGCAAGGATAGACGACGTAACTTGGCGTTGAACGCCAAGTACATGCTGCTATCTGGAGTTAAACGCCAGAAAAACGTCATGATCCGGAGTTGAACGCCCAAAACACGTCATAACCTGGAGTTTAACGCCAGGAAAGGCCTCTACTCGTGGATAGCTTTAGTTTCAGCCCCAGTACACACCAAGTGGGCCCCAGAAGTGGATTTCTGCACCAATTATCTTAGTTTATTCATTTTCTGTAAACCTAGGTTACTAGTTTACTATTTAAACAACTTTTACAGACATTTCTTGTACCTCATGACATTTTCAAATCTGAATTACATACTTTGTGACGGCATGAGTCTCTAAACTCCATTGTTGGGGGTGAGGAGCTCTGCAGCGTCTCGATGATTTAATACAATTCCTTTGTTTTCCATTCAAACACGCTTGTTCTTATCTAAGATGTTTATTCGCGCTTAATTGTGAAGAAGGTGATGATCCGTGACACTCATCACCTTCCTCAATCCATGAACGTGTGCCTGACAACCACCTCCGTTCTACATCAGACTGAATGAATATATCTTAGATTCTCCAACAGAATCTTCGTGGTATAAGCTAGATAGATGACGGCATTCATGAGAATCCGGAAAGTCTAAACCTTGTCTGTGGTATTCCGAGTAGGATTCCGAGATTGAATGACTGTGACGTGCTTCAAACTCCTGAGGGCTGGGCGTTAGTGACAGACGCAAAAGGATCAATGGATTCTATTCCAACCTGATTGAGAACCGACAGATGATTAGCCGTGCTGTGACAGAGCATAGGAACGTTTTCACTGAGAGGATGGGAGGTAGCCATTGACAACGGTTACACCCTATATAGAGCTTGCCATAGAATGGATTTGGCGTGTGAAGAAGGATTTCAAGGAAGAGATGAAGTCAAAGGACAAGGCATCTCCAAAACTCCAACATATTCCCCAGTCCTTTATAAACAAGTAACTCTATTGTTCTCATTTACCTTTCCAATCAAATCTAATTATTCCAACTTACAATTTTAAACATTTTGACATCCTAACTAGGATTAATAAAATAAACATTGATTGCTTCAAGCCAATAATCTCCGTGGGATCGACCCTTACTCACGTAAGGTATTACTTGGACGACCCAGTGCACTTGCTGGTTAGTTGTGCGAATCACAAATTCGTGCACCACAAAGTTATCTTCTTGTCTTCATTCACTTTATAATTTATATCAAGGTGCAGATGAAGGAAACCAAGATGATACCCTCTCCCAACCGAGTGCAAGTGATAAAGCTAAAGAAATTTATGATACGGGGTTATATCATCGATCAACCGGTCGCAAATCCAATCTTAAATCTGAGCTTGATCGTTATTTGAATGAAGACTGTGAGCCAGATGATAAGCCTTTGGATATTCTAGGATGGTGGAAGGCTAACTCGAATCGGTTTTCTATATAAAAACTGGTTTTGAATTTTACTAACCGATTAATAACTAGTTTTATAATGTAAAACCAATTTGGTTAATAACTAAGACTATATTTCTGGTTAACCAAAAAAATTGTTTTGAGTTTTGGATTAACCAAACTATGAACACTCTTAAAGTCAAATAGAACTGACAGATTACAGATTACATGTAAACAAGTATCAAATAAATTAACAAATCCTACAAGTTCAATTCATAAATCACGATAACAGAAACAAGTTACACAAATAGAAACTTAATTTCTTAATAAAAACATATAGTAGGGAATTGATTAAAACAGATTGCATAAATACAAATTTAATTTTAACATCAATAAAAAGGGCAACACAACAATAAACTACAACTTTGAATTCTTCCATTAATTGTTTCAAATCCTTCAAACCAGAAAAAAATGAGAAAAAAATCTACATTAAAGTTGAAGTTTCAGTGTATCGAAGAACCCAAAAAAGGGGATGGCATCGATGAGAAGGAGAAGTGAAGTGACAGACTTATCGTAATTGACAATGACAGTGAGCAACACTTGTTATTGTAAACTTCAGACAAACAACGAAAAAAGCCGCTCAGCCCAGCTCTTGCGATAACAAGAAGAGAGAAATTGCGAAGGGAAGGATGAGAGTAAATACGGTTCGTGATTAGAGGAATCTTGTTCGTGGAGGAGCTTGCACAACCCATGCAGAAGTTGTATATGACCCGTGAAAAAAAAATCTTGCTAATGAACTCTTCTCCTTTTTCTAGGACGAATCGATAGAAAATATTAGAACGGGAAAAGGATGTGAAATAGTAATGAATGAGTGAAAATTGAAAAAATGGGAGAATGATAGAGACTCAAAATCAGTGAATATGAAAATGGATTGATAATCGAAATATGATTCGAGAGAGATGTTTACATGGATTCATTTTGGTGGTTAATACTTAAGAATTTTTTGAATTTTAGTAGAAAACAATCGAACTGAAAAGTTGAGAGAGAGAGAGAACACATGTGTTACTTTTAATCAAAGGAGAAAAGCGTGTCTTACTTTGATCGGCACTACCAAAAGAAAATGGATTTTATATATTAACATATGGGATTTGGATCTTCTAAATTTTGAATTTTATTTTAAAGAGTAAAGTTTGATCTCTCACCCTTCAATGATTTTTCTCTCATATTTTCTCTTGGTCCCACCTATGAAATAAATAATGAGAGATCAAACTTTATTCTCTAAAGTAAAATTCAAAATTTAGAGGATCCAAATCCTAATATATGTGCCTGTGTCATAATTGGTATTGATAAATTTGGCATTTTGTTGGTAAAATAGACTTTTTTTATATATAAAATATCATAATCTCATGCGCCATTTAGAATATAACGATTACTAAATTATCAAAATTTCAAATAAAAAAACACCACAAACATTACTAAATTAAGGGGGTGACTTTTGGCATTATATAACAGTAGCCTTTTTAACCCCATGAAAATGACATGATGTATTATATTTCCGTTCTCTTGTTATGCAACGCAACCCAGAAGAGAGCAAGTGATGATGATTAAAAAAAATGGTTTAGTTAATCCGTAGTTTTAGACCCATATTAAGATTATAAATTAAAATTGTTTTATTAAAAATATAAAAAATTTAAATTATTAATATATTTATATTATATTTATGGAAAATATTTAAAAAATGTTATTAATAAGAGATAGTTAAACCTTTAAACAAATGACAAGTGCTAATAATCTAATAACATTATTACAGCAATCACAACTAAATACTAAATAGTAATACTCCATTAATAAGCAGCAACGCCGGGCAATGTTGGCGTTAGAGTATTTTTAGAGTATTATTGTTATTTTTTAATACTTTTAAAAATAAATTGATTTAAAATTAAAATATATATTAAAATTAATTTATAAAATAAAATTAATATCACTTTAAAAATATAATATTATTTTGATAGAAAATTAATAAAATTTTATTATTTATATAATTATATTAATAAAATAATTTAAAATAATATAAAATTTTAATTAAATTAATACTACATACTAAAAAACAAATTTTATTTTAAATTTTAAATTATTATTTATGACATAAAATTTTATAAATTTTTTTTATAAAATTTAAAATAAAATAAAATTAGAATTAACATTGAAAGGCTCTAATTACTGTTTGCTTTAGCACAAGTCTCCGACACGGTCTCATAATTAATTAATTACTTAATAGTAAATAATATGCAAAAGTGGGTAATTAAGCCAACAAATGCAAAAGCAAAAAAGCGAGAAAGCACAAATGGAATAGAATAGAATTCCAGAGCAGATAGAGAGTAGTAACTAATAATAACTAGAGAAGAGAGGAGAGTGTGTCTCTGAGAAACTGAGAAGGGTGCCTTAATTTCATGTGCTTTTGAGTTGTGCTGTCAGCATTTACCTCTCTCTCTCTCTCTCTCTCGTTCGTACTGTTAGATCCAATCTCCATATCTCTCTCTAAACTCTTTTCTTTCTCTTCAATTCAACCCTAACTCTGAAGTGTTGCCCAATTTCTCTCTCTAACCGTTTCAATCACCTGGCTCTTTCGTTTAATTTCATTTCCCAGGTACTCTGTTGCTTTGCTAATTCCCTCTGCTTAATTGTTTCGTTGTGATTTCTTTTGATCTTTTGCCCCGATTTATTAACTATCTGGAGTTCCGAATTTGCGAAATTTCCGCTTTTTTGTCCGTTTCTTTCTTTGTATATGTATCATTTTTCGTATAATTTCGTTTTATTTAATGTTTTAATTTAAGGAGAAAAAGGTAACTGATTTTTAGGCTTCGAATCTGTCTGGTTCTGCTACTGTTTGGTGATTTGGTTTCTGCTTTCTGAGTTACCTTGAATGGGACTTAAGATCAGCTAGTGTAACAGGATTTTTAGTGTGTAAGTGCAAAATACAGGAGCATAAATACAAAATGTTGAAATCTGAAAAGGTTTCGGAGCAAAAGTAGCTCCGAATGGATATCTAGCTTTTTAATTTTAAATTAACTTGTGTTCTTTATTATTGTTGTTAAGTTATTTATTGCTTCTGGCAATTTAACAGTGGAATTGAACAAGGAATACACTCGGCAGTTTCCCATTATTGGTGGTCTATAATTGAAATTGTTATCCAGTCCTTGAAGCTTAAGAGGCAAAAGTATGAGTGGAGGGTGCCTTATTTCTGATTTATAGCTGGTAGAGTTACCAACCATGGGAGCAAACAGTATCACTCGTGATTATAGATTAGGGACCTAGAAAAGGAATAGAGAGAGAGAGTTGGGAGAGAGATCTATGGAAGATTTGTCCAAGTATGCTCACAGTCCTGCTCACTTGGCAGTTGCCAAGCGTGACCATGCTTCCCTAAGACATATTGTCTCTGTACTGCCCCGCCTTGCCAAGGCTGGCGAGGTCAATACGGAGGCTGAATCTCTGAATGCTGAGCTTCGAGCTGATGAGGTCTCGGCCGTTATTGATCGCCGTGATGTTCCTGGTAGAGAGACCCCTCTTCATCTTGCAGTCCGTATCAAGGATCCAGTGTCTGCTGATATTTTAATGGCTGCTGGTGCTGATTGGAGCTTACAGAATGAGAATGGTTGGAGTGCTCTCCAAGAGGCTGTGTGCACCAGAGAGGAAGCAATTGCTGCGATCATTGCGAAGCACTATCAACCTCTGGCTTGGGCTAAATGGTGTCGTAGACTTCCCAGGATTGTTGCTTCTGCTGCTCGTATCCGTGACTTTTACATGGAGATTTCTTTCCATTTTGAGAGCTCTGTCATTCCTTTTATTGGTCGGATTGCCCCTTCAGATACATACCGAATTTGGAAGCGTGGTTCCAATCTCCGTGCTGATATGACCTTAGCAGGTTTTGATGGCTTCCGCATACAACGATCAGACCAAACATTTTTGTTCCTCGGAGAGGGCTATGCTTCAGAAAATGGTAATTTGACTCTGCCACCAGGCTCTTTGGTTGCTCTTTCCCATAAGGAGAAGGAAATCACCAATGCCTTGGAAGGAGCTGGTAACCAGCCAACAGATGCTGAAGTTGCTCATGAAGTTTCACTGATGTCTCAGACAAATATGTATAGGCCGGGTATTGATGTTACTCAGGCTGAGCTTGTTCCGCATTTGAATTGGAGGCGCCAAGAGAAGACTGAGATGGTTGGGAACTGGAAGGCAAAAGTTTATGACATGCTTCATGTGATGGTAAGTGTGAAGTCAAGACGGGTTCCAGGTGCTATGACGGATGAAGAGCTTTTGGCTGTGGAAGATGGAGAAAGTATGGTGAATGGAGAAAACAATGATGAGTATGACGATGTATTGACTGCTGAGGAAAGAATGCAATTGGATTCTGCATTACGCATGGGGAACAATGATGCCACTTCTCAGGATGAGGAAAATGGAGTCTTTGATGGTCATGAAAACGGTTCAGCAGCTTCCTATGAGAATTGTGAAGCCAATGGAGTGGTGAAAGACAAGAAGAGCTGGTTTGGTTGGAATAAAAAAAACTCAAAAGGCAACAGTGATGAACCTGAGGATCCAAAAACCTCAAAGAAATTTTCAGCACTGGGTCCTGCTGGTGGCCACCAAAGATCTGGTGATCAGCAAAAGCCATCGTGTGAGTTTCAGAAGGAGGACCCAGAGGACACAAAGAAGGGAAAGGATAAAAGCAATAAAAAGAAAAAGAAGAAAGGAGCAGCTAATGAATTTAAGAGTGAGAGTGAGTACAAAAAGGGTTTAAGGCCTGTTTTGTGGTTAACACCAGACTTCCCTTTGAAAACAGATGAGCTTCTGCCTCTACTTGACATCTTAGCAAACAAAGTTAAGGCTATCAGGAGACTCAGAGAACTTTTGACGACTAAACTTCCTCATGGAACCTTTCCTGTGAAGGTAATTCACTTTCTAGTATAACCCTCAGTACTTAAAAATTTTTATAGACTATTGCTCTGTGCGCTTGTGATTACAGTTTGCTAACTTCTTTTCTAATAACTAATAAGTTTATTTGGTACAACTATATAATATATGCTTTATTCACATGTTTCTTTATACATGATAGTTATAAGTTTTCACAAAGTAAAATTTAATGTATCAAATTCTTGTAGTTAAGTGTATATATATGGTTCATCTAAATACAGTTATTCCTCCTTGAAACTTGAAATATTTTCCTTTCTTTTTGGGTTGAGAGACGGTTATCTTTTGTTTTGCAGGGGAGATAAATTATTTTCTTGTGAATCCTGTCACATTAGATTTCTACCTGTCTGGCTGAGTGTTGATAGTTAATTGTTGCTACGAGAGTCTATTGATGTACAAAAAAATGGATAATTCTCCTGAAATAGCAATTATCACTTTATCAAATATGTAACTTAAACTTTGTAACTTCATTACTGAAGATGTTGTGTTGTCACATATAATGCATGGTAAATTCTTCAGAGATAAACAAAAATTCAAATTACAGTTGCTTTCTTAATTCCTTTTCGTATTTCACCCAGATTTATTCTCTAAATTTATTCAAGAGAGGAGTATGCTGGTGTCCTGAATGGAATGGACATCTACATCTGAATGATTACAGTTTTCCTGCTAAATTACTGGATCAAAAAATAGTGAAACTCCTGAACATATATGAGACATGCTTGAAGTTGGCAGATATATATTGCAGAATTTGTTTGTTGGTTAAATATTCACACACGTCTTTTGTATTTTATAATAGACTTCATATATTAAGTTGTCTATTACGATAGTAACATGCCATTTTGTTGATTCACGCACTTCTTTTGTTGCTGTATATTGTGTTATTTTCTGGTATGAATTGTGGTGTATACTGCTTCCATGCATGTGTTTCATAGGCCCATAATTTTGTTACTTCCCTTCAGGTAGCTATCCCAATAGTCCCGACGATACGGGTTCTTGTCACTTTCACAAAATTTGAGGAGCTTCAACCAGCAGAGGAGTTCTCTACTCCACTATCCAGCCCAGCATACTTCCAGGATGCCAAATCTAAGGAATCCGAGGGGTCTTCTTCATGGATTTCATGGATGAAAGGAGCTCGCGGCACACCAACCATCGACACTGATAGTCACAGGTATAGTAAGGATGAAGTGGACCCTTTCAGTATACCTTCAGACTACAAATGGGTGGATGCCAATGAGCGGAAACGGCGAATGAAAGCTAAGAGAGCCAAAACCAGGAAACACAAGAAGCAAACTGCTGCAAAAGGAGGAGATGGAGTTCATCTAGGCAGTGAGAATGTGGAAGAACAACAGTAATAATAATAGCATGGTGTCTCTGTAATTGTTGCTTTGATAATCTTTGCCCGAAAAAGTGTTAGTCTTTGTGCACAACTGACTTTACTTTCCACATTGGATTAATTCGCGAAGACTTCGCCAAGATTTTCTGGCAACCAATTATTTCTCATTCCAATAGGGTGCCTGTGTGTTTTTCCCTGTCGCAGTATTGGCTTAAGAAGAGAGAGCTCTAATCATCCGGAAATTGTTGTATACTTGTATTGTCCACACGAGTCGAAATTGAAGAGGAGAGAGTCCATGCATATCAATATTTGTATCTACATCAGTATCGACGATTATTGACTTTGCAGTTTTGTGAGTTGTATTTCAGTCTTCCTGTTGTATCCTCAAGTTTTGGTTATTTTGTCAAACTGACTTTGCTGTAGTAAAATTTGTTCAACTATTGTTGTATCCAAATTATTGAATTACAGGAACACTTCTGTTTTCTTTTCTTGCTATGATAGGCTGAATCTTTCTTTTTTATTTCTCATCACTTTTGTCCTTCTTCCAAAGTGGGGAATCCAAAGCTCCCTTCAGCTATATTGCAACTCCTTATCCAACTCTAAAGAAATGTGTGTATACTGTTTTCTCTGCCCATGTGAAAACGAAGCTAGAGATGTTTTATTGTCGAGCGATGTTATAAGAAAATTTCAAATTAATGTATTTGTTAGGACATATACTAATCATCATTTAAAACTGATTTGTTATTTCAATTAGCTATTACTTGAATATGGGAAGAAAGTACATAACAGATGTATATTAGGCCTTTGATCATGCCACATGTTATATTGGAATGAGCAAATTATAAAGCTTCCGCGCTTAGTTAGTTTTAAATAATTCAATATCCATTTTCTTCTTGAAATCTTCAATTCGGATATGGTAAATGAAAATGTTTTATCGTAATTGAAAATGTTTTAACAGTAAAAAAGTTACAAAATGTTGATCAAACTAAAATTAATACAAAAAATTCAGGGGGAATTTTGATCCTAAATAAAAGTAAATACTTGTCATTAAAATTCATTTTTGACGAGTAGAAATCACTTTAACAACTAGCAATTACCAAATACCGTAAAAAAAATAATACCAAAAGAGAAATTTGCATATAAAAAAATTGTGAAAAAAAGTGTTTTTTTTTCCCCATAATTTTAAACTAAAGAAATGGATTAAAATTGTGAAAAAAAGTGTTTTTTTTCCCCATATAAAAGTCTTTTCTTCGGCATTGATGATCTTCCAACACCTCTTGTTCATATCCTTCTGTTACTCACATCTAACTCAACTCGCTTTTCTTTCATTCCACTTTTTCTTGTTAGTTGATAAGTACAAGATACTCAAGGGAAAGGTGAACTGAGTATCGAAAAACAATGATAAATTTTCACTATATGGAAGCGTACTTAAATTAATTATGCAAATAATTTTGTACTAGTATTTTTCTAAGGGTTTGTGAGTGAATCCTAAGTACATATAAGGAGCTACTGTTATTTTCAACTTTGGAGGTTTTGAATATATCAAATTCAAAGGAAAATTTGAATGAAATCAGAATTAGTTGGAGAGTCGTAGATGGATTCATGTGGGAATTTGGGTTTGCCTATAAATGGAAGACATATCAACACCAAGGAGAGTGCATCAATAATCAGAGAAGTGAAGTAGCAAAGCAAAACAAAACAACATTAGCTTGTTTTGCTTGTTACATTTAGTGAGATACTTTCTAGTGAGTGTAATATTGTAGAGAAAGTGATATAAAATCGGAATATTGTGAGAAAAATATACTAGATTTTAGGTAGACTCTTTAGTGCTCATTAGTTACTACAAATTATAGTAGAAGAAGAGTGTCACTGTGATCACACTATATTATAGTTACGATTAAATATAGTGGATATTTTCAGAGTTTGGCTTGTAGTTTTTTCCGTGACAATTTTGGAAATTTTCACATTAGATTGAGGGTGTTATTCTTATTCTGAAATAGTACATATTTTACTGTTCATTGTGCAGTACTATTCACTTGTACGGATACTGATCACCTATACAGTTATTATTCACTTGTACAATTATTGTTCACTTGTACGATTTTACAGCATCCACAGTTTTGTTTGCTGTAATTACTAGAGATACTCTATATCAATTTTGGTGCGCTTCCACTCATGCTCGTAGTGTTTAATACGCTAGGAGTGTACCTAACTCTGATTATCCCTAACAAGTGATATCAGAGTCACTTGATTTCAGGATAAAGTTCAATTTGAGTATGCTTTATCTAATCTTCCACATCAAAAAAAAGTTATTCTTTATTAACGGAGAGTTATTCTTGGTTTCAGATCCAAGATGTTGGTACCAAAACTTAAAGTGGATAAATTTGATGGTTCAAATGATTTCAGCTTATATGGAAGCCGAAGGTGGCGTCTCTACTAGACCATTATGGGATAGTAGATGCATTACAAGGTGAAGGTAAATTTTCAACAACGTTTTCTGATTGAACAGTCAGAATAACAGTAGAAGATGTTGATCAAGCTATAATGTTGTTAACGTCACTACCTTCCTCGTACGATAATTTCTATGATACCATGATATATGCTAGATCCGAAATCATAGTGCAAAATATCAAAGATGCATTGATGACAAAGGAACACTAGAAATTAGTATCTGAATCCATTGTTGAATAAGCAGCAGATGGATTGTTCGTGACAAAAGGACGTAGTAATGATAGAGGATCCACAAGCTCAAACAAGAGAAGGTCAAAATCTAGAAAGCACAAGTCTGTCAAGTGCTTTCATTGCTAGCAGCTAGGACACATTAGAAGAAATTACCTACAAAAGGACAGAGAAATCAGAAAACTATGCCAACATAATCTGGTTCTACTCTAACCATATTTATTGATAACTGCAGAGACGAAAGGATCATGGATTCTAGCGTATCCTTCCACATGACACCTAGCAAAGATCTTTCCATTTCTTACAAAAATAGAAAAGAAAAGGTGTGACAGGGAGATAATAGACTAATTACAATTGTAGGTGAAGGAGAAGTGCATATTGAATTAGATGATGACACTAGTATATTGATATATTCATGGCACATACTAGAATTGGGTAAAAACTTGATTTCATTGACCACTGTTCCGGCCTGGCCCATCTGGTGCAACGCCCCGACCCGAGCAGCCGACCCAGCAAGCGCGACACCCAAACTGAGAGGAACACGCGAACATTCTCTCTCCTCCAGCAAGGCATATGATATCTGGGAGGGAAAATTTTTTGGAAGGCAGGTTTGCCCCTGTGGGGCCCGCCCTAGGCATAGAATATATAAGGAGAGGGCCCTATCCTTCCTTCACGGTACGTTACTATCCCCTCACTTTTACTACCATCTTGTACGGATTTTGACTGGGGTGTCGGAGTCCCTTTTGAAGGTGGCTCCTCTCCACTTCACTACAACAACTCGGGAGTTCGCGTAGCTATTTCATTCACCCTCCGACATCAGTCCAGGAAGTCCAGTCGCGCTCTAGCGACCCAGATCCAAGTCCCTCGTATCTTCCACACACTCTGTTCACCCGACCCATATGTCACCCGACTAAACGACCGTCTGTGGGGACCCTAACTGAGGTGGCCTGAATGGACTTCCTGTTGGGCCCAGTGGAAGGGCAAGATGGAGGTATGTAAGAACCAGAGTTTTCACGAATAGAATAATTTACATGCCCAAATTAGGGTCCGAAAAGTTAGAACGAGAATTTGGGGATTCAAATATGATTTTTGGACTCAGTAGGCTTTTCTGAGTTAGAACCGGTCGAACCGGGCAAAAAATATGCTAACAGGTTGGATCGGACCCAAGTTGGGCCCAACCCAACATATATAAGGGTTCATTAAATGAAGCCATTCAACACACCACACTCACAAACACAACACACCAGCTGAGAAAGAGAAGAGGGAGAAGAGTCATTATTCACTTCTCACTTCAATCCGCGATATCTCGAGCCACGGTGCTTCGATTCGCGTGCCGTCAGTGGCTACGCGAAGCTCTCGCCGAGCCCGTCGTTTCTCTCTAAGCTTTGTGGTAACCTTTTCGAGTTTCCTTGCCCAGTTTTTTGCCCTTGTGAAATTCGAATTTTGGTATTTGATTTTGAGTGGAATCTTGTGTTTTGGGTGTTTAGGTACACTCTAGCACTTGATTGCCTGTTGTTTTGGCTTCCAAAACTGTTGTGTAAGGTTTGTTATTCTTCATATCTTGTGATTTTGTGATTAGGTTAAATCCTAGGTTGGTTAGTCATGATTTATGTGTATTATAGCTTGAGGTTGTAGTTTTTGGCAATTTTTGGAGCTTGTTGGTGCTTGTTCGAGTCACATTGGAGGCTTGCTTGTGGTTGAAAGCTCAACTTGTGCTCTTTTGGGGGTTTGGTGCATATTGGGAATCGGCCAAGGTATGGTTTCAGTTTTCTCTATGTAGTATATAATATTCATGGACACTTAGGCTAGTGACCCGTAGGATAGGGATTGAGTTGATATGGTTGATGATGTTGGTTGGTTGAATGAGGTGTGATGAATTAATATTATTTATGTTGTTAAATAATGATGTTGAGATTATGATGTATGATGAATGATTATTGTTGGTCATTGATTTGGAGTATGAATGAGTTTAAGGATGAAAATTGAGAGTGATAGAATGATGAATGGTGAATGTGTTGGTGGAGAATTGTTTGTAATTGTTATATGTTGATATTTGAGATTTGAGAATGATGAAGTATGATGGAAGATTGGTATCAATTGTGAATTGTGACCCAATAGGGTAGATTTTGGTGAAAAATGGAGTTTGGAACGGTTTTATCTGGTTTTGGTTGGTTTAAGTGGTGAAAATTGAGAAATTGGATTTTGGTAAACTTTTGGTAAAAAGTTGGTTTTTGATGAACTTTGTCCTATCATAACTTATGTCTCAGTTTTCAAAATTGATTGAAATTTGTTTGAAATTAAAGCTTATTGAAAACTCTTTAAATCGATATAAAGTTTGTGAAATTTGGATCTTTGTAGAGGGAGTTATGATCATTCAAAGTTTGGGGTAAAAATCTGAAATTCTGCAGAGTTGCAGAATTTTGTGATTTCTGGTATGTGCGCACACACAGCCTTGTGCGCACGCACAACCTTGTGAAAATTTAAACCTATTTGCACGCACACCCATGTGCGTATGCACACGCAGGGGAAGGCTTCCTGTTCACAGCGCTAGCACAGCTTGTGCGCGCACATACCCAATGAGGATTTACAACCTGTGCGTATGCACAGCCCTTTGCGCACACACACGTTGGAAATGTCAGTCTGTTGGGGGTGCTAGCATGCCTTGTGCAAGCGAACAGAATTGCAAAATTTGGTACCTGTGCATACGCACATCCCTATGCATATGCACACGTTTTAAAACTTCTCTTGGGCATGCACACGCACACCCCTGTACGTAAGCGCACGCCCTATTTCTCAAACTTAAACTTTATTTTCAATTATTTCACCTTCCCAAAAAGCTTGTAAGCTTCTGTGACACCCTTTTAAGACCCTTGGACTTATTTTTGGGCTTTGAAATATGGGAAAGGTCCTAGGAAGATTTGATTTGGTATTCTTTTGAGAACTAAGACAACAGAGGTTTAGGTTTCTGGTGTATTGAGCATGAGTTTGGTTGAGAGGGAAGGAGGAGTAGTGAACTAGGTGATTGCTGACAATGAATTGAGAAAACTAATGAACTCTGTGTTAGGAAAGGAAATAATGAACTAATGATGGTTGTGATGGGTTGATGAGCGGATAATTTATACGCTTTTTGGCATTGTTTTTAGTATGTTTTTAGTATGTTTTAGTTAGTTTTTATTATATTTTTATTTGCTTTTAGTTAAAATTCACTTTTCTGGACTTTACTATGAGTTTGTGTGTTTTTCTGTGATTTCAGATATTTTCTGGCTGAAATTGAGGGACCTGAGCAAAAATCTGATTCAGAGGCTGAAAAGGACTGCAGATGCTGTTGGATTCTGACCTCCCTGCACTCAAAGTGGATTTTCTGGAGCTACAAAAGCCCAATTGGTGCGTTCTCAATTGCGTTGGAAAGTAGACATTCTGGGCTTTCCAGCAATGCTTAATAGTCCATACTTTGCCCGAGATTTGATGGCCCAAACCGGTGTTCCAAATCAGCTCAAAACTGCCCGGCGTTAAACACCGGAACTGGCACAAGAATGGGAGTTAAACACCCAAACTGGCACAAAAGCTGGCGTTTAACTCCAAGAAAAGTTTTTACACATGAGTGCTTCAATTCTCAGCCCAAGCACACACCAAGTGGGCCCGGAAGTGGATTTTTATGTCATTTACTCATCTTTGTAAACCCTAAGCTACTAGTTCTCTACAAATAGGACCTTTTGCTATTGTATTTTCATCTTTTGATCACTTTAGATCTTAGGATCATCTTTGGATATTTAGTTCTTAGATCATTGGGAGGCTGGCAATTCGGCCATGCCTAGACCTTGTTCTTATGTATTTTCAACGGTGGAGTTTCTACACACCATAGATTAAGGTGTGGAGCTCTGCTGTACCTCGAGTATTAATGCAATTACTATTGTTCTTCTATTCAATTCAGCTTATTCTTGTTCTAAGATACTCATTCGCACCCAAGAACATGATGAATGTGATGATTATGTGATGCTCATCATCATTCTCACTTATGAACGCGTGCCTGACAACCACTCCCGTTCTACAAGCAAACAAGGCTTGAATGTTTATATCTTGGATTCCTTAATCAGAATCTTCATGGTATAAGCTAGAATTGATGGTGACATTTAAGAGAATCCGGAAGGTCTAAACCTTGTCTGTGGTATTCTGAGTAGGAATCAATGATTGAATGACTGTGACGAGCTTCAAACTCCTGAAGGTTGGGCGTTAGTGACAGACGCAAAAGAATCACTGGATTCTATTCCAACCTGATTGAGAACCGACAGATGATTAGCCGTGCTGTGACAGAGCGCATTGAATATTTTCACTGAGAGGACGGGACTGTAGCCACTGACAACGGTGATGCCCAACATACAGCTTGCCATGGAAAGGAGTAAGAAGGATTGGATGAAGACAGTAGGAAAGCAGAGAGACGGAAGGGACAAAGCATCTCCATACGCTTATCTGAAATTCTCACCAATGAATTACATAAGTATCTCTATCCTTATTTTATGCTTTATTCATAAATCACCCATAACCATTTGAATCTGCCTGGCTGAGATTTACAAGATGACCATAGCTTGCTTCTTACCAACAATCTCCGTGGGATCGACCCTTACTCGCGTAAGGTTTATTACTTGGACGACCCAGTGCACTTGCTGGTTAGTTGTGCGAAGTTGTGATAAGGAGTTGAGATTGCAATTGAGCATACCATGTTGATGGCGCCATTGAAGATTACAATTTCGTGCACCATAGGTTGAGGGCTCAGAACAAAATGATGAATCTTGATGAATGTTGAGAGTGTGCTAGACACTATATCCTTGGAATGATCGTGTTTGAAAGAGAGTGTGCCGACACTATATCCTCGGAATGTTAAGTGTTGATAATTAAAAGTGGATTGAGATGAGAATTGGTGATGACTAGTGATGATTGGAGGCATATGGACTTGTTGGATGTGAAAAGTGTACCAGGCACTATATCCTTGGAATGATTTATGATGAATCAGATGTTGTTGTTATTTTCCTTCTCTGCTGTAAGAGTGTGCAAGGCACTATATCCTCGGAACAATAGTATGCCAGACACTATATCCTCGAAACGATAGTATGCCATGCACTATATCCTCGGAACAAAAGCGTGCCAGGCGCAATATCCTCGGACGTGGCAAAAAAGGCGACATCCGAAAGGATGTGTCGGGTTGGCATTCATAGACCGACAAGTGATATCAGGAGCCAATAGGACAGGCATTCATCATGTGCATCTACTATGTGTTTATGTTTGCTTTGCCTAACTGCATCTCTTGCCTAAATGAACAACATGCTTAATTGCTAGTTGTTTTACTTGTTGTATATGTACATTTCTTGTGATTTACGTGCTTGTATTAATTGTAGCTGTCTGGGATTAAGGAGGTTCGGAAGGCGGTGGCGATGGGATCGCATGGAGAATGGGTTGGCAAAGGCTGTGGGACAGCAGTGTTTGGTTAGAATAGAAATCCCTAAGATAGAGTACCCCATTTATTTATGTTAAGATTTATATATATATATGATTTACTGTTTTAGATATGCCTTAAGATAAATCTTGTGATGGATATGAAGCCTAGGATTGCATTTGGCGTCTCGGGGTCTTATATCCTACATCATTAGGCACTGTTACCATACTGAGAACCTCCGGTTCTCATACCATATTTCTGTTGTATTTTTCAGATGCAGGTCGCAACCTACCCCGATGAGTTGCTTGGGATGGTGACAGAAGCGGAGGTTCATGATACTTTTGGAGTCTTTTGATTTTGTTTATGCATCTCTCACTTTTGTACTTTGCTTTTGGCCCAGAGGCTTGTATTGAGAGAGGAAAAACTTGTATAAGCTATTTTAAACTTCTGATTCTGTTTTGTCTGTATATAGCTAGCCGGCATAAACTCCACGAGCAGTGGCTAGATTCTTATGATATTATATACTTATCTTTTGTTATATTATATATGTTTCTTGTGCTTTAAGTTAGAAGCTTCGTTAGTACGTTTTGCGCTTTTCAAATCCTATTTTTGAGCTATATCCTTCATCAGGCTTCTAGATTATATTAATTCTTTTTATATATTATACGTATGAGCTTAGAACTGTCGTAATCTCTGATTAACCTTTTCTTTACGAGGCGAGGTAAAGCTTAGGCTAATTAGCGTGTTACATTTAGTGGTATCAGAGCGGTTCGTCCTTGTGAGCCTAAGGGATAAACCGATTGTGCTTCATTGCATACTCTGTGTGTCTTTTTCTGTGATTCTATTAGGTTATCTACTTGATGTTGCTTAGCATGATTGTTTGTGAGTGCCTGTTTGGGATAATTGAAGCACTAGGCTTTTGATATTGAGACTGATCACCTTGCTATTAATTGTTTGGGGTAGACAGGAACCCTAATGGTCACTCGCGAACGAGGTCATACGCGTTCACAAGGAAAGAGTAGGAATGAGCGACCGGCCAATAACTATGCCGAGTTCATGGTGGCAATGGTGAATCTTGCAAACACCATGGAGGCAAATGCTACTGCGACTCTGCAAGCTGTGCAGAGGTTAGGTCAATGACAAACCCCAATTTGATGGTTTATCTTGTATTGAATCTAGGGGATTTTATCACCTTTTACCCACATTTATTCAATGAAATAGTATGGTTTTGTATATTCTCCTTTAATTGTGCTTAAGAGTGAAAACATGCTTTCTAGGACTTAAAATAGCTAAATTTAATTCTCCTTGATTCCATTAGATGCCTTGATATGTTTGCTAAGTGATTTCAGACTTAGAAGGCAAAGATTGGATCAAGGGAATGAAGAAAGAAGCATGAAAAGTTGGAGAACTCATGAAGAAATGAAAGAACCGGAAAGCTGTCAAGCCGACCTCTTCGCACTTAAACGACCATAACTTGAGCTACAGAGGTCCAAATGATGCGGTTCCAGTTGGGTTAGAAAGCTAACATCCGGGGCTTCGAAACAATATAAGATTTGCCATAGTTGCTACACGTATGGTGGCGCGCACGCGCAAAGTACGTGCACGCGCCGTTGCTGCCACCTAGTTCACTTAAAGCAACATGTGGCCAGCGATTTTAGAAGCCTTGTGGGCCCAATCCAACTCATTTCTGATGCTATTTAAGCCAAGGATTGAAGAAGAATCAACTGAACTTTTAACCATTAGTTTAGTTTAGTAGCTAGAAGTTAGTTTCTAGAGAGAGAAGCTCTCACTTCTCTCTAGAATTAGGATTAGGATTAGGATTAGTTCTTAGATCTAGGTTTTAATCTTTGCTTTCTTCTACTTCTACATTTCAATTCTTTGTTGTTAGATTCATCTTCTTCTACTCTTTTGTTGTAATTTCCTTTATGTTCTTCTTACATTTTGTTGTAGATCTAGTATTGTTCCCTCTACATTCTTTCAATTCAATAAGAGGTAATTCATAATAATTGTTCTTCTTTGCTTTTCCATTGTTAATCTCTTGCCTTTGTAGTTAGATCTCTCTTTAATTCTTGCAATTTATGTTGTTTAATTCTATTGCACTTTATGTGTTTGTTAAAATGTCTCTTTTAGTTTTAGTGTAGATTTTGTTCCTCTTGGCCTAGGTAGAGTAATTAGTGACACTTGAGTTATCTAATTCCTTTGTTGATTGATAATTGGAGAGATTGCTAATTGGTTTGGAGTGCACTAAAGCTAGTCTTTCCTTGGGAGTTGGCTAGAACTTGTGGCTCAAATCAATTCATCCACTTGACTTTCCTTTATCTAGTAAGGGTTAACTAAGTGGTAGCAATGAACAATTCTCATCACAATTGAGAAGGATAACTAGGATAGGACTTCTAATTTTCATACCTTGCCAAGAGCCTTTTATAGTTGTTAGTTTATTTTTATTGCCATTTACTTTCATGCCTCTTATCAAAACCCCAAAACAACTCAAACCAATAACAAGACACTTTATTGTAATTCCTAGGGAGAACAACCCGAGGTTTGAATACTTCGGTTTATAAATTTAGGGGTTTGTTTTAGTGACAAACAACTTTTTGTATGAAAGGATTAGCGATTGGTTTAGAGACTATACTTGCAACGAGAATTCATTTGTGAAATTCTAAACCATCAAAAATCTAATCGTCAAAATGGCGCCGTTGCTGGGGAATTGCAATGGTTTTGTGTTATTGGTTATTGTATATATGTGAATATTGTGAATAGCTTGATTTTTTTGATTGCTTGTTAGTTTTCGCTAGTCTTAGTATTTTGTTTCATTATTTCTTATTAGTTTTTGTTTCTTATTTGCTCTTGCTATCATGAATTCTCACCTTGGCTATGAGTTTGGTTATCAAAATGTTGTAGGAAATGAAGACTATAATGAAGATGTGTATCAAGAATGGGATAACCAAAGGTGGGAGGAGCCATATGCATATGATCAATCTTCTTGGCAACAACCTCCACCAATGAACTATGAAGAAGAGCCATTCCATGATGCATACCAATCAAATGGCTATGGTGAATCTCCTTGTGACTTTTAAGAACCACCACCATATGCCTATGATTCACATCCTCAACATGAGCCTCAACCACACTCACAAGCCTATTTTTACCAACCACCTTCATATGACCCTAATACATACCCATCCTACCAACAACCATATGAGCCGTATGAACCACACATAGAGCCACCACCACCCCAACATCAACATTTTCAAGAGCCACCCCCTCCATATTATTACCAAGATGAACCACCTCCAATATACGAAAATTTTCAACCACAAGATGAATACTACTTTCCACCACAATCTCCCATGGAAGAATACTCATATCCATTGATCCAAGAGCCACATGATCCTAATCATATTATCCAAGAGGAACAAGAGTCAAGGGATCATCTCAAGGAAGTATTGGATCAATTTCAAGCAACTATGGAGTGCGTTGTGCAACAAGTGAAAAGAATGGAAAACATTGAACCACCACAACGCTACCAAGAAGAACCACCTTCCTACTATGAACCCTTCCCCCAAAATGATGAATCCTTCCAACCACCCCAATCTCTAATGGATGAAACCCTTGGTGTTCTTGTTCAAGGGCAAGAAGAGATGAAAAGGGATGTGCAAAATTTCATGGCCGCCTTAGATGCGGTAACAAATCAATTAGCCTCCCAATGCTTGAACACTCAAGGAACTCCCATGGCTACATGTGGAGAATCAAATGAAGAACATAGCATGAAGGAGAGATTGGAAATTCCGGTGGGAAATGAAGGAAGTTACTTTGTATTGGAACAATTGGAGGAAGCTTTAATGGTTGAAGACAAGGAAGAAGTGGTAGAAGACTTAGGAGATGCGGAGCCTCCATGGGAACATAGAGTTGAAGAAAACCCCTCCAAGATGATTGAAGTTGATGCTAGGGAGGAAAGTGCACACCTTCCAAGGCATATTCCATATGAAGACTTGGATGGGATAGAGCAAGAATTGAAGTCCCATGGCAATGAAGAGCAAGCACCAAGTCCTAGTTGTGGAGAATCCTTTGAACTTGAAGAACCTTCTCCCGGTGCATTTGAAAATGTTGTGGAGGTAAACTTATTTCACCCTCCCAATTATAGTTTGATTAAGGGAAAAGGCTTAAATAGTACTAATGAGCAAAGGATTGGAATAGAGAAATCTTGTGAAGAGGTGGAAGTCCTTAGAAATAGAAGGATGGGAGTGGAATACGCTTTGTCAAGATTGTTGGAAGCATCTCTACCTAGGTTGCCATCTACTCCCTCACTTGAGTGGGTAAAATTCATTTCTATTAGCTTTATTGTCCCACTTGAATATGGTTTGCTTGAAACGGATGGCCAACTTAGGGAAGTTTGTGGGATGAAGCGTAAGCGGAAAAGGTTTTGTGGTGGGCGTTGCAAATCAAGGCTCATTATGGTTGATGCATCAAACATGAGATATAAAGGATGGAGTAGTGCTAAAATAGATGGGTCTAGAAGGATTGTTGGGCACTTCATAGAGAATTCACCCTACTCACCACCCGGTTGGACTAATAATGATGATCAACCTCAAGACGGGTGTGAAAACAAAGTGTGGGACCCCGGATCACAAAAAGAGGATCAACTTTGGGAGCCCCAAGCTTGTGAAGAACTCCATCAACACTTGGCTCAATCCATAAGAAATCTTGGGGTACAATGGAGAACCAAGCATTGGTGGGAGTTCCAAGATGAATTCAAGCACAAGCCACCTTGAGAAGAGCTCCCCATAAGTCCAACTTAAGGACAATAAATAAAAGTGCTAGGTGGGAGACACCCCACCATGGTAACATCTTTTCATTTTCTTTCTTTGTACATATTGGTAGAATTAGTTTAACTTCATGTTTTTATTGGTTTGTTAAGTTTAGTTAGAAGTATAATATGATAAATAAGGTTTTAGGGTGTTTTGGTAGCTGTTTGGAGGATTGAAAGGCTTGGATTGGTGTAAGAACTTAGAAAAATATTTTTGAAAAACAGAACACTATCCACGCGTGCGCGCACATAACGCGTACGCGCACCTGAGCATTTTTTGACCACCCACGCGGACGTGCATTGTACGTGTACGCGTGGATGCAAAAAATTTGACTCCGGCCAAAAACCCGAGAGTTAGGCCTGCGCTGTGCGAACATTGGGCCTAGAGCACAAGTCTATGCACGCGTACGCGCACCTGGCGCGTACGCGCACCTGGCGCGTACGCGCACATGATCTTAAATTCGCAATGCGCGCGCACGCACACTGTGCGCGCGCGCGTCGATTGCACAATCTGCACTCTCGGTACTTTTACCCGAGAGTTGTGCCAGACTTGGGCCGACATTATGCCTCCGGCCTAACTCGACGCACGCGTGCGCGCACCTGGCGCGTACGCGTCCTTCAACCAATATGCACATCGACGCGTAGGCGTGCATGACGCGCACGCGTCGGTAAAAAAAAAAATAAAAAATAAAAAAAAAGAGTTTTTTTCCTCATCTTCCATTTTCTTTTGTTCACTGCATTCGCATACTTCTACTCTTTCCATTTTCATTTTGTTTCTATAGCATGTTTTCAGTTTTTTTTTCTAAGTGTCATTTCAATAATGGTGTTGGATTCTTACACTCAATTGTTGAGAAATTCTTGCATTATTTTGGTGCCTCTTGACTTGTTTGATATTGTTGGGTGATGAAACTTTTAAATCAATGCTTCATCTTGTATGACTCTTATGTCTGTGTGCATTGATATGACCTCATATTGTCTTTCATGACCCACTTCTTCTTATGTGAACTTGATGTGCCATATGCTCTTCACGCTTCGATTTTACTCTTGCATCAAGTATTAGTTAATATGCCATTAGCTTATATTGTTTTCTCACTTACATGCGTAGCTAACATGTAGTGAGAACCTTACTCTTCTTTGGCATTAGCCCCGCCTATGTTCTAATTGCCTTGATATCTTTGTTATAGGCTTAATTTTCTTTCTTTCTTTCCTTTTGGGTTGGCCACCAATACGGAGGAGAAAGGAAAAGCTTTTAAATGGGGCAACAAACAAGTCATCCGCACAACCTTTTGAAGGAGCTCATCAATTGTGGCAACTCATCCACCTTGCTCATCTTTGAGTGCACCGAGGACGGTGCAAACTTTTAAGTGTGGGGAGGTCGTCCGACCGTTCGGCGATTTCGGGTGACAAGTTTCTAATCCCAACACTTTTGCATTTCATTCTAGGATTTTAGGATTTTCACTTGCATTCCCTCAATTTTTTGCATATGTATACACAATAAGCTTAGTCAAAATAATGAAAATTTTCAAGATTTCTATCTATAGGGCACCTTAATTGATTTGAGTGAAAACTTTTCATAGAACTTGCTTGAAATATATATATATTGTGGATCATATTTTTGAGCTAAGAACACAAGCAAGTGAGATTTGAGCCTAATGATGTGGTTACATCTTATAACCACTTATTTTCCTTCTTGTGTGCATTATTCTCTTTCTACGAATGTAATCTTTGATTTGTTTGATTCTTTATGTCCATTATTTTGTGTATTCATGCATTTATATGATTGAGGCCATCATTCCATTAGCTCACTTACCCAAATGGCCTTACCTTTTATCTTCCTTTGTTAGCCAAATTTGAGCCTACGCTTAACCCACTTTGTTCTTAATTTAGCATATTACAAGCCTTAAAGCGAAAAATAATAAACGTCCTTAATTTGGATCTTTTATTAGCTTAGGCTAGTGTGTGTGAGTATCATTCAAGTGTGGAAATCTTGGGACATTGGGGGAATAAAATGGTAGTTTTGTATTTTTATTGAAATTATTGGGAATTGGGGTACATGCTCATGTATTGATTAAATGTATAGACCTTATGCATTGATGTTCTTGTGTATATAGAAAAAAAAAGAAAAAAAAATAAAAGAAAAAGAAAAGAAAAAGAAAAAAAACAATATAAAAAAAATAAAAAAAAAAAGAAAGAAAAAGAAGAAATAAAAAAGAGAGGAATAAAAAGGGGACAAAATGCCCCAAATCAAAGTATAGCTCAATAAAATCAATGCATAAGTGTTGTGAAATGAAAAGAAAATGCATGAGTATGTGAAAAAGTGAAAAATGGGTAGTTAGATTAGAACTTAATTGAATAGGATGTCATAGGTTAGGTGGGAAGTCTAAACTTATCAAAGATTCAAATTCCAAGCTCACTTAACCAAATATGCATCCTACCTTGACCCTAACCCCATTACAACCTATGAAAAGACCTCATGATATATGTATGCATGCATGAAATATTTGTTGATTGTTAGAAGAAGAACAAATCTTGGAAAGCATGATTAGGAGAGAATTGAGTGAATCAACCCTAAACACTTGAGCGAATAGAGTGCAAATACATCCGGTGAGGGTTTGATGCTCAATTACATGTTTCCACCAATGATCATCTCCTTTCATGCAAGTTTGTAAAAATATTTAATAGCTCGATTCAATTGTGGTTTGGCATGGTTGTTAATACCTTTTGCCCTTGTGCTTATATATGCTTCTTGGGAATTAATTTTTTTTGACCAAGCAATTGCATTCATGTAGATAGTTGCATATAGGTAGATTGCATTTAGTTAGTTTTCATTGAATAAATGTTGATCCCTTTGCTTTCTTTTGGCTTAAGCATGAGGACATGCTTGGTTTAAGTGTGGGGAGGTTGACAAACGCCAATTTGATGGTTTATCTTGTATTGAATCTAGGGGATTTTATCACCTTTTACCCACATTTATTCAATGAAATAGTATGGTTTTGTATATTCTCCTTTAATTGTGCTTAAGAGTGAAAACATGCTTTCTAGGACTTAAAATAGCTAAATTTAATTCTCCTTGATTCCATTAGATGCCTTGATATGTTTGCTAAGTGATTTCAGACTTAGAAGGCAAAGATTGGATCAAGGGAATGAAGAAAGAAGCATGAAAAGTTGGAGAACTCATGAAGAAATGAAAGAACCGGAAAGCTGTCAAGCCGACCTCTTCGCACTTAAACGACCATAACTTGAGCTACAGAGGTCCAAATGATGCGGTTCCAGTTGGGTTAGAAAGCTAACATCCGGGGCTTCGAAACAATATAAGATTTGCCATAGTTGCTACACGTATGGTGGCGCGCACGCGCAAAGTACGTGCACGCGCCGTTGCTGCCACCTAGTTCACTTAAAGCAACATGTGGCCAGCGATTTTAGAAGCCTTGTGGGCCCAATCCAACTCATTTCTGATGCTATTTAAGCCAAGGATTGAAGAAGAATCAACTGAACTTTTAACCATTAGTTTAGTTTAGTAGCTAGAAGTTAGTTTCTAGAGAGAGAAGCTCTCACTTCTCTCTAGAATTAGGATTAGGATTAGGATTAGTTCTTAGATCTAGGTTTTAATCTTTGCTTTCTTCTACTTCTACATTTCAATTCTTTGTTGTTAGATTCATCTTCTTCTACTCTTTTGTTGTAATTTCCTTTATGTTCTTCTTACATTTTGTTGTAGATCTAGTATTGTTCCCTCTACATTCTTTCAATTTAATAAGAGGTAATTCATAATAATTGTTCTTCTTTGCTTTTCCATTGTTAATCTCTTGCCTTTGTAGTTAGATCTCTCTTTAATTCTTGCAATTTATGTTGTTTAATTCTATTGCACTTTATGTGTTTGTTAAAATGTCTCTTTTAGTTTTAGTGTAGATTTTGTTCCTCTTGGCCTAGGTAGAGTAATTAGTGACACTTGAGTTATCTAATTCCTTTGTTGATTGATAATTGGAGAGATTGCTAATTGGTTTGGAGTGCACTAAAGCTAGTCTTTCCTTGGGAGTTGGCTAGAACTTGTGGCTCAAGTCAATTCATCCACTTGACTTTCCTTTATCTAGTAAGGGTTAACTAAGTGGTAGCAATGAACAATTCTCATCACAATTGAGAAGGATAACTAGGATAGGACTTCTAATTTTCATACCTTGCCAAGAGCCTTTTATAGTTGTTAGTTTATTTTTATTGCCATTTACTTTCATGCCTCTTATCAAAACCCCAAAACAACTCAAAACAATAACAAGACACTTTATTGTAATTCCTAGGGAGAACGACCCGAGGTTTGAATACTTCGGTTTATAAATTTAGGGGTTTGTTTTAGTGACAAACAACTTTTTGTATGAAAGGATTAGCGATTGGTTTAGAGACTATACTTGCAACGAGAATTCATTTGTGAAATTCTAAACCATCAAAAATCTAATCGTCAGTCAACCGGCGGGAAATGACAACGAAAATGGCAAAGGAAATGCAAATGACCATGCTGAGGGAAAGGACGATAACACGGGTGGTACTTCGATGACCTTGGCGACTTTTCTCAAGGTTCACCCTCTGGGTTTTCGTGGTTCAACTAATCCTACGGAAGCGGATAACTGGTTCCAAGCTATGGAGCGTGCGCTGCACGCACAGCATGTCCCGAACAACCAATACGTGGAGTTTGCTGCTTATCAGCTTGCGGGAGAGGCCGAGCATTGCTGGCAAGCCGAGTGCCACTTATCAGCTAGCTACAGCTCTACAAGAAGTATTTTCCTGAGTCTGCAAGGGAAACGAAGAAGATTGAACTGATGCAGCTGAAGCAAGGTTCCTTATCTCTGGCGGACTACGCAAGCCGATTCGAGTACCTCTCTAGGTTTTCTAGGGTGTGTCAGAGTGCCCCGGAGACCCATGATAGTTGGAAATGTATCAAATATAAGAGGGGCTTGAAAGATAGCATCATGACTGCTGTGGCTCCTATAGAGATTAGTACCTTCTCTGAGTTGGTGAACAAGGCGAGGGTCGTTGAGGAGTATACGAAAATGGTAGCTTTGTCCAGGGACACTCACGGAGAAAACACTAATAGGGAACGTGACAATTACCTTGTACCAAGGGTACAAAACTTCAAGAAAGATGGACACACTCCTCAGCTTCTGCTAAGTCAAGGGAACTTTAGAAGGGACAACAATGCCCAGTCTAACCACATGAGGGGAAGTCGCTTGTGTTATGCTTGTGGACTACCTGGGCACCTAGCCAAGAACTGCCATCATAATGAAAACCAGAACATGAGTCAGAATCAACAGTTCGACCGTGTGCTTACCTTGGATGCATGTGATACGACGGGCTCGGATCCTCCGACGAGAGGTAAGCGTATGTTTTGAGTATTATATATTACTTGGACCTTAGGGTGGCTTGGTTCTATCTTTTACAAAGTCGTCATTAGGATTACAAGAGCTTAGGGTTTCGTTGGAAGTAAACCATGGGTTACGAGGATTCTAGTGGCGGAAGCCGAGGAATTCGGACATGTGATGACGAGCGATCAAAGTGACGCAGTGAAAGCATGCTGATTAGCATTTTCGAGGGCGAAAATCTTTTTAAGGTGGGAGGATGTAAGAATTGAAGTTTTCACGAATAGAATAATTTAAATGCCCAAATTAGGTTCCGGAAAGCTAGAACGAGAATTTGGGGATATAAATATGATTTATGGACTCAGTAGGATTTTCTGAGTCAGAAAATGTGTTTTCTGCGAAAAATTGAGAAAACTGCGAACTGGCAGTTGAACCGGTCAAACCGGTTCAAGTCTGCTCGGTGCTACGCGAGAAAAGGTGAAAACAGTAAAAAAAGTTTAGAAAAATATTAGAAATAAAAACCGGACGTTAATTTTAAATGTTTGGCCCAAAGTTGGGCCAAACGGGCCATAAAAAATGCTAATGGGTTCATTAAATGAATCCATTCAACACATAACACTCATAAACACAACACACCAGCTGAGAAAGCAAAGAGGGAGAAGAGAGAAGAGTCACTATTCACTTCTCACTTCAATCCGCGATATCTCGATCCACGGTGCTCCGATTCGCGTGCCGTCAGCGGCTATGCGAAGCTCTCGCCGAGCCCGTCATTTCTATCCAAGCTTTGTTGTAAGATTTATGAGTTTTCTTTCCCAGTTTTTGTGCCCTTTTGAAATTCAAATTTTTGGGTTTGGTTTTGAGTGAAATCTTGTGTTTTGGGTGTTTAGGTACACTCTAGCACTTGATTGCTTGTGGTTTTGGCTTCCAATATTGTTGGGTAAGGTACGTTATTCTTGATCTCTTGTGGTTTTGTGATTAGGTTAAACCCTAGGTTGATTAGTCATGATTTATGTGTATTATAGCTTAAGGTTGTGGGTTTTGGCAATTTTTGGAGCTTGTTGGTGCTTGTTGGAGTCATATTGGAGGTTTGCTTGTGGTCTAAAGCTCAACTTGTGCTCTTTTGGGGTTTTGGTGCATATTAGAAATCGGCCAAGGTATGGTTTCGATTTCCTCTTGTAATTGTTATATGTTGATATTTGAGATTTCAGAATGATGAAGTGTGATGGAAGATTGGTATCAGTTGTGAATTGTGACCCAAGAGGGTAGATTTTGGTGAAAAATGGAGTTTGGAATGGTTTTATTTGGTTTTGGTTGGTTTAAGTGGTAAAAATTGAGAAATTGAATTTTGGTAAACTTTTGGTAAAAGTTGGTTTTTGATGAACTTTGTCCGATCATAACTTATGTCTCTGTTTTTAAAATTGATTGAAATTTGTTTAAAAGTAAAGCTTGTTGAAAACTCTTCAAATTGATATAAAGTTTGTGAAATTTGGATCTTTGTAGAGGGAGTTATGACCATTCAAAATTTGGGGTGAAAATATGAAATTCTACAAAGTTGCAGAATTTTGTGATTTCTTGTATGTGCGCACGCACAGCCTTGTGCGAACGCAGAACCCTGCAAAAATTTAAACCTGTGCGCACGCACACCCCTGTGTGTATGGGGAGGGCTTCCTGTTCACAGCGCTAGCACAGCTTGTGCGCACACATACCCAATGAGGATCTACAACCTGTGCGTACGCACAGCCCTGTGCGCACACACACATTGCGAAGGTTAGTCTGTTGGGGGCGCTAGCACGCCTTGTGCGAGCGAGCAGAATTGTAATATTTGGTACCTGTGTGTACGTGATGAGTTTAGAATACACACCTCATAAATGTTTTTGATTATGAATCCGCTCTTTTGGCAAGCGCACTAAAATTATCGTCAAGTATTAACCCACAGTGGAGTGGGATCGTATCCACAGAGATTGGTAGTTTTGAGCAATTTTAACCAATTGGTGAATTAGTCAAGCTAAATAGAATAGATTGTGATTGCAGAATTATAAATGGGTAGAAACGTAAATGACGTGAAAGTAAAGAAAAGCAATAAAGTTCAGAAATAGAAACGGCAAGAATATAAAGGGCAGAAACATAAATGACTGAATTATAAACGGGAATGAAGATTTGCAGAATGTAAATGGAAGCTATAAAGAAAGTGATAGATGAGAATAGGGAAATTCATTGAGATCAGGAGATGTTGTCTCTTTGGATTGAATCCAGCTTATATCCTCTTCAATCATGCAACTCATTGACCTCTTGGCAATCATGATTGATTGAGTCCCAATCCCTTGGTGACTCAATCTCTCAGATCTTGATCAATAGCCAATTCCTTGGTCTAATTGCTCATGAAGAGAGATATGCTTGGTCCCTGATTATACCACACATTATCATAGGTCCAAGTAGAGGGAGGAGTTTATGTCACTATATCCAAACACCAAAACTTAGATCCTACTCAAGTGTGAGAAGGGATTTCTAGCATGGTTTCATGATTCCTTTTCCAAGGTTCCCATGAAATCCATTTTGCATTCAATCTCTTTCCCAAGATAATTGAACACTAAGCTTGAAGAACGAAATTCCTTCTAGCAAATCAAAGAGAAGATGAAGAGAAGAAGAAATTTCCTATCATCAATCCATCAAGTGCAACAGAGCGCCCTCTCTCAATGAGAGGAAATTTAGCTACTCATAGCTCAGAGAAAAGTGCTCAAGATGAAGAAGATGATGAAGTAAAAAGTAAATCTAAAAGCTATTCTACACTTAGCTTTCTAACTGCTTGCACCCCTTTCTCAGTACTTCTTGGTGTTATTTATACTACTCCTAGTTCTAGAAATAAAAGAAATACAAAAAGTGAAAAGGAAAATTACAATTTGGAGGGAAAAGAACTCAATAAACGTGATCTTCCAGCTGGCCTGTGGCTGGCGCTTCAGTGGCGTGCCACGCCCTCCTCTAATTCTGGCTTGGCGTGCCACGCCTAGCTCTTCAAGTGGCACGCCCTCCTTCATTAGCCTCCCTGGCGTGCCACGCCTTCGAGCCCAAGTGGCACGCCCAGGGTCTTTTAATCACCTATATGGCCTGGCGTGCCACGCCTTCGAGCCCAAGTGGCACGCTCAGGTCTTCTCCCTCTTCTTCTTGCTTCTGAAAAATTGAACTAGCGTGTCACGCCCAAGGTCTCCCACGCCCTTGCTGTGTGCTTGATCCATCTCTTTGGTGATTTGGTGATGATGGCGTGCCATGCTTGAGACTCAAGTGGCACGCCTGGGTGGAGGATGGATGCTGGTGTGTCATGCCTTCAATACCAAGTGGCACGCCCTTATGGCTGGCCTCCTAACTTCCTCTCTGGAAAATATAACCAGTGTGCCACGCCATGATGCTGGCGTGCCACGCCCATCATTTTGCCTTGGTTCCAGTAGCTGGCGTGCCACGCCTTTGACACCAAGTGGCATGCCCAGCCTTTGCTTTGGCTTTCTTGTGCATTGGCGTGCCACGCCTTGCTACTCAAGTGGCACGCCTAAGTGGGGATGGGAGCTTGGTGTGCCACACCTTCGATCTCAAATGGCACGTCCAGGCCTTTTTAGTCTTCAACTTCTTCTTTGGATTCTTGTACTAGTGTGCCATGCCATGTTGCTCAAGTGGCACACCCATTCATTTGTTGGTTCCTCAAGCTTGGCGTGCCTGGCTCCTCAAGTGGCACACCTAAGTGACTTTTGAAGCTGGCGTGCCACACCTTCGACACCAAGTGGCACGCCCTATAGTAAGTGATGGGTTAGGCGTGCCACGCCCAACCTGGCGTGCGACACCCCTCTAATGGCCTTCATTGTTGCTTTCTGGAAAAATGTATTGGTGTGCCACGCCTAGCTTCTGGCGTGCCACGCCCATGTAAATGCTGGAGAACCACTCTGGACTTCAGTACTGGCGTGCCACGCTCAGCTCCTGGCATGCCATGCCAGTGTATTTTTATGGCGTTTTCTCCAAGTGGCACGCCCGTTTCACACGCGCCGCTTGTTTTGTTGTTTTCTCCCCATTTTTTTATGTCTTTTTCACCTGAAATTCAGCACAATCTCATTTCAATGCAATGTACTATACTATTCATCAAATATTGCATGAATTGCAACGATCAAATGAGATTATGCTCTTTTGTGGTTCTTTTTATGCAAGAAAGAAGGATAGATGATGCAAGTCATCACAACACCAAACTTAAGTTTTGCTTGTCCCAAGAAAATCAGTGTGAGTAGTTTCTATAAGAATTGAGACTTAACCTTGAGTGGATATAAACACAACTAAGGATAGGGCTAAGTGTTTAACACATGCATGCATATTTTGGTTTAAATGCCATAAAGAGCTTCTAAATCCTTGAGAGTTATTTCAAACATAGGTTTCAGAGGTCCTTTTTAATTATTGTCACCTTGAAGTAGTAAGAGTCACTTCATTTTCTTCTTTGGTTGTTCTTTTTCTTCTATTTATTGACCACGACTCTAAGTGTTTTGTCTCAAGACAACCTTTTAGTTAAGCTTTCAATTAGCACTCCCAAACCAGTTGGCTTTAGGGTACTAGGTGTTAAAACACCCCTAAGAATTTACTTGCCCAGGCCTCTTCTTGACACATCTTTACCACAAGCATCTACTAAGATTTTCAACTCTTTTGAGCTTTTTAATGTTTCTCTTCGTCCTAGTAGTTGATGCTCAAAGCCTTGGGTCTGTGTTGCTTACTACTTCTTGGTTCTATAGATATTCAAGGAACACCCCTTATCCTCTATTTGTCATACTTACTAAGACTAGTTGCCTTTCATGGCTCATTTTCTTTTTATTTCATTCAAGGTTCTACACTTAGTTCCTTGTCTTTTAGTTTTTGAATGATCTCTCTTGGTCTTAGTCTCTTTTACTATTGTTCTTGCACAACTCACAACAACTCTTATGGAGACAAAGTATTCTTTATTGATGATGAAAAAAACTTGAAATTAACATTGCATTTTCTTTCTTGTAATTCAAAGGACTCACAAAAGACTTCAGTCCAAAAAAAACTAAGCATGAAACATAAACTATCCTAGCAGTACCATTTATTCTCAACAGAAAGTAAAACATAGAGATAAAAACTTAAGCATCATTCAGAAATTAGAGAGTGTCAACCATGGGGCTTAACAACCTTGAGCAGCTTCAATTTATTGGCCCCTTTTCCTTTTTTTCTGCTACCATTTGTTTTGCTCCACTATTTTGTTGAGTGCACCTTGCATTTCTCCCCAGTCAAACTGTCCTTGTTGTTCCTTCAGCTGCTCCATACTTCCTTGGAGTTGTTGTATGTTCTCATTTACTTGGTTCCTTTGTTGTTGTTGATTGTCCTTAGATTGATTGATGATGAGAGGATAATTTATACACTTTTTGGCATTGTTTTTAGGTAGTTTTTAGTATGTTTTAGTTACTTTTTATTATATTTTTATTAGTTTTTATGCAAAAATCACATTTCTGGACTTTACTATGAGTTTGTGTGTTTTTCTGTAATTTCAGGTATTTTCTGGCTGAAATTGAAGGACCTGAACAAAAGTCTGATTCAGAGGCTGAGAAAGGACTACAGATGGTGTTGGATTCTGACCCTCCTACACTCGAAGTGGATTTTCAGGAACTATAGAAGCCCAATTGGCGTGCTCTTAATTCCATTAGAAAGTAGACATCTTGGGCTTTCCAGAAATGTATAATAGTTCATACTTTGCCTGAGATTTGATGGCCTAAACTGGTGTTCAAACGCCAGCCAGAGACCTTTTTTTGGCGTAAAACACCGGAACTGGCACCAGAACTGGAGTTAAATGCCCAAACTGGCATCCAAGCTGGCGTCTAACTCTAGAAAAGGCTTATGCACGTGTAAAGCTCAATGCTCAGCCCAAGCACACACCAATTGGGCCCCGGAAGTGGAGAATAAAGTATTGAGAAAGCAGTTAAGGTTTCAGAGTTATCTATTTTCCGGATTAACTTTTATTACTAATTAATTTAATCATGCAAGATTTAATTTCATGGCAAACTATATGTGACTAGACCCTAATTCCTTAGACCTTCATAGTCTCCTCTAAAATTCATTAATTGCCAATTCCTTGGTCAATTAATTCCAATTAGAAGGTGATGATCAATTTCTAGTTTATATGCTAAAAGAATCCTAAATATCCACAAATAAGGGGATTATATGTCACGTATCCCTTTAAATACAAACAATTAAAAATTTAGTATAATATGTTTTCAAGCTGTTGTTCAAGTAAAGAGCTTTTCCATGTTTTACGAGAACTCAATTAGAACATGGATCATACTTCCGTTCCACCCATATTCATAAAATAAAGAACGAAAACACTTATTGACATATAAATCAAGACATGAATTAAATTAAAAGGATCAAACAAATCAATCCATGAAAATAGACAGAGCTCCTAACCCTAACAATGAAGGATTAGTTGCTCATGGTTCAGAGAGGAAAAATAAAGGTTCTGGTAACAATATGTGTCCCTGTCTAAATGTACAGAGTTTCTATTTATAACTAATCCTAATAAATTTAAAATCTAATTATCTAAAAATAATATATATTATCTTTTCCTCAAGATAAGATTTGAATTTAAATTCGAATTAATTAACAAGTCTTCAGCTGATGGGTGGAGACCACTTGATTGTCCAATTTGCAGCTTCCAATCTGTGTTTTCTGGGCCAGAAACTGGGTCAAAACGTGGCCGAAAATCGTAACCAGCATTTTCTGTATTATTGCAGATCGCGCATGTGACGTGTTCGCGTTGTCCACGCGCTTGCATCATTTGTGCAGATTCCAATCCACACGTTCGCGTCAGGTACATGATCGCGTCATTGTGAATTCTCCATTCCGCGCGGTCGCGTGAGCCATGCATCCGCGTAGGTCTTCGCTGGTCATCTCTTTGGTTTCTTCTTTTTCTCTGCAGAAACTTCATCAAATCCCTCCGAATGCTACCTAAAATAAATAAAATTGCACAAAACTCAAAATAGCATCCATAGTGGCTAAAATATAATTAATTCTTAATTAAACTCAACAAATTAGATGCAAAATCACTAGGAAAAGATAGATAAGATGCTCACGCATCACAACATCAAACTTAAACTGTTGTTTGTCCTCAATTAACCAAAACTAATATAGGCTTAGGATGTGAATTTGCATGAGAATGAGAGTTCGATTAAGCTCATGTCTCTTTTTATAGTGGGGTTTATAACTGTAAGCCTGAATAGGTTTGGCATCTCACTCTCCTTTGAATCAAGAATGTTATTGTCATTCGGAATTAGAATTTGGATAATATTATGAATTCTCTGATCTTTATATTTCAGTTTAATCCTTGAACACAACAAAATTTACTTTAATTTATTTTTCTTTGGTGCTTTACACCTTGAGCCTAGCCGTGACTTTAAATGTTTTGTCTCAAGCTTTACTTGACACAGAAACACCACAAGCACTTAACTGGAGAACTCTCTTTGAGTTCTGATTTTTCTTTTACTTACTCCCAGACAGTGGTGCTCAAAGCCTTTGGCATACTCTGTTAAATGCACTTGGTCTCGACTCTAAGTGTTCTGTCTCAAGAATTACTTGACACAATCACACCACAAGCATATAACTAGGGAAACAACTCTTTGAGCTTTTTAATCATGTCTGACCTCCCTAGTCATTGATGCTTAGAGTCTTGGACCTTGCTTTTATTATTTATTTATTTATATTTTTTTGCTATTTCTTTTTCTTTAAGGATTAAATTTTTCTAAATTTCAGAGAAGTCATAATAATTCTCTAAATTCCTGTTCTTTATACATTAACATCCCTTGATTCAAATTTAAATATGCACTGTTCATATCATGCATTCAAAAATCACAGAAAATACCACCACATTTAAGTAAATCAGACTATTCTTAGAATTAACTCAATATCTCATGCAATATTTCACTTTAAAATTTTTTTTGTTTTTTTTTTTATTTCAAGCTTAGTGGGCAATACATGAGACATCTTTTAGAATTAATACACTAAAGGGAAAACTACACCTAGGATTCTTACTAATAACGGATCATGCAACAAACAATGCAAAATAGCAGGAAAAAATAGAACATAACATAAAAAAAAGGGGAGGAATAAAAATGAAAGGAACTCAACCACCTTAGTTACCCTAGCGATCGCTTTATTCTTCAGGTTGTGTTCCTTAGTGAAGATGATTCGCCTCCCTTTTGTGCCAGAAAACCAATAAGCGCAGCGTCAACACCAAACTTAAAGGATTGCTTGTCCTCAAGCAAAGAAGAATTGAAAACAGGAATAAATAGTGAGAGGATAGAGGAATATAAAGATAAAAGAATAAGAGAGACTTAGGAATGAGAGAGAGAGAGAAAGAACAGTGAAAACGGTATGGCGATGGTGACGCATACGCGTGCAGCATGCGTACGCGTCGGTTGCGAATTTATCATGATGACGCATAAGCGTCAGGCACGCGTCTGCGTGCTAATGATTTTGTACAAATCGCGCAAAACCAGCCGTGCGCCCGCGTGACTCTCTGTTCACATGGCTTGGGAGCCAATTGTTCATACGACGTGTTCGCATCGTGCACGCGCTCGCGTGGATGGCCATATGTGTAACTGATGCGGACGCATCAGTCATGCGTCTGTGTGCCTAAATTTGTGCTTTCAGCACACTTTCTGCCCCAAACCAGCACAACTCTCTGCCTAAACACTCTTTTACGTCGAATTTACAGGTCACGCGTTAGCGTCAATGACGCGCCCGTGTGAATGGCGAACATCACAAACGACGCGAACGCGTGGGGTATGCGAACGCATAGGATCGTTTGTGCGAAAGGCTCCATTTTGGTGCCACTCCTGCACAACTCTCTGTTAAATTTATTTTTTTCACTCACACATAATCGACACGTTCACGTCAGTGACGCTTGCGCGTCGTATGCACTTTTTTTTTATCTTGAGGTGTTCGGTTCCTGCGATAAAATAGTTGCATGATCAGAAAATTAGTAAGAACTCAATAAAATAACTAAGAAACTACTACTATAAAAATTGGCTAAGGATACGAAATTATCGGGTTACTTCCCGATAAGCGCTTCTTTATCGTCACTAGCTTGACGGTCAGCTCCTCTAAAGAGGAGGATCATAGGGGCTCAGCTCTTCACCCCTTACTTTGAACTTCTTTCTTGTGTCTCCATAACGTAGCTCAATATGCTCTAGAGAGAAGATTTTGATTACTGTATAAACCTATTCTGGATTGCTGGTCCACACCACCTTCATTCCTGGGGAGAAACCTTCAGTGGGAATCTTTTTGTTTCTCCATCCTCTGGGTACTTTCTTCTTTTTGGGAACCTCCTCCTTGGTAGATGATGCATTCCCAACACCAAACTTAGTTTGATGTCAGGAGGAATTTTATTGATTGTTGCCAAGGGAGGCTTGAGCTGCAGATTCTGCTGTATATCATCAGGGGGTTTCTGAAGGGTTGGATCAATAAGCTCAGCTTGCATGCACCTCTCTTCTTCACCTGTTGGATGTATATCTTTGAAGACATAAAAGACCAGTTGCTCATTATGCACTCTAAGCACTAATTCACCTACTTCTACATCAATCAAAGCTCTTCAAGTGGCTAGGAATGGTCTTCCTAGAATTATAGAGGCATCCTCATCCTTCCCCGTGTCAAGAATCACAAAGTCTGCTGGGAGGAAGAACTTACCCACTTTGACCAGGATATTCTCCACTAATCCGTATGCAGGCTTCATAGATTTATCTGTCATTTGCAATGCTATCTTTGTGGGTTGTGCCTATTGGATTTGTAACTTCTTCATCACAGATAAGGGCATTAGATTTATGCTTGCCCCCAGATCACATAGGGCTTTCTCAAAGGTTGTGCTCCCAATGGTGCATGGAATTTGAAAGCTCCCTGGATCTGGCATCTTCCTTGGCAAGTTATTCTGAATTATAGCACTACATTCCTTAGTTAGGACTACTGTCTCATCTCCCTTTAAACGCTTTTTCTTTGACAACAGATCCTTCATGAATTTGACATAGATAGGCATTTGCTCCAAAACCTCAGCAAAAAGAATATTGATTTGTAACTTTCTAAAGATCTCCAAGAACTTTGAAATCTGCTTGTCCTCGGTCTCCTTTTGAAGTCTCTGAGGATACGACGTCTTAGGCTTGTACTCAGGAGCCTTTGGCAGTGTAGGATAAGTGTCAAGAGAGTCTGGGAATGGGTTGTCTGCACGCTTTGGAGGGGCGTGCTCTACTTCTTCCTTCTTCTCCTCTGAAGCTTCTTTTTCAACTAATTTTTCATTGGCCTTGGTCTCAGAGCCAGCTACTTTACCACTTCTCAATTGAATAACCTTGCAATCATCTCCTGGGTTCATCACTGCATCACCTTGAAATATACTTGCAGACTTTTCAAGTATTTGCTTGCTAAGTTGGCCCACTAGCACCTCTAAATTTCTAATGTAGGCTCTGGTTTCCTGTATAACTTGTGCTTCCGTACTTGCCACTTGTCCACTTATCACAGAGATAGCCTTGTATTCCTCTTTTAATTTTGGAATTGTGTTACTATGAAGGCTATTAGTGGTCTTCTGATCAATTTCATTAACACTGGTGGCTATTTGACCCATTTGAATCTCCAGGTTCTTGATGGATGCTCTGGTTTCCTGTCTAAAACCTGTCAATATTGCTTCCAGATCATTGTTCTATTGGAAACCGCCCTGAGAATTATTGTTGAAGTTCTGAGGTCTCTGAGGTTGATCCCTCCATCCAAAATTTGGTTGATCTCTTAGAATATGGGTCATTGTTGGGATTCCTAGGACCACTCCCCATGTAATTCACCTGCTCAAAAGAAGGTTGAACATAATCATAATTATCATTTTGCACAAAATTATCTGCCATGTCATAGGAGACTTCCTGTGGTGGATTTTGGGTGTTGATAGTTGAGACTTGCATGCCACCCATCTGTTGAGTAAGTAGATTTATTTGCTGAGACATCAGCTTGTTCTGAGCGAGAAGAGCATTAATAGCTTCTACTTCCAACACGCCTCTCTTCTGAGGGGTTTCAGAGTTCACTGGATTTCTGTTAGATGAGTATAAATATTGGTTGCTAGCAACCAATTCAATAAGCTCAATAGTCTCCTCCGGTGTCTTCTTTTTGTGCAATGAACCTCCTGCAGAATTGTCTAAGCACATCTTGGACATTTCACCCAAGCCTTCATAATAGATATCCAGTTGAGTCCATTTGGAGAACATGTCTGGAGGGCATTGCCTAATCAGTAGCTTGTATCTCTCCCAAGCTTCATACAGAGTCTCACCATCCTTCTGCCTGAAGGTCTGAACCTCCATCCTAAGCTTAGTAAGCTTTTTTGGTGGGAAAAATTTAGTGAGAAACTCAGTAGCCACCTTGTTCCAAGCGTCCAAACTCTCCTTGGGTTGGGAATCTAGCCATAGCTTTGCTCCATCCCTCAGAGTAAACGGAAAGAGCATGAGTTTGTACACATAAGGGTTTACTCCATTTGTCTTCACAGTATCACAAATTTGTAGAAAACTAGAAATAAACTGATTTGGGTCTTCGTGGGAAAGACCATGATACTGGCAGTTTTGTTGCACCAGAGTGACCAGTTGAGGCTTCAACTCAAAGTTGTTCACAGCAATGGGAGGCACCACAATGCTCTTTCCATACAAATATGTAGTAGGAGCAGAGAAAGAGCCAAGTACTCTCCTTTGTTCATTCCCATTCGGATTTACCGCATTGGTATTCTCAGTGTTAGTCGGATCCATAGTGGATTCTGCAGGCTTATAAAGTCTTGCTTGTCGTAAACGGCGCCTGAAAGTCCTTTCAGGTTCAGGATCAAAGCCTAAGAGATGTTCTTTGTCTCTGTTCCTGCGTATAAACAAACAAAAAACAAGAAAGAATGGAAATCTCTACGTCAGAGTGCAGAGAATTCCCAGTGAGGTAACCTATGTAAAGAAATAAAAATAATACTAAATAAATAAATAAATAAATAGAACAAATAACCAGGTAATACCAAACTTAATTTCAAAAATTAAGAAAGATATTAGTGCTATTTATTTATTTAAAAATTTATTATTATTTTTTTTTTCAAAATTTTTTTTGAAAATTTAAAATTTAATTAAAATATATTTTTTTTTGAAAATCAAGTAATAAAAGGAAAAAAAATTAACACAAAACAGGGGGATGGGGTTCACGTAAAATAAGAGAATATATATATATATATTTAAAAATTTTTTTTCGAAATTATTTTTTTAAAAAAATATATTTTTATTAAAATTAAAAATAAAATGCCTAATCTAAGCAATCAAACAACTAATAGTTGTTAATCACTATCAATCCCCGGCAACGGCGCTAAAAACTTGGTACGGTATTTTACAACCCACACTACTAACCAGCAAGTGCACCGGGTCGTACCAAGTAATACCTTACGTGAGTAAGGGTCGATCCCACGAGGATTGATGGATTAAGCAATAGTTATTGAGTGATATGCTTAGTTAAGCAAGCAGAAAATGGTTTTGAGATATTCAAAGAGCATTAAACAGCAAATTTGGAATACTAAAGACAGACAGATAAATAAGTTGAGAATAAAGTATTGAGAAAGCAGTTAAGGTTTCAGAGTTATCTATTTTCTGGAATAACTTTTATTACTAATTAATTTAATCATGCAAGATTTAATTTCATGGCAAACTATATGTGACTAGACCCTAATTCCTTAGACCTTCATAGTCTCCTCTAAAATTCATTAATTGCCAATTCCTTAGTCAATTAATTCCAATTAGAAGGTGATGATCAATTTCTAGTTTATATGCCAAAAGAATCCTAATTATCCACAAATAAGGGGATTATATGTCACGTATCCCTTTAAATACAAACAATTAAAAATTCAATAAAATATGTTTTCAAGTTGTTGTTCAAGTAAAGAGCTTTTCCAAGTTTTACGAGAACTCAATTAGAACATGGATCATACTTTCGTTTCACCCATATTCATAAAATAAAGAACGAAAACACTTATTGAAATATAAATCAAGACATGAATTTAATTAAAAAGATCAAACAAATCAATCTATGAAAATAGATAGAGCTCCTAACCTTAACAATGAAGGATTAGTTGCTCATGGTTTAGAGAGAAAAAATAAGGGTTCTGGTAACAATATGTGTCCCTGTCTAAATGTACAGAGTTCCTATTTATAACTAATCATAATAAATTTAAAATCTAATTATCTAAAAATAATATATAATATCTTTTCCTCCAAGATAAGATTTGAATTTAAATTTGAATTAATTAACAAGTCTTGATAGGTGGGGACCACTTGATTGTCCAATTTGCAACTTCCAATCTGTGTGTTCTGGGCCAGAAACTGGGTCAAAGCGCGGCCCAAAATCGTAACCAGCATTTTCTGTATTATTGCAGATCGTGCATGTGACGCGTTCGCATCGTCCATGCGCTCGCGTCATTTGTGCACATTCCAGTCCACGCGTTCGTGTCAGGTACGCGATCGCGTCATTGCGATTTCTCCATTCCGTGCGGTCGCGTGAGCCATGCGTCCGTGTCGGTCTTCGCTGGTCATCTCTTTGGTTTCTTCCTTTTCTCTGCAGAAACTTCATCAAATCACTCCGAATGCTACCTAAAATAAATAAAATTGCACAAAACTCAAAATAGTATCCATAGTGGCTAAAATATAATTTATTCTTAATTAAACTCAACAAATTAGATGCAACTTCACTAGGAAATGATAGATAAGATACTCACGCATCAGTCTACATGATGTTCAACGTAGTCATTGGACGACAGTCGGGGTATAGTCTCTTGTGTTTTTGATCCACAGACCAAGTCCGTGAGGTTAGAACCTTCATCGTATAGGCTAGAACCAATTAGCATCATTCCTGAGATCCGGAAAGTCTAAACCTTGTCTGTGGTATTCCGAGTAGGATCTGGGAAGGGATGACTGTGACGAGCTTCAAATTCATGAATGTTGGGCGCAGTGACAGTGTGCAAAAGGATAGAGAGATCCTATTCTAAAACAAGTGAGAACCTACAGATGATTAGCCGTGTAGTAGCTGTGCCTGGTATTTTTCATCTGAGACGAGAAATCCGATAGTTGATTAGCCGTACTGAAATTGTAGCCTGGACCATTTTCACCGAGAGGATCATACAGCTTGCCATAGAAGGGAGCACGCATGATTGGATGAAGATAATAGGAAAGTAGAGGTTCAGAAGCAACAAAGCATCTCCAAACGCTTATCTGAAATTTTCACTTATGAATTACATAAATATCCTTATTTTAATTTATGTTTTATTTATCTTTCAATTATCAAAACTCATAACCAATTGAATCCACCTGACTAAGATTTACAGGATGACTGATGAGTGGATAATTTATACGCTTTTTGGCATTGTTTTCATATAGTTTTAGTATGATTTAGTTAGTTTTTAGTATATTTTTATTAGTTTTTAAGCAAAATTCACATTTCTAGACTTTACTATGAGTTTGTGTATTTTTCTGTGATTTCAGGTATTTTTTGGCTGAAATTGAGGGACCTGAGCAAAAATCTGATTCAGAGGCTGAAGAAGGACTGTTGATGCTGTTAGATTCTGACCTCCCTGCACTCGAAATGGAATTTTCAGAGCTACAGAAGTCCACATGGCACGTTCTCATTTGCGTTGGAAAGTAGACATCCAGGGGTTTCCAGAAATATATAATAGTCCATACTTTACCTGAGATTAGACGACGCAAACTGGCGTTCAACGCCAGCTTTCTGCCCTATTCTGGCGTTAAACGCTAAAAACAAGTTGCAAGCTAGAGTCAAACGTCAGAAACAAGTTACAAACTGGCGTTTAACTCCAAGGAAGACCTCTACACGTGAAAGCTTCAATGCTCAGCCCAAGCACACACCAAGTGGGCCCGGAAGTGGATTTCTGCATCATTTACTTGTTTTTGTAACCCTAGTAACTAGTTTAGTATAAATAGAACTTTTTACTATTGTATTAGGAATCTTTGGACAAGCTTTTGGAACATCTTGGATCATTATTAGTCCTTAGACATTGTGGGCTGGCTTCACGGCCATGCCTACCTTATTTTCACTTATGTATTTTCAACGGTGGAGTTTCTACACACCGTAGATTGAGGTGTGGAGCTCTGCTGTTCCTCGAGTATTAATGCAAAGTACTACTGTTTTCTATTCATTTCATGCTTATTCTTATTCTAAGATATTCATTCACACACAAGAACATGATTAATGTGATGATTATGTGACACTCATCACCATTCTCACTTATGAATGCGTGATTGACAACCACTTCCATTCTACATGAAAACAAGCTTGAATGTATATCTCTTGGGTTTCTAATCAACGATTCACATCGACTCCCCTCTGACAATGGGCTATCTGAATCCGAGATTAGAATCTTTGTGGTATAGGCTAGAATCCATTAGCAGCATTCTTGAGATCCGAAAAGTCTAAACCTTGTCTGTGGTATTTCGAGTAGGATCTGAGATGGGATGACTGTGACGAGCTTCAAACTTGCGACTGTAGGCCGTGGTGATAAACACAAAAGGATAGTAAATCCTACTCCTACACGATCGAGAACCAACAGCCGAATAGCCATACGATATATGTGCATGGTATTTTTCATCCGAGACGAGAAATTCGACAGTTGATTAGCCGTACAGAAACCGTAGAGAATCATTTTCACTGAGAGGACGGGAAGTAGCCATTGACAATGGTGACACCCAACATACATCTTGCCATAGAAAGGAGTATGAAGGATTGCATGAAGGCAATAGGAAAGCAGAGATTTAGAAGGAACAACGCATCTTCAAACACTTATCTGAAATTCCCACCAATGAATTACATAAGTATCTCTATCTTTATTTTATGCTTATTTATCTTTTAAATTATTAAAACTCCATAATCATTTGAATCCGCCTGACTGAGATTTACAAGATGACCATAGCTTGCTTCAAGCTGACAATCTCCGTGGGATCGACCCTTACTCACGTAAGGTTTAATACTTGGACGACCCAGTGCACTTGCTGGTTAGTTGTGCGAAGTTGTGAAAAAGAGTTGAGATTACAATTGTGCGTACTAAGTTGTTGGCGCGATTAAGATCACAATTTCGTGCTCCAAGTTTTTGGCGCCGTGGCTAGGGATTGTTCGAGTTTGGACAACTGACGGTTCATTTTGTTGCTCAGATTAGGTAATTTTATTTTATTTTTAAGCTTTTTGTTTCTTATTTTGAAAAATAAAAAAAATTAATAAAATCATAAAATCAAAAATATTTTGTGCTTCTTGTTTGAGTCTAGAGTCAATTTTCAAGTTTGGTGTCAATTGCATATTTCTATTTTTTTCAAAAATTTTCGAAAACTCATGCATTGTGTTCTTCATGATCTTCAAGTTGTTCTCGGTAAGTCTTCTTGTTTGACCTTTAAATTTTCTTGTTTTGTGTCTTTTCTTGTTTTTCATATGCATTCTTGTTTTGTTAGCGTCTAACCATTAAAAATTTCTAAGTTTGGTGTCTTGCATGTTTTTCTTTTCTTGAAAATTTTTCAAAAATAAGTCTTGATGTTCATCTTGATCTTCAAAGTGTTCTTGGAGTTCATCTTGACATTCATAGTGTTCTTACATGCATCATTTATTTTAATCCAAAATTTTATGTGTTGAGTCATTTTGTGGTTTTTCTCTTTCCTCATTAAATTAAAAAATCAAAAAAATATCTTTCCCTTATTTCTCTCATAAATTTCAAAATCTTTGGGTTGCCTTAGTCAAAAATTTTTAAGAATTAGTTGTTTCTTGTTAGTCAAGTCAAGATTTCAATTTCAAAAATTTATCTTTTTAAAATCTTTTTCAAAATCAATTCTTTTTCATTTCTCTTTTATATTTTCGAAAATTTTAAAAATTTATTTTCAAAATCTTTTTCTTAATTTTATTTCATAATTTTCGAAAACTTTACTAACAATTAATGTGAGTCATTCAAAATTTTGAAGTTTGTTATTTTCTTGTTAAGAAAGGTTCAATCTTTAAATTCTAGAATCATATCTTTTAGTTTCTTGTTAGTCAAGTAATCAATTTTAATTTTAAAAAATCAAATCTTTTTAATTTCCTCTTCAAATCTTTTTCAAAATAAATTTCAATCATATCTTTTCAATCATATCTTTTCAAACATATCTTTTTCAAATCATATCTTTTTCAAAATCAATTTCAAAATCTTTTCTAACTTCTTATCTTTTCAAAATTGATTTTCAAACCTTTTTCAATTAACTAATTGTTTTAAATTTTTAATTTTAATTTTATTTATTCTCTTAATTTTCGAATACTAACTAATTTTAAGATAAAAACAAAAATATTTCTCTTTTCTTTTCTTCTAATTTTCGAATTTCCCTCTCTCTCTTTCTATTTATTTTATTTATTTACTAACACTTCTCTTCTCAAAATTTGAACCCCTCCCTTCTCTGTGTTCGAATTTTTTCTTCTTCTTCCTTCATTCTTATTCTTCTACTCACATAAAGGAATCTATATACTGTGATATAGAGGATTCCTCTTCTTTTCTGTTCTCTTCTTTTTCATATGAGTAGGAGCAAGGACAAGAACATTCGTGTTGATGCAGATCCTGAACCTGAAAGGACTCTGAAGAAGAAGCTAAGAGAAGCTAAAGCGCAACAATCCAGAGGAAACCTTACAGAGAATCTCGAAAAAGAAGTAATGGCCGACCCAACAACAATGCAAGGAAGATGCTTGGTGACTTCACTACACCAAATTCCAACTTCCATGGAAGAAGCATCTCAATTCCTGCCATTAGCGCAAACAATTTTGAGCTAATGCCTCAATTAGTTTCTCTAATGCAACAGAATTGCAAGTTTCATGGACTTCCATCAGAAGATCCTTTTCAGTTCTTAACTGAATTCTTGCAGATCTGTGATACTGTTAAGACCAATGGAGTTGATCCTGAGGTCAAGCTTATGCTTTTCCCATTTGCTATAAGAGACAGAGCTAGAATATGGTTGGACTATCAACCTAAAGATAGCCTGAACTCTTGGGATAAGCTGGTCACGACTTTCTTAGCCAAGTTCTTTCTTCCTCAAAAGCTGAGCAAGCTTAGAGTAGATGTTCAAACCTTCAGGCAGAAAGAAGGTGAATCCCTCTATGAAGCTTGGGAAAGATACAAGCAACTGACCAAAAAGTGTCCTTCTGACATGCTCTCAGAATGGACCATCCTAGATATATTCTATGATGGTCTGTCTGAATTGTCTAAGATGTCATTGGACCATTCTGCAGGTGGATCCATTCACCTGAAGAAAATGCCTGCAGAAGCTCAGGAACTCATTGACATGGTTGCAAATAACCAGTTGATGTATACTTCTGAAAAGGAATCCTATGAGTAATGGGACGTCTCAGAGGAAGGAAGTTCTTGAAATTGATGCTCTGAATGCCATATTGGCTCAGAACAAAATGTTGACTCAACAAGTCAATTTGATTTCTTAGAGTCTGAATGGATTACAAAATGCATCCAACAGTACTAAAGAAGCATCTTCTGAAGAAGAAGCTTATGATCCTGAGAACCCTACAATGGCAGAGGTGAATTACATGGGTGAAGCCTATGGAAACACCTATAATCTCTCATGGAGAAATCATCCGAATTTCTCATGGAAGGATCAACAAAAGCCCCAACAAGGCTTTAATAATGGTGGAAGAAACAGGTTTAGCAATAGTAAGCCTTTTCCATTAATCTCGCAGCAACAGATAGAGAATTTTGAGTGGAGCCCCTCTAGCTTAGCAAATATAGTCTCTGATCTATCTAAGGCCACTCTAAGTTTCATGAATGAAACAAGGTCCTCCATTAGAAATTTGGAGGCACAAGTGGGCCAGCTGAGTAAAAGAGTCACTGAAACTCCTCCTAGTACTCTCCCAAGCAATACAGAAGAGAATCCAAAGAGAGAGTGCAAAGTCGTAACCTTACTTCGTGTGGCCGAACCTAGAGAGGAGGAGGAGGACGTGAATCCCAGTGAGAAAGACCACATGAGACGTCCTCTGGAAAAAAAAGAGTTCCTATTTGAGAAACCTAAGGAATCTGAGGCTCATCTAGAGACCATAGAGATTCCATTGAACCTACTTCAGCTATTCATGAGCTCTGATGACTATTCCTCCTCTGAAGAGGATGAAGATATTACTGAAGAGTAAGTTGCTAAGTACTTTGGAGCAATCATGAAATTGAATGCCAAGTTATTTGGTATTGAGACTTGGGTGGATGAACCCCCTTGCTCACCAATGAACTAAATGACTTGGTTAGGCAGACATTACCTCAAAAGAAACAGGATCTTGGTAAATTCTTAATTCCCTGTACCATAGGCATCATGACCTTTGAGAAGGCTCTGTGTGACCTGGGGTCAGGCATAAACTTAATGCCAATCTCTGTAATAGAGAAACTGAAAATCTTTGAGGTATAGGTTGCCAAATTCTCATTAGAAATGGCAGACAAATCCATGAAAAAGGCTTATGGACAGGTAGAGGACGTGCTAGTAAAGGTCAAAGGCCTTTACACCCCTGCTGATTTCATAGTCCTAGACACTGGGAAGGAGAAGGATGAATCCATCATCCTTGATAGAGCCTTCCTAGCCACGGCAAAAGCTGTAATTGATGTTGACAGAGGAGAGTTGGTCCTTCAATTGAATGAGGACTATCTTGTGTTTAAAACTCAAGGATCTCCCTCTGAAACCATTGAGAGGAAGCATGAAAAGCTTCTCTCAATGCAGAGTCAAACAAAGCCCCCCATAGTCAAACTCTAAGTTTGGTGTTGGGAGGCCACAACCAAACTCTAAGTTTGGTGTTGAACCCCCACATCAAAACTGTAAGTTTGGTATTGGGAGGTCCCAACAATGCTCTGAATATCTGTGAGGCTTCATGAGAGCTCACTGTCAAGCTACTGACATTAAAAAAGCACTTATTGGGAGGCAACCCAATTTTATTTATCTATGTTATTTTCTTCTTTTAGGTTGATGATCATGTAGAGTCACAAAAACAATTGCAAAAATTCAAGAAAAATAAAAAACAGCATTAAAAATAGCACACCCTAGAGGAGAAACTTACTGGCATTTAAACACCAGTAAGGGTAGCAGAATGGGCGTTTAACGCCCAGTCTGGCACCATTATGGGCGTTAAACGCCAGAAAGAAGCACCAAATTGGCGTTAAATGCCAGAAAGAAGCAATAAACTGGCGTTAAACGCCAGAAACATGTTGCAGCTTGGTGTTTAACACCAGGAAAGGAATAAAAGCTGGCGTTTAATGCCAGAAACAAGCAGCAGTCTGGCGTTAAATGCAATGATTGCACACTAAGGGCATTTACACACCTAATTGGAGCAAGGATGAGAAATCCTTGATCCCTCAAGATCTGTAGACCCCACAGGATCCCCCACCTACCCCCTCTCTCTCCTACCCTTCCACAACACTCTTCCCCAAATACCCCTCACCAATCAACTCATTCACTCTTCCCCATCACATCTTCACCACTCACATCCATCCCCTTTTCCCCAAAAGCCCCACCTACCTCACTTTAAAAATTCAAAATCTTTTCCCTCCCAAACGCAACCCTAATGGCCGAAACCTAACCCCCTCACTCCTATGTAAACCCCTCTTCACTCCTTCATTTTCATACATCACCACAAATACTTCTACCCATAGGCCGAACCACTATCTCCCTCCATCTCCTCCATTTTCTTTTTCTCCCCCTTCTTTCTTTCTTCTTTTGCTCGAGGACGAGCAAATATTTTAAGTTTGGTGTGGTAAAAGCATTGCTTTTTGTTTTTCCATAACCATTTATGGCACCTAAGGCCAGAGAAACCTCTAGAAATAGGAAAGGGAAGACAAAAGCTTCCACCTCTGAGTCATGGAGAGATTCATCTTAAAGGTCCATCAAGACCACTTCTATGAAGTTGTGGCCAAGAAGAAGGTGATTCCTGAGGTCCCTTTCATGCTCAAGAAAAATGAGTATTCGAAGATCTGACATGAAATCCGAAGAAGAGGTTGGGAAGTTCTCTCCAACCCCATTCAACAAGTCGGGATCTTAATGGTTCAAGAGTTCTATGCCAATGCATGGATCACTAGGAACCATGATCAAAGTATGAACCCAAATCCAAAGAATTGGCTTACAATGGTTCGGGGAAAATACTTAGATTTCAGTCCAAAAAATGTAAGGTTGGCGTTCCACTTGCCAATGATGCAAGAAAACGTACACCATTACTAGAATGGTCAACTTTAACCAAAGGTTTGACGAAGTCCTCGTGGACATATGTGTGGAAGGAGCTCAATGGAAAAGAGACTCAAGAGGCAATCCGGTTCAATTGAGAAGACCGGACCTTAAGCCTGTGGCTAGAGGATGGTTGGAGTTCATCTAATGCTCCATCATTCCTACTAGCAACCGATCTGAAGTGACTGTGGATTGGGCCATCATGATCCATAGTATCATGATTGGGGAGGAAGTGGAAGTTCATGAGTTCATACCTCTAGAACTCTACAAGGTGGCTGACAAGTTATCCACCTTGGCAAAGTTAGCCTTTCCTCATCTCATTTGTCATCTAAGCAATTTAGCTGGGATTGATATAGAAGGAGACAACCTCATTGAAGAGGAAAAGCCCATCACTAAGAAAAGGATGGAGCAAACAAGAGAGCCCATTCAAGGACCTCAACAAGAGCATGAGGAAGATCCTCATCAAGAAATCCCTGAGATGCCTCAAGGGATGCAATTTCCTCCATACAACTATTGGGAACAACTCAATACCTCCTTGGAAGGCTTGAGTTACAACATAGACCAACTAAGGGTGGAGCACCAAGAGCACTCCATCATTCTCCATGAGATTAGAGAAGACCAAAGAGCTATGAGAGAGGAGCAACAAAGGCAAGGAAGAGACATAGAGGAGCTCAAGAGCACCATTGGTTCTTCAAGAGAAAGACGCCACCCTCACTAAGGTGGACTCATTCCTTAATCTCCATGTCTATTTATTTTTCTGTTTTCGGTTTTGAGCTTTATGTTTGGCTATGTTTTGTGTCTTCACTACATGATCATTAGTGTCTAGTGTCTATGTCTTAAGGCTATGAATAATTCCATGAATCTGTCACCTCTCTTAAATGAAAAATGTGTTTAATTACAAAAGAACAAGAAGTACTTGGATTTCAAATTTTATCTTGAAATTAGTTTAATTATTTTGATGTGGTGGCAATACTTTTTGTTTTCTGAATGAATGCTTGAACAGTGCATATTTTTTATAGTGAAGTTTATGAATGTTAAAATTGTTGGCTCTTGAAAGAATGATGAACAAGGAGAAATGTTATTGATAATCTAAAAAAGCATGAAATTGATTCTTAAAGCAAGAAAAAGCAGTGAATAAGAAAGCTTGCAAAAAAAAAGTGGCAAAAATTAAAAGAAAAAGAAAGAAAAAGAAAAAAGCAAGCAGAAAAAGCCAATAGCCCTTAAAAGGATCCAAGGCTTTGAGCATTAATGGATAGGAGGGTCCAAGGAAAGAAAATCTAGGCCTAAGCGGTTAAATCAAGCTGTCCCTAACCATGTGCTTGTGTCATGAAGGTCCAAGTGAAAAGCTTGAGACTGAGTGGTTAAAGTCATGATCCAAAGCATAAAAAAAAGAGTGTGCTTAAGAACTTTAGACACCTCTAATTGGGGACTTTAGGAAAGCTAAGTCATATCTGAAAAGGTTCACCCAATTATGTGTCTGTGGCATTTATGTATCCGGTAGTAATACTGGAAAACAAAGTGCTTAGGGCTACGACCAAGACTCATAAAGTAATTGTGTTCAAGAATCAACGTACTGAACTAGGAGAATCAATAACACTATCTAAAATTCTCAGTTCCTATAGATGCCAATCATTCTGAATTTCAAAGGATAAAGTGAGATGCCAAAACTGTTCAGAAGCAAAAAGCTACTAGCCCCGTTCATCTAATTGGGACAAAGTTTTATTGATATTGTGAGATTCATTGTATGTTCTCTTCTTTTTATCCTATTTTGTTTTCAGTTGCTTGGGGACAAGCAACAATTTAAGTTTGGTGTTGTGATGAGCGGATAATTTATACGCTTTTTGGCATTGTTTTCATATAGTTTTTAGTATGATTTAGTTAGTTTTTAGTATATTTTTATTAGTTTTTAAGCAAAATTCACATTTCTAGACTTTACTATGAGTTTGTGTGTTTTTCTGAGATTTTAGGAATTTTCTGGCTGAAATTGAGGGACCTGAGCAAAAATCTGATTCAGAGGCTGAAGAAGGACTACTGATGCTGTTGGATTCTGTTCCGAGGGTTACCTGAAACGTGCAGCTCGGTCGTCTGGCAAGGCCCGAGGTGGGGGTCTGTGACCCGAGCTTGGTGTGCTGAACGGCGGGGGGTTGTACCTGCAATGACACTCCGATGCTTAAGTTAGCATGGGTCCAAGCAGATATCAAGTAGAATTAGAGTATGAGTTATACCTGGGTGCTCCAGTGTATTTATAGTAGTTGGCTGTGATCATCCCTGGATAAGATATTCTTATCTTATCTTATCTTTTGGGAGTTTTATCTTTATCTCTGTGGAACCGCCTTTCCTAGGCCTTTTCGGCCTTTAGGTTTTTGGGCTTCGCTCCTCTTGATGGGCCTTTTCCCTCTATTTGGTCCGAGGTCCGACCTTAGGTGTGGGCCTTTAGGACGAGGTCGGACCTTTGGTGGGGTGGCCGAGTTTAGGAGAGCTCGGTCAGGGTATGAACAGTGCCCCTGCCCGAGTTCGTCCTTTTGAGAGGTCGAGCTCGGGCATTAGTAGTTTTCAAAATTTGAAAACGGTCGTTTCGGCATTTATTGCTTGTTACCGTTTCTTCCTCGATTTCCGCGCGGGCTCTGTGAAGGCTTTATTTATTTGCCCCTTTCCTTTTTCTTCGTTTTATTCCTTTCCCTTCCTTTCGAGCTCCTTTCCTTCTCTGTTCGTCTTCTCCGGTTTCTTTCCGTGTGCTTTTTTCGAAGTTTTTCTTTTGCGCCGCCGTTCTCGCTGTCGTCGTTCTTGCTCTCTTTGCGTTGGAGTTCGTCGTCTTCTTCCTTTCTTCCAGGTTGGTTTTTTGTTCTTTATTTTCGCTGTGCACATGTGCTTCTGTTTCTTATGCCTGGGTTGTTTCGAAAAGAGGCGCCGCCATTGCTTTGCTTGTATGTAGGGGGGGGCTCTTTTCTCTTGTTTATTTTGTTTTCGGGTTGCTGCTTGTTTTTCAAAAAGAACTTCTTTTTCTTGCTTCTGTTGAATGACTTTTTTGCTGTCTGCCTTATGTGTTTTTTGGCTTGCTGTTTGTATTATTCTTTGTAGGCAAGAATTTTTTATGTCTCGAAAGGTGTTTCAAGCAATGTCGACCAAGATTCCAAGTGGTCTAGGTTGGGTAGATCCTGCTCCTCTAAGGGTCCCGTCTGTTGTAGATTCTGAGTACCTGCTTAGGTTTCGTAGGGAGTGTAGTATTTGTGAGAACAGGGAGTCTGAGCGGGATTACGAGCTAGTAGCCCCGGAGTCCGAGGAGAGAGTGTGTTTCCCTCCTTTAGAGAGTTCCGAGAAGTTTTTCTTTTATGCTTATGACTGTTTTTTCTCTAAGCTGGGTGTCCGACTTCCTTTTACTGACTTAGAGTCCGAGGTTCTTTGGTCCTGTAATCTTGCCCCTACGCAACTTCATCCAAACTCTTGGGCGTTTTTAAAGCTGTTCCAACTTTTGTGTCAGATTTTGGGTGTCTCCCCTTCTATTTCCCTTTTTTCTTATCTGTTTGTGTTGACGAAGCCGGGGTCGGGTGGAGGGAAGGTGTCTTGGGTCTCTTTTAGGGCAAACGCCGGAAAGAAGTTTTGTACCTTGTATGATGAGTCTTTTCATGATTTTAAGAACTACTATTTCAAGGTCCGGGCTGCTGGGGATGTCCGACCTTTCTTTCTAGATGAGAGTGGGGAGCCTTCTTTTCCTCTTTGTTGGCAGGAGAATGTGGTGTCGGTTAAGTATACCTTTGAGAGCTTAGATGAGGTGGAGCAGGCTTTTGTGGGTGTGTTGAGTAGTTTATGGGGTCGGGCACCTCACTTGGACACGAAGAAAATGTTGGGAGATCCAAGCCTTCTCCGTTCCGAGTTAGGTAGCTCCCGACCTCTCCGAGCTTTTCATCTTTAATATTTTGACTTTATCTTGGTGATTTTTCTGTTTGCGATAATCTTTTTCCTTTGTTTCTGCAGAGATGTCTTCTCAGGCTGATTCCATGAAGTTCCTTCGTCGGTCGAAGAAGTCTGCGGCTGCTCGGAATATTGAGGCCGAGGCTTCTGCCCGACCTTCTCCACAGAAGACTACCATAGGTGTTCAGACTCGGTCGAAGACCATTCCTACCCCTCAATTCCGAGCTATAACTCAGGATCCTCCGTCCTCCGGACCCGGTCAGCTTTCTCCGTCCTCGACCTTGGGTCCTCCCCCCAAGAAACAGAAGACCTCCCGAGAGCTTGCCGGCTTTAATGACAAGGATTTTGACGCTCTTGGTTGGGTTGAGCAGCACATTCTCCCCCAAACCTATATTTCTACTGATGATGCGTCTATGGAGCATCACTTTCAGTATATGGCACGGAGCTGTGTTCGGATGGCTAGCCTTCATGCCGCTATTGCTCGGGAGTTCAAGAAAGCTCCCCTTGGGGCGACCAGTTCCCGACTTGAGAAGGCTCGGTCCGAGCTTGATAAGGTTAGTCAGCTGAAGGATGCTAGGATTGCCGAGCTGGAGGAGTCTTTGGAGGAAGAGAAGACTAGGGCTACCGCGGCTGTGGCGGCGGCGAAGACGTCTGAGGAGATGGCGAGGGTGGCGACGGAGAACTACACTAAGCTGTATGCTGAGCTTTTGGAGACGAAGGAGAAGTTGCAGTCAGCTCGGGATGATTTTTATGAGCTGGAGGATAATGTGGCCAAGGGTATGGATGCTATGTTTGTGAACTTGAGGGATCAGGTCCAGGTTCTTGCTCCCGACCTGGATTTGAGCCTATTCAGTACTGATAACATGGTTGTGGAGGGAAAGATTGTTCCTGCTCCTGCCGAGGATGAGGTTCCGGTGTCCGATCCCCAGGCTCCAGCGTCCGATCCCGAGGTTCCGGTTGTGAACCCGACTTCCCCTTTGGCTGAGGATAGATCTGGTATGGAGGTTCCAAGCCGGGGGATGGTGCTGTTCCTGCGGTCCCGATTTCGATGGTCCCTCCGGAGCCTTCTGTTGATGTGGAGACCGGGAAGGTCCTTGATCCTTTGTGATCTTTTTGGTGGTTGGCCCGGCCTGTGGGTTTCTTTGTTTTTTGGATGTGTTCTGCAAACATTTTGGACATCTTTTTTACTTTAGCTATTCTGTAGCTTTATTATGCCATGCTTTTGTGTTTTTCTGCTTCCGCTTTTATGCTTTTTGGTTGTTTTTGGGTAACAACTTTTTTAGCTAGCGTCTTGAAACTTTTAGCCTTGTTCGCGTTTTAGCTTTTGTGCTTTTTAGTTGTTTTTCGGGTAACAACTTTTTAGCTAGCGTTTTGACTTCTCGTTTTCGCTTTTTTTTTGCTTTTTAGTTGTTTTTTGGGTAACAACTTTTTAGCTAGCGTTGTGACTTCTTGTCTTCGCTTTTTTGCTTTTTAGTTGTTTTTGGGTAACAACTTTTTAGCTAGCGTTGTGACTTCTTGTCTTCGCTTTTTTGCTTTTTAGTTGTTTTTGGGTAACAACTTTTTAGCTAGCGTTGTGACTTTTTGTCTTCGCTTTTTTGCTTTTTAGTTGTTTTTGGGTAACAACTTTTTAGCTAGCGTTGTGACTTCTCGTTTTCGCTTTTTTGCTTTTTAGTTGTTTTTGGGTAACAACTTTTTAGCTAGCGTTTTCTCGAAGTCCTAGTTCTTTGCCGTTTTAAGGCTTCTTTCTTGGGTCCGAGTTTGTTCTCGGACATCGGGATCCTTGAGTACCTCCTTTAGTCAGGTCCGACTTCGTCGTTTGGTCGGCCTTTTTAAGTTATTTTTGTAACTTCTTTTCTATTCGGCTTTTCGAGCCATTTCAGAGTTACTTTTATAACTTCTCACATTAATTTGAACCTCGTCGCTTTATCTTTGCCGACCTTGTATGGCCTTTGGCAAATGATTTTTTGCGTTTTGCCGAGCATAAATTAATGCGCCTTGGTGGGGTACTTTTCTAGGATATGCTTCATCACGAAGAAGAGAAAATAAAAAATTTGATTAGTATTTAAAAAAGAAGAGTATTTACAAAGTGTTTACCCCTTTGACTAGGTCGGGTGTCCTACTTAACCGGGTGTCTCGTTAAAAAACCCTCGTAGGGAAAAAGAGTACACCTCGGGTTAAGTTTTTCTAGCTGTAGTACCGTCTTAGGTTACAGGCGTGCCAGGCTCTGGGCAGCTCATTGCCTTCTAGGTCGGAGATCTTGTAGTAGCCTGTCCCTAAGACTTCTGTTACCTTGTAGGGCCCCTTCCAATTTGCGGCTAGTTTTCCTTCTCCCGACTTTTGTGTTCCGATGTCATTTCGGATTAAAATCAGGTCGTGAGTGGAGAAGCTTCGCTTTATTACCTTTTGGTTGTATCTGAGGGCCGTTCGCCGTTTTAAGGCTTTTTCTCTGATTCGGGTTCTTTCTCGGACTTCGGGGAGGAGGTCGAGTTCTTCCCTTTGTGCCTGAGTGTTGCCTTCTTCGTTGTAGAAGATGGCTCTGGGTGATCCTTCGTCTATTTCGACGGGAATCATTGCTTCCATTCCGTAAGCTAGTCGGAATGGGGATTCTCCCGTTGTAGAGTGTGGGGTTGTCCGATATGCCCATAATACCTGGGGGAGTTCGTCGGCCCATGCCCCTTTGGCCTCTTGGAGTCTTCGTTTTAATCCGGCCAAGATGACTTTATTTGCAGCCTCTGCTTGTCCATTGGCTTGTGGGTGTTCGACCGACGTGAACTGCTGTTTGATTTTTAGCTCGGCCATTAAGTTCTGAAAACTTGTGTCTGTGAACTGTGTTCCATTGTCCGTTGTGATGGAGTAGGGGACTCCGAACCTCGTGACAATGTTTTTGTATAGGAATTTATGGCTTTTCTGAGCCGTAATAGTGGCTAAGGGTTCAGCTTCGATCCACTTTGTGAAGTAGTCGACCCCTACTATGAGGTATTTGACTTGCCCCGGTCCTTGTGGGAACGGGCCGAGTAGGTCGAGTCCCCACTTTGCGAAGGGCCATGGTGCAGTGATGCTTATGAGGTCTTCGGGTGGTGCTTTGTGAAAATTGGCATGCTTTTGGCAGGGGGGGCATATTTTCACAAACTCCGCTGCGTCTCTTTGCAAGGTCGGCCAGTAGAGTCCGGCTCTGACTATTTTCTTGGATAGGGCCCGAGCTCCGAGATGGTTCCCACACATGCCTTCGTGGACTTCTTCGAGGACGCTCTTTGTTTCTGAGGTCGGGACGCACCTCAGGAGGGGGTTTGAGAATCCTCTTCTGTATAATACGTCGTGGATTAGTGTATAATTCTGGGCGTCCTTTGTAAGCCTTTTAGCTTCTCTTCTTTCGGCGGGGAGAGTTCCCGACTTCAGGTAGCTGAGTATGGGGGTCATCCATCCTTGTTGTTGGTCGGATATGTTTAGTATTTCTTCTTCCCTTAACACGGACGGAGATTGTAGAGTTTCTTGGAGGAGACTTCTGTTGTTCCCTCCGGGCTTGGTGCTAGCAAGTTTTGAGAGGGCGTCTGCCCGAGCATTTTGCTCCCGAGGTATGTGCTGGATTTGTATTTCCGGGAAGTGTCGTAATTGCGCCTGTGTTTGGTCCAGGTATTTTTTCATAGTAGGGTCTTTGGCCTGGTAGCTTCCATTTACTTGTGAGGTAATGACCTGGGAGTCACTGAAGATCGTGATTCTCTTGGCTCCGACCTCTTCGGCTAGCTTTAGTCCTGCTAGTAGGGCCTCGTATTCAGCTTGGTTGTTTGAGGCCTGGAACTCGAATTTTAGGGATAGCTCTATCCGTGTTCCTTGATCGCTTTCGAGTATAACACCGGCTCCGCTTCCTGTTTTGTTTGAGGACCCGTCGACATACAGATTCCATGAGAGTGGGGTTCCTGGGGTCTCAGTGTATTCCGCGACGAAGTCGGCTAGATATTGAGATCTTACAGCAGTCCGGGCTTCATAGTGGAGGTCGAACTCGGACAGTTCCACCGCCCATCGTAGGATTCGTCCTGCCATGTCTGTCTTCTGTAGGATGTGTCTCATGGGTTGGTTTGTCCGGACTTTGATGGTGTGGGCTTGAAAGTAGGGGCGGAGTCTTCGAGCTGCGAATACTAGTGCATAGGCGAATTTCTCTATTTTCTGATAGTTTAATTCGGCCCCTTGTAGCGCTTTGCTTACGAAGTATATGGGGTGTTGCCCCTGTTCATTTTCTCGTATTAGCGCCGAGGCGACTGCCCGATGTCCGTCCGAGAGGTATAGCACGAGCTCTTCCCCTTTTAGAGGTCGGGTTAGGATTGGTGGCTGCCCGAGGAATTCCTTGAATTCTTGGAAGGCCTTTTCGCACTCCGGGGTCCATGAGAAGGGTTTCCCTTTCTTTAGGAGTGAGTAGAGAGGTAGTGATCTTATCGCTGATCCTGCCAAGAATCTTGATAGGGCGGCTAGCCTTCCATTCAGTTGTTGTACTTCTTTGACACACGTCGGGCTTTTCATATTGAGTATTGCTTGGCATTTGTCCGGGTTTGCTTCGATGCCTCTTTGAGTCAGCATGAAGCCTAAGAATTTTCCGGCTTCCGCGGCAAAGGTGCACTTTGTCGGGTTAAGTCTCATGTTGTGTTTCCTGAGGGTGTCGAAGATACTGCTGAGGTCGGCCACCAAGTTTTTGTCTTCTTGTGTCTTTACCAGCATGTCGTCGACGTACACCTCTAGCTGTAGCCCGATGTGTTCTGAGAATACTTTGTTCATTAGCCTCTGGTAGGTTGCCCCTGCGTTCTTCAGCCCGAAGGGCATTACTACGTAGCAGTAGTTTGCCTTTGGGGTTATGAACGAGGTCTTTTCTTGGTCGGGTCCATACATCGGGATTTGATTGTATCCCGAGTATGCATCCATGAAGGAGAGGTATCTGTAGCCCGAAGCTGCATCGACTAAGGCGTCGATGTTTGGTAGTGGATATGGATCTTTGGGGCAGGCTTTGTTGAGATCCGTGTAGTCGACGCACATCCTCCATTTTCCATTGGGCTTCTTTACTAGGACCACATTTGCGAGCCATAGGGGGTATTTTACTTCCCTAATGAACCCTGCATCTAGTAGTGCTTGTACTTGTTCTTCTATTGCTTGCATGCGTTCGGGCCCGAGCTTCCTGCGTCTTTGTTGGACAGGTCGGGATCCCGAGTATACTGATAGCTTATGGCACATTAGGTCGGGGCTTATGCCTGGCATATCGGAGGCTTTCCAGGCGAAGAGGTCGGAATTCTCCCTTAAGAGGGTTGTGAGTTCCTCCTTTAGGCCTGCTTCGAGGTTTGCCCCTACGTTTGTTACTTTCTCGGGTGTGTTCCCGATTTGGATCTTTTCGGTTTCTCCTTCTGGTTGTGGCCGAAGATCTTCTCGGGCCTGGACTCGCCCGAGTTCTATTGTGTTGACCTCTTTCCCTTTTAGGCTCAGACTTTCGTTGTAGCATCGTCGTGCTAGTTTTTGGTCGCCTTTTAGGGTAGCGATCCCCTTTGCGGTAGGGAACTTCATACAGAGGTGTGGGGTCGAGACTATAGCTGCTAGTCTGTTTAAGGTTGGTCGTCCGATGAGGGCGTTGTATGCCGAAGTGACGTCGACTACAATGTAGTCGATATTTAATGTTTTGGTTTGTTCGCCCTTTCCAAAGGTAGTGTGTAACGAGATGTATCCCAAGGGACGGATCGGGGTATCTCCTAGTCCAAACAGGTCGGTGGGATAGGCTTTTAGCTCTTTTTCTTCAAGTCCGAGCTTGTCGAAGGCTGTTTTGAACAGGATGTCTGCTGAGCTCCCCTGGTCGATCAGGGTTCGATGTAGGTTGGCGTTTGCTAGAATAATGGTGATCACCATTGGATCGTCGTGCCCGGGTATTATCCCTTGGGCATCTTCTCGGGGGAATGAGATGGTGGGTAACTCGGGCAGGGGACTGTCTTCTCGGACGTGATATATTTCCTTGAGGTGTCTCTTTCGCGAGGATCTGGATGTTCCTCCGCCTGCGAAACCTCCGTTTATCATGTGTACGTGCCTTTCAGGGGTTCGTGGGGTCGGTTCGGCCCGATCTTCGTTATCTCCTCGTCTCCTCTTCTTGGTCTCTTCTCCTTTCTCTGCTATGTATCTGTCGAGTTTTCCTTCTCTGGCTAACTTTTCTATAACATTCTTTAGGTCGTGGCAGTTGTTAGTAGGATGGCCGTAGAGTCTGTGATATTCGCAGTACTCGGACCGATCTCTCCCTGCTCTCTTGTGCTTTAGAGGTCGGGGTGGTGGGATTCTTTCGGTGTGGCACACCTCTCTGTAGACGTCTACCAGGGCGACTCGGAGGGGGGTGTAGCTGTGGTACTTCCGTGGCCTGTCCGAACTGGATTCTTCTTTCTTTTTCTGTTCCCGATCTCGATCTCGGAATGAATGGGTTGACTCCTTCTTGGAAGAGTCTCTTAGCTGGGAAGTTTCCTCCATGTTGATATATTTTCTGCTCGCTCTTGCACCTCGTATAAGGAGGTCGGGTATCGTTTGGATAGGGATTGGCTAAACGGTCCTTCTTTTAGGCCGTTTGCTAGTCCCATGATGGCTGCTTCAGTGGGCAAGTGTTGTATGTCCAGGCAGGCTTTGTTGAATCGCTCCATGTATTCTCGGAGGGTTTCTTGGTTGCCTTGTTTGATCCCGAGTAGACTGGGGGCATGTTTTGCCTTATCTTTTTGAATAGAGAACCTTGTTAAGAATTTTTTGGTCAGGTCCTCAAAGCTGGAGATTGACCCTGGTGGTAGGTTGTCGAACCACTTCATGGCTGACTTGGTGAGGGTGGTGGGGAAGGCTTTGCACCGAATTGCGTCGGAGGCGTCGACGAGGTACATTCTGCTTCTAAAGTTGCTGAGGTGGTGACTTGGATCGGTGGTGCCGTCGTAGAGGTCCATATCTGGTGGTTTGAAGTTTCGCGGTACTTTCTCCTTCATGATCTCTTGTGTGAAGGGGTCATGATTGTTTTCGGGGGTGGTGCCTCGTTCCGTCCGGTCTTTCAGGTTGGCTTCTATTCTCCGCAGTTTTTCTTCTAATTCTCTGCGCTTGCGAGCCTCCCTTCTCAGATCTTGTTCAGTTTCCTTCTGCTTTTTTATGTCCTCTTCGAGTCGTTTCAGCCGGTCTTGTTGTGCCCGAACTGTTTCCAGAATCTCCGAACTCTTTTCTTTTTCGGGATTTTGTGGATCTTTGTCTAGGAGTGATGTCTTTGGGCGATTCTGTTTGTTTCCCCCTGGAGTGCGTGGTGATAGAGGGCTGTCCGGCCGTTCTCCGGTGTCAACTTCCTCTTCTTGTTCTGATGTAGCGTGGTTATTGTTGGGAGGGTCGTCCGCCATGGATGACTTCCAGGTTCCCCGGCAACGGCGCCAATGTTCCGAGGGTTACCTGAAACGTGCAGCTCGGTCGTCTGGCAAGGCCCGAGGTGGGGGTCTGTGACCCGAGCTTGGTGTGCTGAACGGCGGGGGGTTGTACCTGCAATGACACTCCGATGCTTAAGTTAGCATGGGTCCAAGCAGATATCAAGTAGAATTAGAGTATGAGTTATACCTGGGTGCTCCAGTGTATTTATAGTAGTTGGCTGTGATCATCCCTGGATAAGATATTCTTATCTTATCTTATCTTTTGGGAGTTTTATCTTTATCTCTGTGGAACCGCCTTTCCTAGGCCTTTTCGGCCTTTAGGTTTTTGGGCTTCGCTCCTCTTGATGGGCCTTTTCCCTCTATTTGGTCCGAGGTCCGACCTTAGGTGTGGGCCTTTAGGACGAGGTCGGACCTTTGGTGGGGTGGCCGAGTTTAGGAGAGCTCGGTCAGGGTATGAACAGATTCTAACCTCCCTGAACTCGAAATGGAATTTTTGGAGTTACACGAGTCCGAATGGCGCTCTCTCAGCTGCGTTGGAAAGTAGACATCCAGGGCTTTCCAGCAATATATAATAGTCCATACTTTGCTCGAGTTTAGACGACGCAAATTAGCATTCAACGCCAGGTTTCTGCTATATTCTGGCGTTAAATGCCAGAAACAAGTTGCAAGCTAGAGTCAAACGCTAGAAACAAGTTACAAACTGGCGTTTAACTCCAAGGAAGACCTCTACACGTGAAAGCTTCAATGCTCAGCCCAAAGACACACCAAGTGGGCCCGAAAGTGGATTTTTGCATCATTTACTTGTTTATGTAACCCTAGTAACTAGTTTAGTATAAATAGAACTTTTTACTATTGTATTAGGGATCTTTGGATGAGCTTTTGGAACATCTTGGATCATTGTTTGTCCTTAGACATTGGGGGCTGGCCTCATGGCCATGCCTACCTTATTTTCACTTATGTATTTTCAACGGTGGAGTTTCTACACACCATAGATTGAGGTGTGGAGCTTTGTTGTTCCTCGAGTATTAATGCAAAGTACTACTATTTTCTATTCAATTCATGCTAATTCTTATTCTAAGATATTCATTCACACACAAGAACATGATGAATGTGATGATTATGTGACACTCATCACCATTCTCACTTATAAACGCGTGATTGACAACCACTTCCGTTCTACATGAAAACAAGCTTGAATGTATATCTCTTGGGTTTCTAATCAACGATTCACATTGCCTCCCCTCTGACAATGGGGCATCTAAATCCGAGATTAGAATTTTCGTGGTATAGGCTAGAATCCATTGGCAACATTCCTGAGATTCGAAAAGTCTAAACTTTGTCTGTGGTATTTCGAGTAGGATCTGGGATGGGATGACTGTGACGAGCTTCAAACTCGCGACTGTAGGGCGTGGTGACAGAAGCAAAAGGATAGTAAATCCTACTCCTACACGATCGAGAACCAACAGCTGATTAGCCATACGATATCTGTGCATGGTATTTTTCATCCGAGACGAGAAATCCGACAGTTGATTAGCCGTACAGAAACCGTAGAGGACCATTTTCACTGAGAAAGACGGGAAGTAGCCATTGACAATGGTGACACCCAACATACAGCTTGCCATAGAAAGGAGTATGAAAGATTGGATGAAGACAATAGGAAAGCAGAGATTCAAAAGGAACAACGCATCTCCAAACACTTATCTGAAATTCCCACCAATGAATTACATAAGTATCTCTATCTTTATTTTATGCTTATTTATCTTTTAAATTATTAAAACTCCATAACCATTTGAATCTGCCTGACTGAGATTTACAAGATAACCATAGCTTGCTTCAAGCCGGCAATCTCCGTGGGATCGACCTTTACTCGCGTAAGGTTTTATTTCTTGGACGACCCAGTGCACTTGCTGGTTAGTTGTACCGGAGTTGTGAAAAGTGTGATCACAATTCCGTGTACCAAGTTTTTGGCGCCGTTGCCAGGGATTGTTCGAGTTTGGATAACTGACGGTTCATCTTGTTGCTTAGATTAGGTAATTTTATTTTATGTTTAAGTTTTTTATTTTTTTTTTGAAAAATACAAAAAAAAGAAATTTAATAAAATCATAAAAACAAAAAAAAATTTTTGTGTTTCTTGTTTGAGTCTTGTGTCAAATTTTAAGTTTGATGTCAATTGCATGTTTTAATTTCTCTTAAGATTTCGAAAATATATGCATTGTGTTCTTCTTGATCTTCAAGTTGTTCTTGGTGATTTTTCTTGTTTGATCTTTAAATTTTCTTGTTTTGTGTCTTTTCTTGTTTTTCTTTTGCATTTTCGAATTCATGGTTTCTAAACATTAAAAATTTTTAAGTTTGGTGTCTTGCATGTCTTTCTTTTCTTAAAAATTTTCAAAAATATGTTCTTGATGTTCATCTTGATCATCAAAGTGTTCTTGGTGTTCATCTTGACATTCAAAGTGTTCTTGCATGCATTATTTGTTTTGATCTTAAATTTTTATGTCTTGTGCATTTTGTTGTTTTTTTCTTTCTTCATTAATCCAAAAAAAAAATCAAAAATAATATCTTTTCCTTATTTTACTCATAAATTTCGGAATTTTGGGTTGAGTTAGTCAAAGATTTCTAAAATTTAGTTGTTTCTTGTTAGTCAAGTCAAAATTTCAATTTAAGAATTCTATCTTTTCAAATCTTTTTCAAAATCAAATCTTTTTCATTTTTCTTTTACGTTTTTTTCAAATTTTTTTTTTTAAAAATAATTTTCAAAATCTTTTTCTTAATTTTATTTCATAATTTTATCAACTTTAATTTCAAAAATCAAATCTTTTTAATTTCTTTTTCAAATCTTCTTCAAAATAAATTTCAATCATATCTTTTTCAAAATTTTAATTTCAAAATATTTTTCTAACTTCTTATTTTTTTAAAATTTATTTTCAAATCTTTTTCAACTAACTACTTCACTTGTTTGTTTTAATTTTAAAAAGTTTACTGTTTCTTATCTTTTTCAAAACCACCTAACTACTTTTTCACTTCTCATTTTTCGAAAACAACTAGCCACTTTTTCAAAATTCTTTTTAATTAACTGACTATTTTAAATTCTAATTTTATTTCATTTCTTTTAATATTTTTGAATACTAACCAATAATTAAAATAAAAATAAAAATATTTTTCTTTTCATTTAATTAATATTCGAATACTTTCTCTCTCATCTCTTTTTATTTATTTTATTTATTTACTAACACTTCTCTTCTACTCATAATTTGAACCCCCTCTCTTTCTCTGTGTGTTTGAATTTCTTCTTATTTCTTCATTCTATTCTTCTTTTTCTCTGATACATAAAGGAATCTCTATACTGTGACATAGAGGATTCCTCTTCTTTTCTGTTCTCTTCTTTTTCATATGAGCAGGAACAGGAATGAAGACATTCTTGTTGAAGCTGATCCTGAACCTGAAAGGACTCTGAAGAGGAAGCTAAGAGAAGCTAAAGCACAACACTCTGGTGAGGACCTAGCAGAAAATTTCGAAAAAGAAGCAGATATGGCAGCCGAACCTAACAACAATGCTAGAGATGTAAGGAAGATGCTTGGTGACTTTTCTGCACCAACTTCCAACTTCTATGGAAGAAGCATCTCAATTCCTGCAATTGGAGCAAACAACTTTGAGCTTAAGCCTCAATTAGTTTCTCTAATACAGCAGAATTGCAAGTTTCATGGACTTCCATAGTCTCTAATCTAACTAAGACCACTACAGTTTCATGATTGAAACAAGGTCCTCCATTAGAAATTTGGAGACACAAGTGGGTCAGCTGAGTAAAAGAGTTACTGAAGACACTCCTAGTACTCTCCCAAGCAATACAGAAGAGAATCCAAAGAGAGAGTGCAAGGCCATCAATATACCTAAAGTGGCCAAACCTATAGAGGAGCAAGTTGCTTGGTATCTTGGAGCAATCATGAAGCTGAATGCCAAGCTATTTGGTAATGAGACTTGGGAGGATGAACCTCCATTGCTCATCAATAAACTGAATGCCTTGGTTCAGCAGGAATTACCTTAGAAGAAACCGGATCCTGGAAGATTCTTAATACCTTGTACCATAGGCACCATGACCTGTGAGAAGGCTCTGTGTGACCTGGGGTCAGGTCTAAACCTCATGTCACTCTCTATAATGGAGAAACTAGGGATCTTTGAGGTACAAGCTACAAGAATCTCACTAGAGATGGCAGACAAATCAATAAAACAAACTTATGGACTTGTAGAGGATGTCTTAGTGAATGTTGAAGGCCTTTACATCCCTGCTGACTTCATAATCCTAGACACTGGGAAGGATGAGGATGAATCCATCATCCTTGGAAGACCCTTCCTAGCCACAGCAAGGGCTGTGATTGATGTGGACAGAGGAGAGTTAGTCCTTCAATTGAATGAGGACTACCTTATGTTTAAGGCTCAAGGATCTTCTTCTGTAAAAATGGAGAAGAAGCATGAAAAGCTTCATCCAATTCTCTCCATACAGAGTCAAGCAGAATCCCCACATTCAAACTCTAAGTTTGGTGTTGGGAGGCCACCATTAAGCTCTGAGTCGCTGTGAAGCTCTCTGAGAGCTTACTGTCAAGCTATTGACCTTAAAGAAGCGCTTATTGGGAGGCAACCCAATGTTATTTAATTATATTTATTTTTTATAGACATTTGTTTTCCATTGCCATGTTATATTTTCTTAGGTTGATGATCATGTGGTGTCACAAAAATAGCTACAAAATTAAAGTGGAATAAAAAACAGCATAAAAAATAGCACACCCTGGAGGACAGGCTTAAACTCCAGTAAGATAGCAGAATGGGCGTTTAACGCCCAAGCAGGCAGCATTCTCGACGTTCAGAAAAACGCCAGTAAAGAAGGATTACTGGCGTTTAACGCCAGCCAGGGTATCTAGATGGGCGTTAAACGCCCAAAGAGGCAGTCAAGTGGGCGTTAGACGCCATAATGGATAGCATTCTGGGCGTTTAACGCCAGGATGACACAAGGGAGGTAATTTTGTTTCCAATTCGATTTTTTTTTCAATTCTTCATGTTTTAATTCATAATTTTTTTTGCATCAAACATATTTTAAACGTTCATCTTTCAATTTCTATTTTCAAAAAAATTAATAATCTTTCCAATTCTTTTTACTTTTTCAATTCTTTTCAATTCCTTCCAAAACATTTTCAAAACTTACATATCTTTTCAAATTCTTTTCAACTCTTTTTAATTTTTCTTGTATACAGTAATAAGTTTTCAAAATCAATTGCATCATTCTTCTTTTACTCCCTTCTATCTTATTTTGCTCGAGGATGAGCAAACTTTTTAAGTTTGGTGTGAAAAAAAGCTCTGCTTTTTGTTTTTCCATAACCATTAATGGCAACTAAGGCCGGAGAAACCTTTAGGAAGAGGAAAGGGAAGGCAGTTGCTTCTAACTCCGAGTCATGGGAGATGGAGAGATTCATCTCAAAAGCCCATCACTAGAAAGAGGATGGAGCAAACAAGAGAGCCCACTCATGGACCTCACCAAAGAGCCATGAGAGAGGAGCAACAAAGGCAGGGAAGAGACATAGAGGAGCTCAAGAACTCCATTGGTTCTTCAAGAGGAAGAAGAAGCCACCATCACTAAGGTGGACCCGTTCTTTAATCTCCTTGTTTATTTTCTTTTTTGTTTTTGGTTTTTATGCTTTATGTTTTGACTATGTTTTTGTCTTCATTACATGATCATTAGTGTCTAGTGTCCATGTCTTAACGCTATGAATGTTCCATGAATCTTTCACCTTTCTTAAATGAAAAATGCTTTCGAAAAAAGAAAAAGAAGTACATGAATTTTGAATTCTATCTTGAAAATAGTTTAATTATTTTGATGTGGTGGCAATAATTTTTGTTTTCTGAATGAATGCTTGAACAGTGCATATTTTTTATAGTGAAGTTTATGAATGTTAAAATTGTTGGCTCTTGAAAGAATAATGAAAAAAGAGAAATGTTATTAATAATCTGAAAAATAAAAAAATTGATTCTTGAAGCAAGAAAATGCAGTGAAAAACACAAAGCTTGCGAAAAAAAATGGTGAAAAATGAAGAAAAAGAAAGAAAAAGAAAAAGCAAGCAGAAAAAGGCAATAGCTCTTTAAACCAAAAGGCAAGAGAAAAAAGCCAGTAACCCTTTAAACTAAAAGGCAAGGATAAAAAGGATCCAAGGCTTTGAGCATCAGTGGATAGGAGGGCCCAAAGGAATAAAATCCTGGCCTAAGCAGCTAATCAAGCTGTCCCTAACCATGTGCTTGTGTCATGAAGCTCCAAGTGAAAAGCTTGAGCCTGAGTGGTTAACGTTGTGATCCAAAGAAAAAAAAGAGTGAGCTTAAGAACTTTGGGCACCTCTAACTGGGGACTCTAGCAAAGCTGAGTTACAATCTGAAAAGGTTCACCCAGTTATGTGTCCGTGGCATTTATGTATCCGGTGGTAATATTGGAAAATAAAATGCTTAGGGTCACGTCCAAGACTCATAAAGTAGTTGTGTTCAAGAATCAACATATTAAACTAGCGGAATCAATAACAATATCTGAATTATGAGTTCCTATGGTTGCTAATCGTTCTGAACTTCACAGGATAAATTGAGATGCCAAAACTGTTCAGAAGCAAAAAGCTACTAGTCCCGCTCATTTGTGCACGAAATTGCGATCTCTAACAACGGCACCAAATTACTTGGTGCACGTGATTGTAATCTCAACACTTTCCTCACAATTCCACACAACTAACCAACAAGTGCACTGAGTCGTCCAAGTAATACCTTACGTGAGTAAGGGTCGATCCCATGGACATTGTCGGCTTGAAGGAAGGTATGGTCATCTTGTAAATCTCAGTGAGGTGTATTCAAATGGTTATGAAGCTTTGATAATTAAAAGATAAATAGACATAAAATAAAGATAGAGATACTTATGTAATTCAATTGTGGGAATTTCAGATAAGCGTATGGAGATGCGTTATTCTTTCTGAATCTCTGCTTTCCTACTGTCTTCATTCAATCATTCATACTCCTTTCCATGGCAAGCTGTATGTTGGGGATCACCATTATCAATGGCTACCTCCCGTCCTCTCAGTGAAAATGGTCCTCTACGGTTTCTGTATGGCTAATCAACTGTCGAATTTCTCGTCTCGGATGAAAAATACCAGGCACAGCTACCGCATGGCTAATCAGCTATCAGTTCTCGATCGTGTCGGAATAAGATCCAATGATCCTTTTGCATCTGTCCCAGATCCTACTCGGAATACCATAGACAAGGTTTAGACTTTTTGGATCTCAAGACTGCTGCCAATTAATTCTAGCCTATACCACGAAGATTCTAATCTCAGATTCAGATGCCCCATTGTCAGAGGGGAAATGATGTGAATCGTTGAAGAGAGATCCAAGAGATATGCATTCAAGCTTGTTTTCATGTAGAACGGAAGTGTTTGTCAGGCACACGTTCATAAGTGAGAATGGTGATGAGTGTCACTTGATCATCACATTCATCATGTTCTTGTATGCGAATGAATATCTTGGAATAAGAATAAGCTTGAATTGAATAGAAGAACAATAGTACTTTGCATTAATACTCGAGGAACAGCAGAGCTCCACACCTTAATCTCTGAGGTGCAGAAACTTCACCATTGAAAATACATAAGTGATGAAGGTCCAGGCATGGCCGAATGGCCAGCCCCCAAAAGAGTCTAAGATAGCATAAAACTGACCAAAAGATGATCTAAGGATAATCCAAAGATGAAAATACAAAAGTAAAAGGTCCTATTTATACTAGACTAGTTACTAGGGTTTACAAAAAAAAGTAAATGATGCAGAAATCCACTTCCGGGCCCACTTGGTGTGTGCTTGGGTTGAGCATTGAAGTTTTCATGTGTAGAGACTTTTCTTGGAGTTAAACGCCAGTTTTTATGCGAGTTTGGACATTTAACTCCAGCTTTTATCCTGTTTCTGGCGTTTAACGCCAGAATAGGGCAGGAAGTTGGCGTTTGAACGCCAGTTTGCAATGTTAAAACTTGGACAAAGTATGGACTATTATAAATTTCTGGAAAGCCCAGGATGTCTAATTTCCAACGCAATTGAGAGCACGCCAATTGGGTTTCTGTAGCTCCAAAAAATCCATTTCGAGTGCAGGGAGGGTAGGATCCAATAGCATCTGCAGTCCTTTTTAAGCCTCTGAATCAGATTTTTGCTCAGGTCCCGCAATTTCAGCCAGAAAATATCTAAAATCACAGAAAAACACACAAACTCATAGTAAAGTCCAGAACTGTGAATTTTGCTTAAAAACTAATAAAAATATACTAAAAAGTGGATAGATCCTACTAAAAACTACTTAAAAAATGCCAAAAAGCATATAAATTATCCGCTCATCACAACACTAAACTTAAATTGTTGCTTGTCCCCAAGCAACTAAAAATCAAATGGGATAAAAGGAAGAGAATATACTATAAATCCCACAATATCAATTAAACTTAGTTCTAATTAGATGAGCGGGGCTAGTAGCTTTTTGCTTCTAAGCAGTTTTGGCATCTATAGGAACTCAGATTTATGATAGCGTTATTGATTCTCCTAGTTTAGTATGTTGATTCTTAAACGCAGCTACTTTATGAGTCTTGGCCGTGGCCCTAAGCACTTTGTTTTCCAGTATTACCACAGGATACATAAATGCCACAGACACATAACTGGGTGAACCTTTTCAGATTGTGACTCAGCTTTGCTAAAGTCCCTAGTTAGAGGTGTCCAGAGTTCTTAAGCACACTCTTTCTACTTTGGATCACGACTTTAACCACTTAGTCTCAAGCTTTTCACTTGGACCTTCATGACACAAGCACATGGTTAGGGACAGCTTGATTTAGCCGCTTAGGCCTGAATTTTATTTCCTTGGTCACTCCTATCCATTAATGCTCAAAGCCTTGGATCCTTTTTACCCTTGCCTTTTGGTTTAAAGGGCTATTGGCTTTTTCTACTTGCTTTTTCTTTTTCTTTCTTTTTCTTTTAATTTTTGCCACTTTTTTTTCGCAAGCTTTTTTTTTCACTGCTTTTTCTTGCTTCAAGAATCAATTTCTTGATTTTTCAGATTATCAATAACATTTCTGTTTGTTCATCATTTTTTCAAGAGCCAACAATTTTAACATTCATAAACTTCACTATAAAAAATATGCACTGTTCAAGCATTCATTCAGAAAACAAAAAGTATTGCCACCACATCAAAATAATTAAACTAATTTCAAGATAAAATTTGAAATTCAGGTACTTCTTGTTCTTTTGTAATTAGGCACATTTTTCATTTAAGAAAGGTGAAGGATTCATGGAATTATTCATAGCTTCAAGGAATACTAATGATCATGTAATAAAGACACAAACATAGACAAACATAAAGCATCAAATTCGAAAAACAGAAAAATAAGAACAAGGAAATCAAAGAACAGGTCCACCTTAGTGATGGCGGCTAGTTCTTCCTCTTGAAGATCCAATGGAACACCTGAGCTCCTCTATGTCTCTTTCTTGCCTTTGTTGCTCCTCCTTCATAGCTCTTTCATCTCCTATAATCTCATGGAGAATGATGGAGTGCTCTTGGTGCTCCACCCTTAGTTGGTCCATGTTGTAACTCAAGCCTTCCAAAGAGGTGTTGAGTTGCTCCCAATAGTTGTGTGGAGGAAAATGCCTCCCTTGAGGCACCTCAGGGATTTCTTGATGAGGAATTTCCTCATGCTCTGGTTGAGGTCCATGAGTGGGCTCTCTTGTTTGCTCCATCCTCTTTCTAGTGATGGGCTGTTGAGAGAGAGAAAGAGAATGAGTTGAGATTAGTGGGGATCTTGTGGGGTCCACAGATCTTAAGGTGTCAAGGATTTCTCATCCCTGCACCATTTAGGCGTGTAAACGCCCTCTGTATGCAATACTGGAATTTAACGCCAGAGTGCTACCTGTTTCTGATGTTGAACGCCAGCTTTTATACCTTTCCTGGTGGTGCACAAAATTGCAATCACACTTGCAATTCCGCACAACTAACCAGCAAGTGCACTGGGTCGTCCAAGTAATACCTTACATGAGTAAGGGTCGATCCCACGGAGATTGTCGGCTTGAAGCAAGCTATCGTTACCTTGTACCTCTTAGTCAGGAGATTGATAATGAAAAGGGTTTTTGTTTTCAATGTAATAAAAGAGCATGAAATAAAAGGTACTTGTGATTCAAAAATGGAGAACAGGTTGGAGTTTTGGAGATGCTTTGTCATCTGAATCTTTGCTTTCTTACTGTCTTCTTCTTGATGCACGCAAGGCTCCTTCCATGGAAAGCTGTATGTAGGGTGTCACCATTGTCAATGGCTACTTTCCATCCTCTCAGTGAAAATGGTCCACGTGCGCTGTCACTGCACGGCTAATCATCTGTCAGTTCTTGATCATGTTGGAATAGAATCTAGTGATCCTTTTGCATCTGTCACTATGCCCAACACTCGCGAGTTTAAAGCTCGTCACAGTCATCCCTTCCCAGATCCTACTCGGAATACCACAGACAAGGTTTAGACTTTCTGAATCTCAGGAATGGCCGCCAATAATTCCAGCTTATACCACGAAGACTCTGGATGCACAAGTTCAAACACTCTGTTGTTAGGAGAGGTACTCAAATTCGTGAACCAGGAACCCAAGAGATACACATTCAATCTAAGATAGAACGGAGGTGGTTGTCAGGCACACGTTCATAAGTTGAGAATGGTGATAAGTGTCACGGATCATCACATTCATCATGTTTAAGTGCGAATGAATATCTTAGAACGAAAACAAGCGTGATTGAATAGAAAACAGTGGTAATTGCATTAATCCATCGAGACACAGTAGAGCTCCTCACCCCCAACAATGGAGTTTAGAGACTCATGCCGTAGAGATACAATGTAAAATGTGAAAATGTCATGAGGTACAAAATAAATCTCTAAAAGTAGTTTTTATACTCAATAGTAACCTAGGTTTACAGAAAATGAGTAAACTAAGATAGGTAGTACATAAATCCACTTCTGGGGCCCACTTGGTGTGTGCTTGGACTGAGCATTGGAGCTTTCACGTGCATAGGCTATTCTTGGAGTTAAACGCCAGCTTTGGTGCCAGTTTGGGCCTTTAACTCCAACTTTTATGCCAGTTCTGGCGTTTTGACGCTAGAAAAGGGCAAAGAGCTGGCGTTTTGACGCCAGTTTACATCATCAAAACTTGCTCAAGGTATGGACTATCATATATTGCTAGAAAGACCTGGATGTCTACTTTCAAACACAATTGGAAGTGCACCATTTGGAGTTCTGTAGCTCCAGAAAATCCACTTCGAGTTTAGGGAGGTCAGAATCCAATAGCATCTGCAGTCCTCTTTCAGCCTCTGAATCAGACTTTTGCTTAGGTCCCTCAATTTCAGCCAGAAAATACCTGAAATCACAGAAAAATATACAAACTCATAGTAAAGTCCAGAAATATAATTTTTGCACAAAAACTAATAAAAATATACTAAAAAGTGGCTAAATCCTTCTAAAAACTATATGAAAATACCCCCAAAAAGCGTATAGAATATCCGCTCATCACAACACCAAACTTAAACTGTTGCTTATCCTCAAGCAACTTGATGAATGAAATAGGCCAAAAAGAAAATCAAGAGGCAATAGCATCTCCAAGTGTACATGAAGCTCAAATTCTAATTAGATGAGCGGGACTAGTAGCTTTTTGCTTCTGAATAGTTTTGGCATCTCCATTTATCCTATGAAGTTCTGAATAACTGGCATCTATAGGAACTCCGAATTCAAATAGTGTTATTGATTCTCCTAGTTTGGCATGTTGATTCTTGAACACAACTACTTTATGAGTCTTGGCCGTGGCCCTAAGCATTATGTTTTCCAGTATTACCACCGGTTACATAAATGCCACAGACACATGACTGAGTGAATCTTTTCAGATTGTGACTCAGCTTTGCTAAAGTCCCCAGTCAGAGGTGTCCAGAGTTCTTAAGCACACTCTTTTTGTGTTGGATCACGACTTTAACCACTCAGTCTCATGTTTTTCACTTGGACCTGCATGCCATAAGCACATGGTTAGGGACAGCTTGATTCAGCCACTTAGGCCAGGATTTTATGCTTGTAGGCCCCCCTATCTATTGATGCTCAAAGCCTTGGATCCTCTTCACCATTGCCTTTTGGTTTAAAGGGTTATTGGCTTTTTCTGCTTGCTTGCTTCTTTTTCTCTCTCTCTCTCTCTCTCTCTCTCTCTTTTTTGATTTGTTCTTCACTGCTTTCTCTTGCTTCAAGAATCAATTCTATGATTTTTTAGATTATCAAAAACATTTCTCTTTTTTTCATCATTCTTTCAAGAGCCAATAATTTTAACATTCATAAACTTCACTATCAAAATTTATGCACTGTTCAAGCATTCATTCAGAGAACAAAGAGTATTGTCACCATATATAAATAATTTGAATTTTTCTTATTAAGAACTCAAAAATAAAATTGCTTCCTTATTAAAAAAAATATGCTATTTTATTCATGTTTAATGATGATGAGAAAAATAAATTATAGCTTACTTGGGGATAAAATTAAAAATGAAAAGTAAAGACACTCATTACTACTATTCCTATGACTCTAAAAATAGATTTCTAATAGCAGAGTTATCACAAAGTTAAGATTAGGACTCAACAACCTTTATTTTGGGAGGTGGATGCTCCTTCATTCTGTGGGGTGTCTGGCCCTTCAAGAGGTAGCTTCTGGCGCTTCAGCTCTTGCAGTTCACGCCCTTGCTTCTCCTGTTCTTTAAGCAACTTGCATAGCATGCTATTTTGATTTTGCTGTTCTTCTTTCATTTGATCCATAGCTTCTTGCAGCTTAGTAATAAATGCTTCTAAGCGGTTCCAGTAGTCAATCTGTGGGATTTCTGGGAGGAACTCTTGTGCCCTCCTTTTGATGGGAATGTCTTACACTTGTTGCCCTTCCATTCTCTTTTTTGTGATTGGGAGATCAACTGAGATATACTCATCTACTCTCATTCTTACTCCAGAATTTTTATATAGCAGAAAAATCAAGCTTGGGTAAGTCAATTTGGCTTTAGTGGAGTTCTTGTTTGTAATTGTATAAATCTCACAAGCAATCAGATGATGAACTTCCACTTCATTTCCCATCATAATGCAATGGATCATCACTGCTCTTTTAACAGTGACCTCAGAGCGGTTGCTGGTGGGTAGTATAGAATGCCCAATAAAATCCAGCCAGCCATTAGCAACTAGTTTGAGATCCCCTCTCTTGAGTTGAATTGGGACATTCTTTGTGTTGGTTACCCACTTGGCTCCAGGGATGCATATGTCCTATAGAACTTGGTCCAAGTGCTTATCTTGATTCACAATTCTTCTGTTAAAGGATTCCGGATCGTCTTGTAGTTGAGGCAGCTTAAAGATCTCTCTTATGCTGTCATGGTGGAAGTAGATAATCCTCCCTCTGACCATAGTTCGGAAGGTATAGAAGGCGGTTCCAGACATTCTCTGTTTATCTGTTTACCACAGATTTGAGTAAAATTCCTGAACCATGTTTCTTCCCACCTTTGTCTCAAAATTAGCTAGGATTTCCCAGCCTCTGTTTCTTTCAGATCAAATTTAACTTCCAGGATCACTGACCTCAGACCCATTATTTTATATTAATGGTTTGCATGTTCTTTGGTTAAGAACCTCTCTTGCTTCCAAAGTGGTTTTAGAATATTATTCTTCTTGCCTCTTGAGGTGGTTTGTTTTTCCTTGGGGGCCATGTTCTTGGTGAGTCTTGGCTCTGTGATCACGAAAAGCACACCAAACTTAGAGGTTTGCTTGTCCTCAAACAAAAGAAAGGAAAGAAGAGGAAGAGAGGGAGAGACAATTTTGAATGGTGGTGGAAAGAGGATGGCCGAATGGGAATTTAAAGGGGAGAGGGGTGGGTTCGAAAATTTTGAAAAAGATATGATAGAAGATATGATTTGTAAAAAGATAGTTATGATATGCAAAAGATGTATTTTTAAAATTGAAAAGATAAGAGAGAAATTTGAAAAAGATAAATCTAATTTTGAAAAGATAGTGTGATCGGTTGAAAAAGATTTAGAATGAATTTAAAAAGATAGATGCGTTTTTGGAAAAGATTTGAAAAGAAATTAAAAAGATATATGAGTTTTGACAAAGATTTTGAAAGAAATAGAAAAAGATTTTTTTAGGATTAAGAAATTTTTGAAATTGAAATTGAAAGATGAGGATTTGTAACATGTTCATGCAAGAAATGTGGAAAGAAATATTAAAATTTGAAAAAAAATCTGAGTTGGGAACAAGAACCTCCTCCCCTCCATGTTCCTGGCGTTAAACGCCCAGGAGTAGCATGTTTTGGGCGTTTAATGCCCAATTGTTGCCTGTTTTGGGCGTTTAAATGCCGAGCCAGGTACCCTGGCTGGCGTTTAAATGCCAGTTTTTCTTCCTTACTGGGTGTTTAAACGCCCAACCAGTTACCCTTGCTGGTGTTTAAACGCTAGAATTCCTTTGTCACTGGGCATTTTTTTAAATGCCCCGAATGCTGCAAGTCTGGCATTAAATGCCTAGAATGGCACCCATTCTGGCATTTAACGCACAAAAATTCTCCTTACTGGCATTTTTCTGTTAGTGAGCATCTTTTCTCTTATTTCCGCTCTGAATTCTTCTGTAACTCTATGAACTCCTGTAATGGAAGATAAATTTTGTATCAAACTCTTATAATTACTAAAAAAAATAGATGTGCTTAACCAATGGCTGGGTTGCCTCCCAGCAAGCGCTTCTTTATTGTCTTTACCTTGACTTCACTGAATGTTATTTGATGAGCGGATAATTTGTACGCTTTTTGGCATTGTTTTTAGTATGTTTTTAGTATGATTTCGTTAGTTTTTAGTATATTTTTATTAGTTTTTAGTTAAAATTCACTTTTCTGGACTTTACTATGAGTTTGTGTGTTTTTCTGTGATTTCAGGTATTTTCTGGCTGAAATTGAGGGACCTGAGCAAAAATCTGATTCAGAGACTGAAAAGGACTGCAGATGCTGTTGGATTCTGACCTCCCTGTACTCAAAGTGGATTTTCTGGAGCTACAGAAGCCCAATTGGCGCGCTCTCAACGGCGTTGGAAAGTAGACATCCTGGGCTTTCCAGCAATATATGATAGTCCATACTTTGCCCAAGATTTGATGGCCCAAACCGGCGTTCAAAGTCACCTTCAGAATTCCCAGCGTTAAACGCCGGAACTGGCACCTAAGTGGGAGTTAAACGCCCAAACTGGCACAAAAGCTGGCGTTTAACTCCAAGAAGAGTCTCTACACGAAAATGCTTCATTGCTCAGCCCAAGCACACACCAAGTGGGCCCGGAAGTGGATTTTTATCTCATTTACTCACCTTTGTAATTCTTAAGCTACTAGTTCCCTATAAATAGGACCTTTTGCTATTGTATTTTTCATCTTTTGATCACTTTAGATCTCTAGATCATCTTTTGACATCTAGTTCTTAGATCATTGGGAGGCTGGCCTCACGGCCATGCCTAGACCTTGTTCTTATGTATTTTCAACGGTGGAGTTTCTACACACCATAGATTAAGGTGTGGAGCTCTGCTGTACCTCGAGTATTAATGCAATTACTATTGTTCTTCTATTCAATTCCGCTTGTTCTTGTTCCAAGATATCACTTGTTCTTGAACTTGATGAATGTGATGATCCGTGACACTCATCATCATTCTCACCTATGAACGTGTGACTGACAACCACCTCCGTTCTACTTTAGATTCGGTGAATATCTCTTGGATTCCTGATACACGACGCATGGTTGATCGCCTGACAACCGAGCGCTCGCCTGACAACCGAGCCAGCCATTCTGTGAGATCAGAGTCTTCGTGGTATAGGCCAGAACTGATGGCGGCATTCAAGAGAATCCAGAAGGTCTAACCTTGTCTGTGGTATTCTGAGTAGGATTCAATGATTGAATGACTGTAACGTGCTTCAAACTCGCGATTGTGAGGCGTTAGTGACAGACGCAAAAGAATCACTGGATTCTATTCCGACATGATCGAGAACCGACAGCTGGATAGCCGTGCCGTGACAGGGTGCGTTGAACATTTCCACTGAGAGGATGGGAGGTAGCCACTGACAACGGTGAAATCCTTGCATAAGCTTGCCATGGAAGGGAGTAAGAAGGATTGGATGAAGACAGTAGGAAAGCAGAAAGACGGAAGGGACAAAGCATCTCCATTCGCTTATCTGAAGTTCTTACCAATGAATTGCATAAGTATCTCTATCTTTATCTTTTATTCATATTTCATCTATAACCATTTGAGTCTGCCTGACTAAGATTTACAAGGTGACCATAGCTTGCTTCATACCAACAATCTCTGTGGGATCGACCCTTACTCGCGTAAGGTTTATTACTTGGACGACCCAGTACACTTGCTAGTTAGTTGTGCGAAGTTGTGTTTATGCCATGGTATTGAGCACCAAGTCTTTGGAGCCATTACTATGGATTATTTGAGTTGTGAAAAGTAGTGATCACAATTTCGTGCACCATGTTTTTGGCACCGTTGCCGGGGATTGTTTCGAGTATGGACAACTGACGGTTTATCTTGTTGCTTAGATTAGGTATTTTTTAGAGTTCTTAAGAATGAATTCTAGTGTTTCAAAGTGATGATCTTATCATCACCAAAGCTGATTGATTCTCATCAATTTAGCTCTTGAATGCAATGTCCTGCTGAAGCTTGGCTATCCATGTCTAATTCCTTTAGACTAAAGCTTTAGACTAACATTGCATGATTCCTGGAATTCTCATTAAGAACTTTGATACCTTTATTTTCTTTTTCCACTTAATTTTCGAAAAAAAAATCCAAAAAAAAAATTACAAAATCAATAAAAACCAAAAATATTTTATGTTTCTTGTTTGAGTCTAGTGTCTTATTTTAAGTTTGGTGTCTTGCATGCATTATTTATTTGATCTTGGTTCTATTTTCAAGTCAATAATACAGAGAACTGAAGATTCAGTACATGCAGCAGAGGAATTATACAGAAGAAGCTGGGCGTTCAAAACGCCCAGTGAAGAAGGCAGACTGGCGTTTAAACGCCAGCCAGGGTACCTGGTTGGGCGTTTAACGCCCAAAAAGGTAGCGCATTGGGCGTTAAACGACAGAATGTGCACCATTCTGGGCGTTTAACGCCAGGATGGCACAAGAGGGAAGATTCTGTTTTTAATTCAAATTTTTTCAAGTTTTCAAAGTTTTTCAAAATCAAATCTTTTTCAAATCATATCTTTTCAATCAAATCTTTTTCAAAATCAATTTCTTTCCTTTTTCAAAGATACTTGCTAACAATTAATGATTTGATTCAACATTTCAAGTATGTTGCCTTTTTTGTTGAGAAAGGTTTAATGTTTGAATCATATCTTTTCTTGTTAGCCAAGTCATTAATTTTTAAAATCAAATCTTTTTAAAATTGTTTTCAAATCATATCTTTTCAATCATATCTTTTTAAAACCATAACTTTTCAATCATATCTTTTTAATCACATCTTTTTCAAAGAAGTTTTCAATCATATCTTTTTAAATTCTAATTTCAAAATCTTTTTCAAAAATTACTTGATTTCTTTCCCACTCTTGGTTTTCAAAAATCAATTAAAGTTTTTCAAAATATTTTTAAAATCTTTTTTATTTAATTTTCGAAATTTCTTCCCCTCTTCTTGCATCTTTCTATTTATGGAGTACCATTCCTCCTTAATGCACAATTCGAACTCTATCTGACTAAGTTCGAATTCTTCTACCTCTTTCTTCTAATTTTCTTTTTCTCTGACACCTCAAGGAATCTCTATACTGTGACATAGAGGATTCCATAGTTTCTTGTTCTCTTCTCTTTCATATGAGCAGGAACAAAGACAAAGGCATTCTTGTTGAAGCTGACCCTGAACCTGAAAGGACTTTGAAGCGAAAGCTAAGAGAAGCTAAGGCACAACTCTCTGTAGAGGACCTAACAGAAATCTTCAAAGAAGAAGAACCCCTGGCAGCCGAAAACAACAACAATGCCAACAATGCAAGGAAGGTGCTGGGTGACTTTACTGCACCTACTCCCGACTTCTATGGGAGAAGCATCTCTATCCCTGCCATTAGAGCAAACAACTTTGAGCTTAAGGCTCAATTAGTTTCTCTAATGCAACAGAATTGCAAGTTCCATGGACTTCCATTGGAAGATCCTCATCAGTTCTTAGCTGAATTCTTGCAAATCTGTGACACTGTCAAGACTAATGGGGTTGACCCTGAGGTCTACAGACTTATGTTATTCCCTTTTGCTGTAAGAGACAGAGCTAGGACATGGTTGGACTCACAACCTAAAGAAAGCCTGAACTCTTAGGAAAAGCTAGTCAATGCCTTCTTGGCAAAGTTCTTTCCACCTCAAAAATTGAGTAAGCTTAGAGTGGAAGTCCAAACCTTCAGACAGAAGGAAGGAGAATCCCTCTATGAAGCCTGGGAAAGATACAAACAACTGATCAGAAAATGTCCTTCTGACATGCTTTCTGAATGGAGCATCATAGGTATTTTCTATGATGGTCTATCTGAACTGTCCAAGATGTCTTTGGATAGCTATGCTGGAGGATCTCTTCATCTGAAGAAGACGCCTGTAGAAGCTCAAGAGCTAATTGAAATGGTTGCAAATAACCAATTCATGTACACTTCTGAAAGGAATCCTGTGAACAATGGGACAAGTCAGAAGAAAGGAGTTCTTGAGATTGATACTCTGAATGCCATATTGGCTCAAAACAAAATATTGACTCAGCAAGTCAATTTGATGTCTCCAAGTCTGTCTGGAATGCAAAATGCACCTGGCAGTACTAAGGATGCTTCATCTGAAGAAGAAGCTTATGATCCTGAGAACCCTTCAATGGAAGAGGTGAATTACATGGGAGAACCCTATGGAAACACCTATAATTCTTCATGGAGAAATCATCCAAATCTCTCATGGAAGGATCAACAGAGACCTCAACAAAGTTTCAACAACAATAATGGTGGAAGAAACAGGTTTAGCAATGGCAAGCCTTTTCCATCATCTTCTCAGCAACAGACAGAGAATTCTAAGCAGAGCCACTCTGACTTAGCAACCATGGTCTCTGATCTGATCAAAACCACTCAAAGTTTCATGACTGAAACAAGGTCCTCCATTAGGAACTTGGAGGCACAAGTGGGACAGCTGAGCAAGAAAGTTACTGAGCTTCCTCCTAGTACTCTTCCAAGCAATACAAAAGAAAATCCAAAAGGAGAGTGCAAGGCCATCAATATGGCCGAATTTGGAGAGGAGGAAGAGGAAGTGAACGCCACTGAGGAAGACTTCAGTGGACGTCCACTGGCCCAAAATGAGTTGCTCAATGAGGAACCATGGGAATTTGAGGCTCAAAATGAGACCATAGAGATTCCATTGGATTTATTTCTGCCATTCATGAGCTCTGATGAGTATTCTTCCTCTGAAGAGGATGAGTATGTCACTGAAGAGCAAGTTGCTAAATACCTTGGAGCAATCATGAAGCTAAATGACAAGTTATTTGGAAATGAGACTTGGGAGAACAAACCTCCTTTGCTCACCAAAGAACTGGAAGACTTGTCCAGGCAGAGATTACCTCAAAAGAGACAAGATCCTGGGAAGTTTTCAATACCTTGTACCATAGGCACCATGACCTTCAAGAAGGCTCTGTGTGACTTAGGGTCAAGTGTAAACCTCATGCCTCTCTCTGTAATGGAGAAGCTAGGGATCTTTGAGGTACAAGCTGCAAGAATCTCACTAGAGATGGCAGACAATTCAAAGAAACAAGCTTATGGACTTGTAGAGGATGTTCTGGTAAAGGTTGAAGACCATTACATCCCTGCTGATTTCATACTCCTAGAGACTGGGAAGTGCATGGATGAATCCATCATCCTTGGCAGACCCTTCCTAGCCACAGCTAAGGCTGTGATTGATGTTGATAGAGGTGAATTGATCATTCAAGTGAATGAAGAACCCTTTGTGTTTAAGGCTCAAGGATATCCTTCTGTCACCATGGAGAGGAAGCATGAAGAGCTTCTCTCAAAGCAGAGTCAAACAGAGCCCCCACAGTCAAACTCTAAGTTTGGTGTTGGGAGGCCACAACCAAACTCTAAGTTTGGTGTTGAACCCCCACATTCAAACTCTAAGTTTGGTGTTGGGAGGTTCCAACATTGCTCTGAGTATTTGTGAGGCTCCATGAGAGCCCTCTGTCAAGCTACTGACATTAAAGAAGCGCTTGTTGGGAGGCAACCCAATGTTATATTTTATCTATTTTCCTTTGTTATTTTACGTTTTCTGTAGGTTGATGATCATGAGAAGTCACAAAAATCAATTGAAAAAGCAAAAACAAAATGAAAAACAGGAAGAAAAACAGCACGCCTTGGAGGAAGAACCTACTGTCGTTTAAACGCCAGTAAGGCTAGCAGATGGGCGTTTAACGCCCAGTCTGGCACCATTCTGGGCGTTAAACGCCAGAAAGGGGCACTAGACTGGCGTTAAACGCCAGAAAAGGGCAAGCACTTGGCGTTAAACGCCAGAAATGGGCACCAGCCCGGCGTTTAACGCCAGAATTGGCTCAAAACGCATTTTTGCATGCCATTTGGTGCAGGGATGACTTTTTCTTGACACCTCAGGATCTGTGGACCCCACAGGATCCCCACCAACCCCACCACCCTCATTCTTCTTCACCCATTCACCAATCACCTCAATACCTCTTCCCCAAAAACCCTTCACCTATCAAATCCCATCTTTCTCTTCACCACTCACATCCATCCTTCTTAAAACCCCACCTACCTCACCATTCAAGTTTAAACCACTTTCCCTCCCAAACCCACCCATAATGGCCGAACCCTACCCCTCCCCTCACCCCTATATAAACCCATTTTAACTCCTTCATTTTCACACACCCTAAACACTACTTCTTCCCCCTTTGGCCGAACCACATAGCCTCCTCCATCTCCTCCATTTTTTTCTTCTTCTACTCTTTCTTCTTTTGCTTGAGGACGAGCAAACCTTTTAAGTTTGGTGTGGTAAAAGCATTGCTTTTTGTTTTTCCATAACCATTTATGGCATCCAAGGCCGGAGAAACCTCTAGAAAGAGGAAAGGGAAGGCAAAAGCTTCCACCTCCGAGTCATGGGAGATGGAGAGATTCATCTCAAGGGTGCATCAAGACCACTTCTATGAAGTTGTGGCCTTGAAGAAGGTGATCCCCGAGGTCCATTTCAAACTCAAAAAGAGTGAATATCCAGAGATCCGACATGAGATTCGAAGAAGAGGTTGGGAAGTTCTCACCAACCCCATTCAACAAGTCGGAATCTTAATATTTCAAGAGTTCTATGCCAATGCATGGATCACCAAGAACCATGTTCAAAGTGTGAACCCGGACCCAAAGAATTGGCTTACAATGGTTCGGGGGAAATACTTAGATTTTAGTCCGGAAAATATGAGGTTGGCATTCAACTTGCCCATGATGCAAGGAGATGAACATCCCTACACAAGAAGGGTCAACTTTGATCAAAGGTTGGACCAAGTCCTCACTGACATTTGTGAAGAGGGCACCCAATGGAAGAGAGATTCAAGAGGGAAGCCAGTTCAATTAAGAAGGCACGACCTCAAGCCCGTGGCTAGGGAATGGTTGGAGTTTATCCAACGCTCAATCATTCCCACTAGCAACCGGTCTGAAGTTACTCTAGACCGGGCCATCATCATTCATAGCATCATGATTGGAGAAGAAGTAGAAGTTCATGAGGTTATAGCCCAAGAACTCTATAAGGTGGTGGACAAGTCCTCTACCTTAGCAAGGTTAGCCTTTCCTCATCTCATTTGTCACCTCTGTTATTCAGTAGGAGTTGACATAGAAGGAGACATCCTCGTTGATGAGGACAAGCCCATCACTAAGAAAAGGATGGAGCAAACAAGAGACCCCACTCATCATGAAATCCCTGAGATGCCTCAAGGGATGCACTTTCCTTCACAAAACTATTGGGAGCAAATCAACACCTCCCTAGGAGAATTGAGTTCCAATATGGGACAACTAAGGGTGAAGCACCAAGAACATTCCATCCTCCTCCATGAAATTAGAGAAGATCAAAGAATCATGAGAGAGGAGCAACAAAGGCAAGGAAGAGATATTGAGGAGCTCAAGCACTCCATAAGACCTTCAAGAGGAAGAACAAGCCGCCATCACTAAGGTGGACCCGTTCTTTATTTTTCTGTTTTTCGAATTTCTAAGCTTATGTTTATCTATGTTTGTGTCTTATGATCATTAGTGTCTTAGTGTCCATGCCTTAAAGTTATGAATGTCCTATGAATCCATCACCTTTCTTAAAATGAAAAATGTTCTTAATTGAAAAAGAGAAGAATTGCATGAATTTTGAATTTTATAACAGATTAATTATATTGATGTGGTGGCAATACTTTTGTCTTCTGAATGTATGCTTAAACAGTGCATATGTCTTTTGAATTTGTGGTTCATGAATGTAAAAATTGTTGGCTCTTGAAAGAATGATGAAAAAGGAGACATGTTACTCAGGATCTGAAAAATCATAAAAATGATTCTTGAAGCAAGAAAAAGCAGTGAATTCAAAAAAAAAACGAAAAAAAAGGGGGAGAAAAAGAAAAAGAAAGAAATAAAGTTGTGATCCAAGGCAAAAAGAGTGTGCTTAAGAACCCTGGACACCTCTAACTGGGGACTCTAGCAAAGCTGAGTCACAATCTGAAAAGGTTCACCCAGTTATGTGTCTGTGGCATGTATGTATCCGGTGGTAATACTGGAAGACAGAGTGCTTTGGGCCACGGCCAAGACTCATAAAGTAGCTGTGTTCAAGAATCATCATACTTAACTAGGAGAATCAATAACACTATCTGGATTCTGAGTTCCTAAAGAAGCCAATCATTCTGAATTTCAAAGGATAAAGTGAGATGCCAAAACTGTTCAGAGGCAAAAAGCTAAAAGCCCCGCTCATCTAATTAATACTGATCTTCATAGATGTTTTTGAGTTCATTGCATATTCTCTTCTTTTTATCTTATTTGATTTTCAGTTGCTTGAGGACAAGCAACAATTTAAGTTTGGTGTTGTGATGAGCAGATAATTTGTACGCTTTTTGGCATTGTTTTTAGTATGTTTTTAGTATGATTTAGTTAGTTTTTAGTATATTTTTATTAGTTTTTAGTTAAAATTCACTTTTCTGGACTTTACTATGAGTTTGTGTGTTTTTCTGTGATTTCAGGCATTTTCTGGCTGAAATTGAGGGACCTGAGCAAAAATCTGATTCAGAGACTGAAAAGGACTGCAGATGCTGTTGGATTCTGACCTCCCTGCACTCAAAGTGGATTTTCTGGAGCTACAGAAGCCCAATTGGCGCGCTCTCAATGGCGTTAAAAAGTAGACATCCTGGGCTTTCCAGCAATATATGATAGTCCATACTTTTCCCAAGATTTGATGGCCCAAACCGGCGTTCAAATTCACCTTCAGAATTCCCAGCGTTAAACGCCGGAACTGACACCTAAGTGGGAGTTAAACGCCCAAACTGGTACAAAAGCTGGCGTTTAACTCCAAGAAGAGTCTCTACACGAAAATGCTTCATTGCTCAGCCCAAGCACACACCAAGTGGGCCCGGAAGTGGATTTTTATGTCATTTACTCACCTTTGTAATTCTTAAGCTACTAGTTCCCTATAAATAGGACCTTTTGCTATTGTATTTTTCATCTTTTGATCACTTTAGATCTCTAGATCATCTTTGGACATCTAGTTCTTAGATCATTGGGAGGCTGGCCTCACGGCCATGCCTAGACCTTGTTCTTATGTATTTTCAACGGTGGAGTTTCTACACACCATAGATTAAGGTGTGGAGCTCTGCTGTACCTCGAGTATTAATGCAATTACTATTGTTCTTCTATTCAATTCCGCTTGTTCTTGTTCCAAGATATCACTTGTTCTTCAACTTGATGAATGTGATGATCCATGACACTCATCATCATTCTCACCTATGAACGTGTGACTGACAACCACCTCCGTTCTACTTTAGATTGGGTGAATATCTCTTGGATTCCTGATACACGACGCATGGTTGATCGCCTGACAACCGAGCGCTCGCCTGACAACCGAGCCAGCCATTCCGTGAGATCAGAGTCTTCGTGGTATATGATGCCAAGGCATCTTAGGCTAGTTTCACTAGCATTTTTCTGTTAGTTTTAGTTGTTTTATGCATTTTCTTGAGCTTAAAGTAACCAAGAATGGTTAAATGAATAACAAAGCAATAAACCATCCAAACAGTATGATTTTGATGCAAATTTCATGAGTTTTTAGTTATATTACTTGAATGCTATGAATGAAAGATTTCTCATGAAATTTTGCAAGACTTTGATGTAGTTGTTTGGATGATTTCAGGGAAGAAGAGGCTAGGCAAGGAAGCAACAAAATCAATAAAGGAAGCTTGAATATCACATGTGGAGTTTAAGCTCCAGTTTAAGCTTAAACTGGAGCTTAAACGCCAAAATCATGAAAGCTGAGGAAAGGCTGAAAGTGGCGTTTAACCTCCAGTTTAACCTTAAACTGGAAGTTAAACTCCAGAATTGAAAGCACCAGGGAGCCATTTCCACGTTTAAGCTCCAGTTTAACCTTAAACTGAAGCTTAAACGTGTTCGACAATTCCACACTCCAGGGTTGCCTTCTTTCATTTCCACGTTTAAGCTTCAGTTTAACCTTAAACTAAAGCTTAAACGTGTTCGACTCATATCACCTCCAGGAGTGTCCAACGTTTAAGTTGTGTAACAACCCTGATTTTCGAGTATGCGAGATATTTTATGAAGGCACGGATTTTGCCAGAAGATCAGTAAAGGGAACACCTCTTCTATATCAACAAGTATCTCAATCCTCATTGTCATTATGTCATCCTTAAGCTAGAACCTTTTTCGAGGCAAGCTCGATAACGCGGTCACGAAGAACCTAGTTTTTGAACCGTATCGGTTGGCAGTTTTGATTCTGATTTTCGTAAATAGTCTCAGTTTGACGAACTGGACTCGATTCATGAGAGAAGAAAGATAATAGTATAATATTATCATTATATTAGTATTAGAAGTTGCTTGAAAGATATTATAAGGTTACCTGGTCTGTTTTAGTTAAAAACAGAAAATCGGTTTAACCGGGTTTACGGTTTACTGGTGCAGCTTAGCACCAGCACTCTCTGATGACTTTAGCAATGCTAAGGCCTCATCATACATGTTTTATTCTCATATTAAATATGTTACTAGTGTCATTTATGCTAGTAGCTCAGAAAATAATTTTTAGAGATATTTTACAAGTGTTCCGATACATCTAGTTTTAGTAGTTGTACACCAGAGATATTTTAATATTATTTTAATCCACCTCCAAGCCAACCAATCACAACTCACCCTACACCCCCAAAACCCCCAAGGCTGCCTCATTTGCTCATTGTGGCCGAAAATCACCAAGAGAAAAAGGAGAGAAAGTTCTTGGTTCATAAATCTTCAAAGCTTGATTTCTTCTGAACTAAAACTCAAACCAAAACTCCGATTTCACCAAAATGATCCTCTCTTCTTTCTCTACATAACCATATAACATATCAAGGCTGGAAATAAGGTGAGATGGCTGTCTCCCTCCCTTTTCAATTCGGTTTTCAAGGAAAACCATGCAAAACATGTGTTTTCTTGATGTTTTTCCTTAGGAATCATGCTTAACTTGACTTGAGGGCCAAGAAACGTTAATTTCCAGCAAGTCTAAGGTGAGATATCTCTTCTTAACATGCTGAGGGAGATTTGGTCTGTTGAGAGTTTGTGGATTTAAAGTTGTTCTTGATGTGATTTAGGAAGAAAAAGTGCTTAAGGACCACCTGAAAGAGTAACCGGATTTGAAGCAGCAAATCAAGGTAGGGTTTGATGAATTTAATCTTGATTGATTGTGTTTGAGTTGTGTAATTATGATATGGTTTGGCTGTTCTTGAAATTGATTGTTTATATGAGTGATTCTTGTTGAAAGTTTGTTGAAAATTTGATGAAATTTGATGATATTTAAGCTATGAATGTTGTTCTTGAGGGCTGCTGGAAAACGAAACCCTAGGCCTTAAATTGGGGTTCAATTTGTGTTAAAATCATGTAGAAAAGATGGGGTTTTAGTGGCTGGGAATTTATTTTGAATTTTGGTAAAAATCGGTTGCTGAAAAGACTGAAAAACGGGTAAAAATAGAGAAAGAATTTGAAGAATATACGAAGAACATGAAGAACACTTTGAGTGTGATGAAGAACAATGAAGAACAGGCTTTAGATCCTTAAAAGGGCAAGGAAGTAAAAATTTTGGTGTTTAAGGGGTTATTTTGTAATTTCTGAAAGTTAGGGTGGTTAAAGTAGAAATATTAAAAGTTACGGGTGGTAAAAAGTAAATTTATAAAGTAAAAGGTTAAAGGAAGGTAATTTTTGAAAATATATTAATAAAATAATAAATAATAATAAAATATTAAATAATAATATTTAACTAAAAATAATATTTTAATAAAAATAATAAAATAATACAAAAAAGGCAGTTTTCTGTAAAAGCTTTAGAAAGACAACTTTAAGTGCAGAATCTCATAATTACCTTCATAAAACACTTAGGGAGTGGTAATAACATGTTAGTGAGGAAAAGATAAATAAAAGATAAAAAGTTAAAGAAAAGATAAAAACCAAAGAAAAAGTCTGTAAAATTCTAACGACAGAAAAACAGACAGAGACTAGTGAACGAACTAGGGCAACTTAGTTAGTACTTGAGTTGCGACTAGTGTTAGGTATAATATGAAAAGTTAAACTGTTTCAGTATAGACTTAATGAACCTATACTTGGGGCAGAATAACTATTCATACCGAAATTTACATAAGCTTTAAATACATACGTTAAGCAGAGAAATCAGAGTAAAGTAAAGAGATAAAGAGAAAAAGAGTGATATGGATACAGAAGAAAGAGTAATCAGAGAAAAGTAAAGAGATACAGAGAACAGAGTAACTAGAACAGAATAAAGAGATACAAAGAGAAAAGAGTAATGTGATAAAGAGAAATGGTTTGAGCCAAGATATTGTAAAAGTGAAAGATGTAAAGTTTGTATAGTATGATTGAACAGAGAAAGAAAGAGATATTGCATAAGAATGTGAACGTGATGACGAATAATGAGAATGATAATGAATGATGATAATAAGAATGATTATGTAAGAATCTGCTGCAGAGAGGCAGTCAGATAGATGGTGGTACGACCACTGAGAACGCTTTCTTGGGATACCTTGCTATAATGCTTTGCTGTAAGACAGAGGTTGCTTACAGAGGTATCAAGATGAATGTGCTCCTGTAAGACAGAGGTTGCTTACAGTGAGTGTGTTGTTGCTCCTGTAAGACAGAGGTTGCTTACAGTGAGTATGTTGTTGCTCCTGTAAGACAGAGGTTGCTAACAGTGAGTCTGTTGGGCATATATCGGCTAATAAGTTTCGCCCTGCAAGACAAAGGTTGCTTGCAGTGCTTGATTATCACTAAGTTGGCTCAATGAATGTTACAGAATTGGATCAGCAGCCTCATCAGGATTATGGATCATAAACCCAAGGCAAAAGGAAATCAGGAAAAGGCCTCAAAGCCCAAGAAACACAACAGAAGCTCAATTTAGAAAGTGTATAAATAGGATAGAATTTAAGTTTGAAAAAACTTTATCGGGGAACTTTGGATCATTTTGCTAGTTTTTCATCTTTTTGTAATTGAATTCAGAGCTATGACTAACTAAACCCCCTTTCATTGGGTTAAGGAGCTCTATTGTAATTCAATGAATCAATAATAGTTTTTATCTTCTTCTTCAATCTTTTCTCTTGAATTTTGTTAGAAAGCTTCTCGATCTAATTCCATTGGATAGTTGTCTTGGGAAAGAAACTATCCATAATTGGAATCCTTCGGAACCTTGGGAAAGGAATGGAGGATTCATGCTAGAGAAGCTTTCTCACAGTGAATTGGATTGGGGTTTGGATGGATATTGTGACATGTAATCCTACCAAATTGTGGTTCATGAAACTGTGTGGTATAATCAGTGATCGAGCATCATCTCTTCTTATGAACATTTAAACCAAGGGATTGGGAATTTGTTTGTTTTTAGAGAGAATTGGTGAGCCAAGGGATTGGGATCCAATCATATAAGATTGCCAAGCAAAATTCAATGAATGCATTGGTTGAGGAAGGGATAAAAATGTTTTGATTCGGAGATCTCAATATCTCCTGAAACCCAATGAATTCCCCATTTCTGATCTACCACTTTCTCTTTACATTCTGCAATTAAATTCATGCAATCACCCCGATCCCCTTTTAATTTCAGCAATTTAGCTTCTCGCTCTTTAATTCATGCAATTTAAGATTCCGCACTTTCAATTTCTTGCCATTTACGTTTCCCGCCAATTTTACATTCCGCAATTCTCATCTAAATCTTGACTCCGCTCAACTAGAACACACTTCTAATCCGAATTGCTCACTCAACCAATCCTTGTGGGATTCGACCTCACTCTATTGTGAGTTTTTACTTGACGATAACCGGTGCACTTGCCGGAAGGAATTTTTGCCGATCGTGCAATTTCCTAAAATTGTAGCTATCAAGTTTATAGCACATCAAGTTTATGGCGCCGTTGCCGGGGATTGGTTTTCGATTGACAATTCTCAAATTGGAAGTTAACTAGATTGAGCATTTTTCTTGTTTTGTTAATTCAGTTCAAGTTACTTGTTGAATTTTAATTTCTGCACTCTGTTATTTGCTTTCTTTCTTTATGCCTTTAAATTCAAGCAACTAACTCACTGACTCACTAACTATTTGAATTAATTCCTCAACTGCTCTAACCATACTCTTCCATTAACCAAGAGTATTTCACTTGTTTGTTGTCTGTGCTGTGTTCTTGTATGACAGGTAGGAGAGGAGAGACATCAACTCCTCCATATACCGAACCAGAGAGGACCCTTCATAAACTTAGAAGGGAAGCAAGAGGGAAGAGAGTACTGAGAGAAGAAGAATCTGAAGGAGAATCTGAGGACAATTTTGAGGAAGCTCTAGATCTCAACATGGATAGAGAAGTTCACAACCATGAGAGGGCTGATGGAAACAATGCCATTCCTGAGAGGAGGGTTCTTGGTTCATACATAAACCCAACCTCTGGGAATTGTGGTAGCAGCATTCAGAAACCACCCATTCAGGCCAACAATTTTGAACTCAAACCACAGCTAATATCACTGGTGGAGAATCATTGTTCATTTGGTGGGAGTGCTAATGAAGATCCAAACCAACATCTCACAAAATTTTTGAGAATTTGCGACACTGTGAAGTCCAATGGAGTCCAGGAAGATGCCTATAAACTGCTCTTGTTCCCATTTTCACTTAGGGACAAGGCAGCTAAGTGGCTGGAATCATTCCCAAAGGGGAGCCTAACCACCTGGGATGAGGTGGAAAGCAAGTTTCTGGCACGTTTCTACCCCCCACAAAAGGTCAATAGGCTTCGATCTGAGGTTCAGACTTTTAGACAACAAGATGGTGAAACTCTCTACGAGGCATGGGAGAGGTTCAAGGAGTTGACAAGGAAATGCCCACCAGACATGTTCCATGACTGGGTGCAATTGATATTTTCTATGATGGACTTTCTTATGAATCAAGGAAGGCTGTAGACCATTCATCAGGAGGTTCATTAAACAGGAAAAAGACTGTGGAAGAAGCCATTGAAGTGATTGAGACAGTGGCTGAGAATGAGTACTACTATGCTTCAGAGAGACACAACACTAAGGGAGTCATGGAGCTGAACCATGTTGATACAATTCTAGCCCAAAACAAGGTGTTTGCCAAGCAACTAGCAGAGCTCACTAGGAAATTAGGAACAAATCAAGTGGCTACAATACACACACAAGATCAAGAGGAGGTAAGCACTGAAGGAGGTGATTGGGAAGAGGCCAACTATGTGGGAAATCAACAAAGGCAACCATATGATCCACATTCCAACACTTACAACCCAGGTTGGAAAAACCACCCAAACTTTGGGTGGAGAAACTAGCAAACCCAACCACAAAACCACAAACCTTACAACTCCAACCAAAGATCATACCAAGCCACACAAAATACCTACTCCCAACCACCATATCATGGCCAAAATAATCAACCTGCCCAACCTAATCCGAACTAATAATTTCAAGATCAATTAAACAGGATAGAAAGAATGCTTGCAAACATGGGTTAGGACATAAGTGAGTTGAAAAGCTTTAGGAACCATGGTGAAAAACTCAAGAGGATGGAGTCTCGAGTAGGAGAGCTATCTCAACAGGCCCCCAAGTCAACTGCAGTGTTCCCTAGTGACACAGAAAAGAATCCTAAAGGGGAACAAAAGGGAGTGAGATGGGAAGAATGCAAGGCCATCACCATATTGAAGGAAGTCTCAGAAGAAGAAGGAATCAGACCCTCAGAACAGGAGACAGAAATCTTGAAGGAAGGTGTGGAAGAAGCTAAGCAGGAAAGTGAAACTGAGCAAGCCAAGGAACTGCAAAATAAAGGCATGCTGGAAACATACCAACCAAAAGCACCATTTCCTCAGAGGTTAGGAGGAGGTGAAAAAGGGAAAACATATTCAAGGTTTTTAGAGACATTTAAGTCTCTCCATATCAATATTCCCTTTCTTGAGATTCTCCAGCAGATGCCTACACATATCAAGTATTTGAAGGAATTGCTGAGCAAGAAAAGAGTTTTGAAGGGAGGACAAACTGTAATAATGAACAAAGAATGCAGTGCCCTCATCAAGAAGGACATAGTCTCTAAGAAAACAGACCCAGAAAGTTTTCATATCCCCTGCATCATAGGGGAAACAAAAATTGACAGAGGATTCTGTGAGCTAGGAGCTAGCATAAATGTGATGCCTCTGACTCTTATGAAGAGGCTACAACTGAATGAGGTGAGATCCACTGATGTAATCATACAACTGGCTGACAAAACTCAGAAGCAAGCTGAAGGGGTAGTTGAGAATGTGCTGGTGAAAGTGGGAAATTATTTCTTCCCCACAGACTTTGTCATTTTGGACATGGAGGAAAGCTACCTACACCCTATCATTCTGGGAAGGCCATTTCTAGCCACTGCTAGAGCGCTCATAGATGTAGAACAAGGAGAGCTAATTTTGAGAATACATGATGAACAGCTCAATTTCCATGTTTTCAAACCTGCATCTGAGCCTGAACCAGAACCTGAAAAGCCTAAGGATGATAGTAGCCATCTGTGTTTGGAGGAAGGCAATCCAGCAGCTGAAACTCTGAAACAGTCCTTGGAAGGCAAACAAGAATTGCAAGAGTTAAAGCCACAAGCATCAATAGAAACAGATCAGAAAGATCCTCCTGGCATAAAGGTCAATGAAGAAATCCTCAAGAGAGAGGGAAGAATTGTAAAGAAATTGCCAAGAGGGTGGAGAAACAAGAAAATTCCCACTGAAGGTTTCTCTCCGGGAGATAAAGTGATATCAAGTCATTATCTGCCAATCCCACCTGGTCTCAAAATCATTCCTTCCCAGCTCCCTCAAGTGTTCACAATCAGGAAAGTTCTTTCTATGGAACATTTGGACATCATGAAGGAATCAAATGGGGACGTTTTTATAGTGAGAGGAGAGGACATCAAGCACTACAATCCACCCTAACAAGGGACAACCGTCAAGCTAATGACGTTAAAGAAGCGCTTGTTGGGAGGCAACCCAACCTGAGGTAATACTCCTTTGCTGTTTCTTTTATTTGTTTCAATAAAAAGGTGAAGTAGTTTCTATGCATTGCAAAGAATTAAGTTTGGTGTTTCACACCAAATAATGAATTCGTGGATCAATAATTCAAAGGGGAATGTGTGACTCTAAGTTTGGTGTTCCACCATACAAATCAACTGAACACAACAACCTTTGAATTATATGAAAGGAACAACCATTCTAAGCAATCACAGAAATGCTTAAAATCCTTAGCAGCAACTTCATTCCAAGGAGAATTCAAGGATTCAAAGAGCAGAGGAGTAAGTAGGAGACTAAGTTTGGTGTTCACACACCAACTTAAGACTCAGACACTTGCCCATACATAGTTGAGCTAACCACTCAAGTGCTTGAGAAGCAAGCAACTTCATCACTCTTTGCAGGAAAGGAAACAAGGATCTTAGAAAGAACATGAAGCAACAACTAGGAGAAGAAGGAGAAATCAAATTGTTTCCTGACAACAAAGAGAAAACAAGAAATTTCACAAGGTGGTGTTGTTCCTTGACCATTCTTTAAAAGGCAAACAAAAGCATGCTTGTTCTGGTTTAAACTGTAATTGTTGAATCTTTCTGGAATGTGAAGTTTTTAGTATGAGTGTTGGTTTACTGCTTTGAATAAAGTGAATGCCTAGATGTTTGGATATAACTTCACCTTCTTAAACAAATGCTTGCCATGCTTGTTCTGTTTCCAAAAATAAAAGAAAAGTTTGAACAAAAGTAACTTGGCTCAATTAGTGACAAATCAAGTAGAATTAAGTGGTGGTATGCATGCTTGATTGTTTAGTCAGATCACTTGAAATTGAGTGTAGAATTATCATTTTTGTGTAGAAGTTTGAATACTGTCTATGGATCTTGTTGAATAAATGTCTTTGGCCATGAAAAAGAAAGAAAAAGAAGAAGAAAAAGCCACTGAAAAAGGGCAACCAAAAAGCAAAAAAAATTGAGAAAATAAGCTAGGCACCAATGGTTTTAACTTCTGAGACAAATGCCTGTGGTGTTTATGTATTAAGGATATGCTTGGATGAATAGGTTCTGAGGAGTGTTTCAACACTTGGTAACTTGGGTTAACTAACCCGGGATTATCAACCAAAAGTCCATTATCAAGAGCAACCTAAATACAAAACATTTAGTCACACAAAGAGGTGCTGGGCACCAATGTCTCAAGAAGAAATGTGAACTAAAATGCCTGTAGTGGATATGTGTAGTGCACTAATAAGAAAAAGAAAATGCCAAAGGCTTGTGCAACACATGACACTGAGCAAACAAGGAGCAAAGGAGCTCTAAAAAAAAGAAAAACAAAGAAGAGAAAAGTGCCAAGGACATAAGAATAACAAGAGGCCATAGCAGTGTTTGATGGATGCAATGAAAAAGTGATAATCTTACCTGATCAGAATGAAAAAGTGATGCTGCAACTTTCTGCATAAAACCCTTCTGATGAACTTCAAATGCTTGCTAATATAGCCAATGTAATTGCTTTCTGTTTCATACTTTCTTCTCAAATAACTCAGGACTTGCTTAGGGACAAGCAAGTATTAAGTTTGGTGTTGTGATGCCAAGGCATCTTAGGCTAGTTTCACTAGCATTTTTCTGTTAGTTTTAGTTGTTTTATGCATTTTCTTGAGCTTAAAGTAACCAAGAATGGTTAAATGAATAACAAAGCAATAAACCATCCAAACAGTATGATTTTGATGCAAATTTCATGAGTTTTTAGTTATATTACTTGAATGCTATGAATGAAAGATTTCTCATGAAATTTTGCAAGACTTTGATGCAGTTGTTTGGATGATTTCAGGGAAGAAGAGGCTAGGCAAGGAAGCAACAAAATCAATAAAGGAAGCTTGAATATCACATGTGGAGTTTAAGCTCCAGTTTAAGCTTAAACTGGAGCTTAAACGCCAAAATCATGAAAGCTGAGGAAAGGCTGAAAGTGGCGTTTAACCTCCAGTTTAACCTTAAACTGGAAGTTAAACACCAGAATTGAAAGCACCAGGGAGCCATTTCCACGTTTAAGCTCCAGTTTAACCTTAAACTGAAGCTTAAACGTGTTCGACAATTCCACACTCCAGGGTTGCCTTCTTTCATTTCCACGTTTAAGCTTCAGTTTAACCTTAAACTGAAGCTTAAACGTGTTCGACTCATATCACCTCCAGGAGTGTCCAACGTTTAAGTTGCAGTTTAAGCTTAAACTGCAACTTAAACGCCACTAATTGAAAAGGTTTCTGGACCAAAGATATTGCAGTTTAAGTTAGCATTTGAGCACAAACATTAACTTAAACGTACTCTGGTATGAAACCCAATTGAATATCATGGTTTATGGGATTGGGCCTGAAGAATTGATGAGTCTGGAATTTCAATTTGTTGAGTCATGTGTCAGTACTTGATTATCACTAAGTTGGCTCAATGAATGTTACAGAATTGGATCAGCAGCCTCATCAGGATTATGGATCATAAACCCAAGGCAAAAGGAAATCAGGAAAAGGCCTCAAAGCCCAAGAAACACAACAGAAGCTCAATTTAGAAAGTGTATAAATAGGATAGAATTTAAGTTTGAAAAAACTTTATCGGGGAACTTTGGATCATTTTGCTAGTTTTTCATCTTTTTGTAATTGAATTCAGAGCTATGACTAACTAAACCCCCTTTCATTGGGTTAAGGAGCTCTATTGTAATTCAATGAATCAATAATAGTTTTTATCTTCTTCTTCAATCTTTTCTCTTGAATTTTGTTAGAAAGCTTCTCGATCTAATTCCATTGGATAGTTGTCTTGGGAAAGAAACTATCCATAATTGGAATCCTTCGGAACCTTGGGAAAGGAATGGAGGATTCATGCTAGAGAAGCTTTCTCACAGTGAATTGGATTGGGGTTTGGATGGATATTGTGACATGTAATCCTACCAAATTGGTTCATGAAACTGTGTGGTATAATCAGTGATCGAGCATCATCTCTTCTTATGAACATTTAAACCAAGGGATTGGGAATTTGTTTGTTTTTAGAGAGAATTGGTGAGCCAAGGGATTGGGATCCAATCATATAAGATTGCCAAGCAAAATTCAATGAATGCATTGGTTGAGGAAGGGATAAAAATGTTTTGATTCGGAGATCTCAATATCTCCTGAAACCCAATGAATTCCCCATTTCTGATCTACCACTTTCTCTTTACATTCTGCAATTAAATTCATGCAATCACCCCGATCCCCTTTTAATTTCAGCAATTTAGCTTCTCGCTCTTTAATTCATGCAATTTAAGATTCCGCACTTTCAATTTCTTGCCATTTACGTTTCCCGCCAATTTTACATTCCGCAATTCTCATCTAAATCTTGACTCCGCTCAACTAGAACACACTTCTAATCCGAATTGCTCACTCAACCAATCCTTGTGGGATTCGACCTCACTTTATTGTGAGTTTTTACTTGACGATAACCGGTACACTTGCCGGAAGGAATTTTTGCCGATCGTGCAATTTCCTAAAATCGTAGCTATCAAGTTTATAGCACATCAGTATAGGCCAGAACTGATGGCGGCATTCAAGAGAATCCGGAAGGTCTAACCTTGTCTGTGGTATTCTGAGTAGGATTCAATGATTGAATGACTGTGACGTGCTTCAAACTCGCGATTGTGGGGCGTTAGTGACAGACGCAAAAGAATCACTGGATTCTATTCTGACATGATCGAGGACCGACAGCTGGATAGCCGTGCCGTGACAGGGTGTTGAACATTTCCACTGAGAGGATGGGAGGTAGCCACTGACAACGGTGAAACCCTTGCATAAGCTTGCCATGGAAAGGAGTAAGAAGGATTGGATGAAGACAGTAGGAAAGCAGAGAGACGGAAGGGACAAAGCATCTCCATTCGCTTATCTGAAGTTCTTACCAATGAATTGCATAAGTATCTCTATCTTTATCTTTTATTCATATTTCATCTATAACCATTTGAGTCTGCCTGACTAAGATTTACAAGGTGACCATAGCTTGCTTCATACCAACAATCTCTGTGGGATCGACCCTTACTCGCGTAAGGTTTATTACTTGGACGACCCAGTACACTTGCTGGTTAGTTGTGCGCAGTTGTGTTTATGCCATGGTATTGAGCACCAAGTCTTTGGAGCCATTACTAGGGATTATTTGAGTTGTGAAAAGTAGTGATCACAATTTCGTGCACCATTATTCTAGTCTCAGTTTTGAGCACTCTTGCTCAATATTACTTTCAAGATAGTGTTTGACTCTTTGTCCATTAACAATGAATCTTTTATCAGAGTCAGTATCTTGAAGCTCCACATATCCATATGGTGACACACTTGTAATCACATATGGTCCCTTCCACCGGGATTTTAATTTCCTAGGGAATAATCTGAGTCTAGAGTTGAATAGCAGGATCTTTTGTCCTGGTTTAAAGACTCTGGATGACAATTTCTTGTCATGCCATCTTTTTGCTTTCTCCTTGTAAATTTTTATATTTTCGAAAATATTGAGTCTAAACTCTTCTAGCTTATTCAACTAGAGCAATCTTTTCTCTCCAGCTAATTTGGCATCAAGGTTTATGAATCTAGTTGCCCAGTAGGCCTTGTGTTCCAATTCCACGGGCAAATGACAGGCCTTACCTTACACAAGTTGGTGTGGAGAAGTTCCTAGAGGAGTCTTGAATGCTGTTCTGTATGCCCACAAAATATCATCCAAACTTTTTGTCCAATCCTTTGTACGGACCATTACAGTCCATTCCAGGATCCTCTTTAGTTCTCTATTAGAGACCTCATCTTGCCTATTTGTCTGTGGATGATACGGAGTTGCCACCTTGTGGCTAATTCCATACCGGACCATAGTAGAGTAAAGCTGTTTATTGCTGAAATAAGTGCCTCCATCACTGATTATTGCTCTGGGGACATCAAATCTACTGAAGATGTGTTTCTGGAGGAACTTTATCACTATTTTAATATCACTAGTGGGTGTTGCAATTGCCTCTACCCATTTAGATACATAGTCTACAGCCACCAGAATATAAGTGTTTGAGTATGAAGTTGGGAAAGGCCTCATGAAGTCAATACCCCATACGTCAAACAATTCAATCTCTAAGATCCCTTGCTAAGGCATGGCGTAACCATGAGGCAGATTACCAACTCTCTGGCAACTGTCACAGTTCCGTACAAACTCTAGGTGATGTGCGGAAAACGATCCGACACAAAACTCATCGGCAAGTGTACCGGGTCGCATCAAGTAATAATAACTCACATGAGTGAGGTCGATCCCACAGGGATTGAAGGATTGAGCAATTTTAGTTTAGTGGTTGATTTAGTCAAGCGAATTAAGTTTTGGTTGAGTGGTTTGTATTTAACAGAAGCTAAATTGCTTGGAATGTAAAGGGAGAGAGGAGAATTGCAGTAAATTAAAGAGCAGGAAAGTAAACTTGCTGAATCTTAAAGAACAAGAAAGTAAATGACTGAAACTTAAAGTGCAAGAAATGTAAATTGCAGTAACTTAAAGTGCAAGAAATATAAATTGCTTGAATGTAAAAGGGATTTGAGGAATGGGATATCAGAATCTAAGCAAGGAGAAATTGAATTGCAACAATTAATAGAACAGAAATTGAATTAGAAGCAATTAAAACTCAAACAGTAAGGAAATTAAGTGCAACAAAGGTTCACAGAAGAACCAAAAGGAAATTGGGATCTCAGGACTCAAGAGACTAGGTAGCAAAGCCTAGATCTCAATTGCCTTCCCAGATCCAAGTTCACAAGGCAATTGACAAGAAATTGAAGAAGAAGCAACAAAGGGAATGTAAATGAATTCAATTATGCAGTAGAGAAATTAAAGAGCTCTTGAGTGGAGATTGAGACAAAATTTCCTCAATTCTTAACACCCAAGACTCAAACAAGAAAAGTAGAAAATGCCCAAGCAAGAACGAGGAAGAAGAGAGATCAATTCTCCTCCCTAATTCTCTGAAATCTCGGTCAAGTCTCTCAAGAAAAGTTGCAAAATTCAAAGCTCCAAAGAAAGTGCAAAATTCAAGAGTCAAGTCAAAAGTTTTGTAAAAAGTCCTAATTACATCAAACTAGCTCCTATTTATACACTTTCTATTCTTGGATCTTGGGATTTGGATGAGCTTTTGATTTGGTGAAGAAATGAATTAAATTGGATTTTTAATCCAATTTTCAGCCCAAGAACAATTGCTTCCAGGAGGCTGCCTTGCCCTTGTGGAGGGCAGGGCAGAAAATTGATGCGTGCGGCCTTGGTGCGAGCGTGGTGTGCGAGTTTGGTGCGCAGGATGCTGCCCTGCCCTCGCGGAGGGCAGGGCAGAAATTTCTGGTGCGCCAGTTTGGTGCCTGTGCGTGCTGCTGGTGCTGCCGAACCGTCCCTTGGTGCGCCAGTTTGGTGCCTGTGCATGCCACAACAAAATGCTGCCCTGCCCTCGCGGAGGGCAGGGCAGAAATTCCAAATTGAAGTCCCGTGTTCGAGACTTGGCCGATGCACACGCTACTATTTTTCCTTAGCTTTCTTGGCACCATAATGAGGCCTAGTTCCTTGCTTCCTCATTGTGCCGTGTTCGATTCTTGTGGCAAGCATTGGTAGGCTTTTTCCTTTGATTTATTTTCCATGATGGCCCGATACTGCCCTTGTGGAGGGCAGGGCAAGGTTTTTCTCCTCTTTGATCCAAGGCACAATTTTGTGCTCTGCCCTTGTCGTGGGCAGGGCAGAGTTGCCTCTTCAAACCTTGTTTCCTTATGTTGCCCTCCTAGAGGGCAGTCTACCCTTGTGAAGGGCAATGCTTGCTCCCTTCTTTATGCGCCACGCCTTTTTCTCCTTGGGCCACGCTTTCTTAAGCCACGCTTTCTCCTTTCTTCTTTTCTTCACCTACAATCAACCAAAATAACTACTCAAAGTATCACTAAATTCACAAGGCTTATAAATCAATTAAAAATCAATTAAAATTAGCTTAAACCTCATGATTTAGCATCAATTTAATGGTAGTTGCTTGATCTAAAGAAGTTATGTATTTTCATTCCAAATCACTTACTTAGGATGCAAGAAAGTGCATAAAGACTAATAAAACAAGTGAAATTAGCTTGAAAAATGGGTATATGATGACTTGTCATCACAACACCAAACTTAAATCTTGCTTGTCCCCAAGCAAGCATCAAAACTAAGAGAAAATGAAATGAACAAGAAAAGAAACATATCCTTATTAAGCAAATAGCAGAACTTGATTTATGGAGTCTTTATGCAGACAATGATAACTCAATTATTGTTGCTGTTACATAGTATACATCTTTCCTCAAAGGCTTGCTAAACTTGCTGTTATAAGACTTACTTTTTAATTACTCCCTTGCTAACTTTTCTTACTCATAATGCTTAACAAGCTTATTCTTTTGGAGGTTTTGGTGTCTAATGTTGAAGTAGTAGCCTTTGGCTGTATTATTTTTTTTTCTCTTATTCAACATCTTTCCACCACAGACACATGGCTCACTATTTCTTCCTAGGATCATTGATGCCCAGCATCTCTTTGAATAACTAAATGTTCTGTATCTAAGTTGCTCTTTATTGTGGACTTTCAATTGGCCATCCCAAATCAGTTGATCTAAGTGACCGGGTTTTAAAATACCCCTTAGAATTTACTCATCCAAGCATATCTTAGTACAAAAATACCACAGGCATATGTCCTAGGGTCCAAGCTATTGGTGTCCAACCTTTATTCTTTGTTTTTCTTGCCACTTTGGCTTTTTCTTCTTCCTTTTCTTTCTGTTTTTGTTCCCAAGGGCTTTTTCATTTATTGATAAGAATCTTTGTACAGCAAGCTAACTCTCACTTAAATGAAATTGATATTATGCAACAATTATTTCATGAGTTATGCATTTAATCAAACATATATACCACCATTAACTTCCATTCTACTTATGCAACATTGGATTTTTACTTTTCAATTCAAACAAAATCTCTTTTATTCAAGCATATAGGAAACAAAACAAAATTAAAGCTAAGTGATGAATGACAAGCATTATGCAGATCATTTCTCTTGCTACTTATTGAATAAAGGAAAGTACAAGAAAATGAAATAAAAAGGAAATAAACAATGGAGGCATATCATGTTTCAGACATGCTTCTCCTTATTAGAAGAATGAAAGAAGGGGTATGAAAGAACTTTTCCACCTTCTATTGGTCGTGGCTGCTGCTTGATTCTCCCTTTTTCTTCTTTCTCTTCCCTAGCTTGGAATAATCTCGGATCTCTTCACCAGGACATCTTCTACCCCAGACAGAATCTAAGAGTCCTGAGAGCCCAACGTCTTCCAATCTTTTAAAAGTTGCCTCCGTATAGTGACGAGACCTTGCTTGTTGCTTGGCTCCAAATTCAGGGCATTGCTCAAATGGCTTGATCTGAGGATTGAGTGTTGGCAAATTATGGGTCAAGTACTCCAACCTTGCTTGCATGTTTTCATCATTCTCCATTCTTTGCGCATATCTAACTTCTCCCATGGTGTGATGAATATTCTTCCATTGATACAGGTTGTGACTATATTCCCCTGCTTTAGCTTGACTAAAGTACAGCTTGTCATATGATTCTTTGAATTCTTTGTATTGCTCTTTTTGTCCTTCAAGAATCTGTGCTTGAAATTCTTGCTGCTGAGTCATCATTTGCTGTTGCCATCTCTCTTGTTTCTCCTCCATTTGACGCTGCCAAGCTTCTCTCTCCTCTTTGTCTTTCAGATATTGCTCCCTAAACTCTGGATGGGGCTCTAGATATTGTGCTTGGCACCCCAGATTATGCTCTTGTTGAGTCTGCATGAGTTGTTGAGATAGCTCTTCTATCGGTCTGTGTAGCTGGCTCATGTCTATGGCATCATGAGCTTGATTTCGTCCTTCCTCTCTTTGTGATCTCCTTTGTCTGGGAGCTACCACCCCCTCTGGATCATCTTCTTCATTTATTCCTTCCATACTCTTCTTAGTGATCCCTTTTCCCTTTTTCACTTTTTCTGTGTCCTCATCTTCAAAGATTACTCCAGCTTTGTCACATAGCCTGAGGATGGTACTTAGATGTCCAAGACCACTTGATTTGCTTGTGCTATTAGCCATCTTTTGAATACTGTCGGCTATGAGTTGTGCGAGGTTGATTTCACCTCCATGTAAGATGCAGTATGTCAAGAGTGCTCGTTTGATTGTGACCCACAAGGCGTTTCCAATAGGAAGGATAGATCTTCTCACTATTTCATACCATTCCTTAGCCACAGGAGTGAGATTTATCCTCCTCAAGTGACTTGGAACTCCCTTTGAATCTCTTTCCCAATCTGTATTCTCCACACATAACCGCTGCAAGATCTCATCAGGATTGTTTTCCATCTGCAATCTGGTTTCATAACTGGGCTCTGCATAAGTTATGGTTCTCAACTTTAGGGCCCTTGTGATGGCTGCTGGGCTAAAACTCACTTCAACTCCTCTGACATAACTTGTCCTAGCCGTGGTCCCTCCATGCTTTTGTCTCAATCCTTTTTTCTCCTGCATGAACCAAAACAGCTAGCCTTAGAACATTAATATAGTCGTTGGCAATTTATTTGCAATAAAGAAAAAAAATTGTTTTGTTTTGTTTAATTGTTATTTATTATTTTTTTTCTTTCATGGTCAATTGTGTCCCTTAATTAAAGATGCTAAAAGTTGGTGAACACCAAACTTATCTTTTATTGAGGGGACGGCTTAGCAATGCAAACCATTCTTCACAATTGATGTATTTTATAAAAAAAAATTTTATGCATGATCCCTTTCTGTATGGTTTTGATTCCATGATTGGGAAATGATCTTCTGAACATTGTTACACATGCAGACACCAAACTTAGTGTTTGGTCATATGCTTCATCAAAAGAATTATGCATATGTTCTAAGAATAATCCCCTTTTTTGAAAAATGAACTTGGGTGTGCCTTAAGGTACACCAAACTTAGAAGTTTGACATGTGCTTCAAAACAATGTATGCAATTTATATGGATGTTCAAAAATCATGCTCAGGTAATCATTGGTTATTGAATAAAAGAAAGGACAGAAATCTTAAATCATGGGTTGCCTCCCATGAAGCGCTCTTTTATTGTCACTAGCTTGACATTGAACTCCCTTTAAGGTGGTTGATGCTGGTGATGTCTCAACTTGTCACCTCTCACTGTAAGCTTTCTCTGTGTGCCTTGATGCTCAATTTCAATGTGCTCAAGAGAGAGTACTTGGTTGACAGTGTAATGATCTTCTGTTCCCAGTTGTTGATATACTAATTGTACTTTGTCACCTTTGGAAAATCCCTCAGTTGGAATTTTCTTGTTCTTCCACCCTTTGTAGGCCTTCTTCCTGTTTTTCTTCTTTTTCTTCCTTGTTGATCTGTCTCCTTTGACAGTGACTTGAGTTATGATTCCCCCCTTTTTGTTTATCATCCCGGCCTCTTTTTGAATTCCTTCTCCTCCTTGTACAAGCTCACTCTCCTGTTCTATTGTTTTGTCGGTTGCTTGCTTTGGAAGGAAGTCACCACTTGTCTTGTTTGTTTCTTCATTCCTTTGTAATTCTGGAAAGACTTTCAAGGTGATGCTCTCCTCATGCATCCTGAGGGTTAGCTCTCCCTGCTCTATGTCTACAATGGCTCTAGCAGTGGCCAAAAATGGTCAACCAAGTATTATGGAGTCATTTCCATTTTCTGAAGAATCCAGGATCACAAAATCTGCCAGATAGATGAACTTGTCAACCTTAACTAAAAGGTTCTCAATCAGCCCTTTAGGATATACTACTGATTGGTCCACCAACTCCAAGGACATCTGTATTGGTTTCACCTCCTCTATGCCAAGCTTTTTCACTAAAGAAGATGGGGTTAGATTTATGCTTGCTCCTAAGTCACACATCTCCTTGTTGATGAATAGGCTTTCAATAGTGCAGGGTAGGGAGAAACCTCCAGGATCTTCAAGCTTGGGAGGGAGTCCCTTTTTGATGAGTGCACTGCATTCTTCACTAAGCATTACAGTCTCCTTCTCATTCCAACTTCTCTTCTTGTTGATGAGCTCCTTTAAGAACTTGGCATACAGAGGCATTTGCTCCAATGCCTCAGCCAAAGATATGTTGATTTCCAGCTTCTTGAAAGTCTCAAGAAATTTGTGGAAATGCTGATCCTTTGCCTCTTTGTGGAATCTCTGTGGATAAGGTATTGGGGGTGTCAAGCTTTTCTCCCCTTGAAGTTGTCTTGGAATTGGTTCTTCCATGATCTGCTTTCCCTTCTTCAGATTCTGTGGTTGGTTGTTTTCCTCTGTGAGTTTTTCTGGGACATTCTTGCTTATCATGTTCTTGTTGATGGCGTCATCATTCTTTGTTGGCTCATTGTCATTATTCTTGGTTGCTCCTTGGATACCATCCACTAACATCTTTCCACTTCTTAGTTGCACGACCTTGCATTCTTCCTTTGGGTTAGGAATGGTGTCACTTGGTAGTGAGCTTGATGGTTTTTCAACAGAAATCTGTTTGGAGATTTGCCCAATCTGCCTCTCTAGGTTCTTCATGGAGGCTTCTTGGTTCTTTGTTGTCAATTCTTGGTTCTTTATCATTTTCTCCATGAGCAGCTCTAGATTAGTGATCCTCTGAGATTCTTGTGAGATGGGTTGGTTTTGGGGTGTTGTTGGATGATGGTAAGTGCTTTGGTTAGTTGGGTGGTTATTGGGTAGGTGATGGTTAGAGTTGGGGTAATTATTTTGTGGTTTTCTGTATGTATTTTGGTTAGTGTTTGGCTGGGGGTTGTGGTTTGTGTTTTTCCAATTGTTCTGACTTGAGTTTCTTTGCCATGGTTGTTGGTTTTGATTGTGGTTGTCTCCCCATCTGAGGTTGGGATGGTTCTTCCAAGATGGATTGTAAGTATCACCATAGACTTCATTTGTTCCAGGATTTTGGTTGTGCATGTATTGGACTTGCTCTTGCTGTTGCTCCTCTTGGGTTTCTTCACTTTGCACCCATGTGGTTGATGGTTGGCTTGTGGTGCTCACTGCTGCTACTTGCAGGCCATCAATTCTTTTGGCCATTTGCTCAAACTGTTGTTGAATCTGCTGCTGCATCATCTTGTTCTGAGCTAGAATTGAATTCACTCCTTCTAACTCCATTACTCCTCTTCTCTGTGATGGTTGGCGTTGTCTTTGATGAGCAAAGAAATATTGGTTGTTGGCCACCATATCAATGAGGTTTTGAACTTCCTCTGTAGTTTTCATGAGTTGTAATGAGCCTCCAGCTGAGTGATCAAGTGCTTCTTGAGCCTTCAGAGTAAGTCCTTCATAGAAGCTTTGCAACTTATCCCACTCAGTAAACATCTCTGGTGGACATTTTCTCAATAATGCTTTATATCTTTCCCATGCTTCATATAGATTCTCAGCCTCCATTTGAGTGAATGTCTGTACCTCAGTCTTCAATCTTATGATTCTTTGAGGGGGATAAAATTTGGCAAGGAACTAGCTCACCAAGTCATCCCAAGTGTTGATGCTTTCCTTTGGGAACGTTTCTAGCCATTGAGTGGCTTTGTCCCTGAGAGAGAATAGAAAGAGCAACAACTTGTAACTGTCAGGAGGCACACCATTGATTTTGACAGTGTCACAAATCCTCAAGAAGGTAGATAAATGTTGATTCGGATCCTCCAACAGCCCTCCTCCAAAAGAACAGTTATTTTGGACCAGTGTGATGAGCTGTGGCTTTAGTTCAAAGTTGTTTGCATTGACATTGGGGGGAAGAATGCTACTCCCACAATGTCTAGCGTTTGCAAATGTGTAGGAAGCCAGTACTCTTCTTTGTTGTTGGTTATTATTGGCTCCTCCTTCTGGTTGATTGGGATTTGATGGATCTCCTTCCATTTCTTGGAATTCCTCCTCATATTCTTCCTCTCCAATGACGTTCTTCCCTCTTTTAGCTCTTCTTATTCTTCGAAGAGTTCTTTGGTCAATTTTAGAGAGAAGAGGGGAGGCTCTTCCTGTACCTGACATACAAACACACAATAAGACACACACAGAACCAGAAAATCAATAAAACTTCAATCTATTGCTAGAATGAATTTTTAGTTAGTTTAAGCAAAAATTCAAACAGTTAGTGTGTTAGAGAAACAGAAAAGAAAAAAAATGCTTGATCTAGACCTCCACTTCACTTAATCATTGTCAATCTATTTCAATCCCCGGCAACGGCGCCAAAAACTTGATGTGCGGAAAACGATCCGACACAAAACTCACCGGCAAGTGTACCAGGTCGCATCAAGTAATAATAACTCACATGAGTGAGGTCGATCCCACAGGGATTGAAGGATTGAGCAATTTTAGTTTAGTGGTTGATTTAGTCAAGCGAATTAAGTTTTGGTTGAGTGGTTTGTATTTAACAGAAGCTAAATTGCTTGGAATGTAAAGGGAGAGAGGAGAATTGCAGTAAATTAAAGAGCAGGAAAGTAAACTTGCTGAATCTTAAAGAACAAGAAAGTAAATGACTGAAACTTAAACTGCAAGAAATGTAAATTGCAGTAACTTAAAGTGCAAGAAATATAAATTGCTTGAATGTAAAAGGGATTTGAGAAATGGGATATCAGAATCTAAGCAAGGAGAAATTGAATTGCAACAATTAATAGAACAGAAATTGAATTAGAAGCAATTAGAACTCAAACAGTAAGGAAATTAAGTGCAGCAAAGGTTCACAGAAGAACCAAAAGGAAATTGGGATCTCAGGACTCAAGAGACTAGGTAGCAAAGCCTAGATCTCAATTGCCTTCCCAGATCCAAGTTCACAAGGCAATTGACAAGAAATTGAAGAAGAAGCAGTAAAGGGAATGTAAATGAATTCAATTATGCAGTAGAGAAATTAAAGAGCTCTTGAGTGGAGATTGAGACAGAATTTCCTCAATTCTTAACACCCAAGACTCAAACAAGAAAAGTAGAAAATGCCCAAGCAAGAACGAGGAAGAAGAGAGATCAATTTTCCTCCCTAATTCTCTGAAATCTCGGTCATGTCTCTCAAGAAAAGTTGCAAAATTCAAAGCTCCAAAGAAAGTGCAAAATTCAAGAGTCAAGTCAAAAGTTTTGTAAAAAGTCCTAATTACATCAAACTAGCTCCTATTTATACACCTTCTATTCTTGGATCTTGGGATTTGGATGGGCTTTTGATTTGGTGAAGAAATGAATTAAATTGGATTTTTAATCCAATTTTCAGCCCAAGAACAATTGCTTCCAGGAGGCTGCCCTGCCCTTGTGGAGGGCAGGGCAGAAAATTGATGCATGCGGCCTTGGTGCGAGCGTGGTGTGCGAGTTTGGTGCGTAGGATGCTGCCCTGCCCTCGCGGAGGGCAGGGCAGAAATTTCTGGTGTGCCAATTTGGTGCCTGTGCGTGTTGCTGGTGCTGCCGAACCGTCCCTTGGTGCGCCAGTTTGGTGCCTGTGCGTGCCATAACAAAATGCTGCCCTGCCCTCGTGGAGGGCAGGGCAGAAATTCCAAATTGAAGTCCCGTGTTCGAGACTTGGCCGATGCACACGCTACTATTTTTCCTTGGCTTTCTTGGCACCATAATGAGGCCTAGTTCCTTACTTCCTCATTGTGCCGTGTTCGATTCTTGTGGCAAGCATTGGTAGGCTTTTTCCTTTGATTTATTTTCCATGAAGGCCCGATACTGCCCTTGTGGAGGGCAGGGCAAGGTTTTTCTCCTCTTTGATCCAAGGCACAGTTTTGTGCTCTGCCCTTGTCGTGGGCAGGCCAGAGTTGCCTCTTCAAACCTTGTTTCCTTATGTTGCCCTCCTAGAGGGCAGTCTGCCCTTGTGAAGGGCAATGCTTGCTCCCTTCTTTATGCGCCACGCCTTTTTCTCCTTGGGCCACGCTTTCTTAAGCCACGCTTTCTCCTTTCTTCTTTTCTTCACCTACAATCAACCAAAACAACTACTCAAAGTATCACTAAATTCACAAGGCTTATAAATCAATTAAAAATCAATTAAAATTAGCTTAAACCTCATGAGTTAGCATCAATTTAATGGTAGTTGCTTGATCTAAAGAAGTTATGTATTTTCATTCCAAATCACTTACTTAGGATGCAAAAAAGTGCATAAAGACTAATAAAACAAGTGAAATTAGCTTGAAAAATGGGTATATAATGACTTGTCATCACTAGGGAGTGCTTATAGAGAGTAGGCCAGTAGAACCACATTGGAGGACTTTTGTGGCTGTTCGCTCACTTCCGAAATGTCTTCCATATTGTGATCCATGGCAGTGCCAAAGGATCCTCTGTACTTCTTCTCTAGCCACACACCTACGGATTATTCCGTCTGCACATTTCTTAAAGAGATATGGTTCATCCCACAAGTAGTACTTTGCATCAGAAATTAATTTTTTCGTTTGCTGCCTGCTGTACTCCTTGGGTATGAACCTTGCAGCCTTATAGTTTGCAATGTCTGCAAACCATGGTACTTCCTGAATGGCAAAGAGTTGCTCATCCAGAAAGGTTTCAGCGATCTCAATGATGGGGAGGGACGCCCCTTCTACTGGTTCTATCTGGGACAGGTGATCTGCCACTTGGTTTTCTGTCCCTTTTCTGTCTCTTATTTCTATATCAAACTCTTTCAGAAGCAGCATCCACCTTATAAGCCTTGGTTTTGAATCCTGCTTTGTGAGTAGATATTTAAGAGCAGCATGGTCAGTGTACACAATCACCTTTGATCCTAACAAATAGGATCTAAACTTGTCAAAGGCATAAACCACTGCAAGCAATTCCTTTTCTGTGGTTGTGTAATTCTTCTGTGCATCATTTAGGACACGGTTGGCATAGTAAATGACATGCAGAAGTTTGTCATGCCTCTGTCCTAATACTGCACCGATGGCATTGTCACTGGCATCACACATCAGTTCGAATGGTATTGTCCACTTTGGTACAGAAATAACTGGTGCTGTAACCAGCTTGGCTTTCAGGGTCTCAAACGCCTACAGACACCAAGGATGATCCCTTCAGTCACCATAAAGTGACATTTTTCTCAGTTCAAAACCAGGTTAGTCTCTTGGCACCTTTTTAGAACAAGTGTCAGGTGATCAAGACAGGAGCTAAATGAGTCTCCATATACTGAAGTCATCCATGAAGACTTCCAGAAATTTCTCCATCATATCAGAGAAAATAGAGAGCATGCATCTCTGAAAGGTTGCAGGTGCATTACACAGCCCAAATGGCATCCTTCTGTAAGCAAATACTCCAGATGGACATGTGAATGGTGTTTTCTCTTGATCCTGGGGGTCTACTGCAATTTGGTTGTAGCCTGAATAGCCTTCCAAAAAGAAATAATAATCATGACCTGTTAGTCTTTCTAGCATCTGGTCTATGAATGGTAAAGGAAAATGATCCTTTCTGGTGGCTGTATTGAGTCTTCTGTAGTCAATACACATGCACCACCCTGTAACTGTTCTTGTGGGAACCAGTTCATTTTTCTCATTATAAACTACTGTCATGCCTCCCTTCTTAGGGATGACTTGGACAGGGCTCACCTAGGGGCTATCAGAAATTGGATAAATAATCCCAGCCTCTAGTAATTTAGTGACCTCTTTCTGCACCACTTCCTCCATGGCTGGATTCAGCCGCCTTTGTGGTTGAACCACTGGCTTAGCATTATCCTCCAAGAGAATCTTGTGCATGCATTTGGCTAGGCTAATGCCCTTAGGATCACTTATGGACCACCCAAGAGATGTCTTGTGTGTCCTTAGCACTTGAATCAGCGCTTCCTCTTCCTATGGCTTTAAGGTATGATCACAGGAAAAATGTTATTTTCTCCCAGAAATGCATATTTCAGGGATGGTGGCAGTGGTTTGAGCTCTGATTTGGGGGACTTTTCCTCTAATTGAGGAGTTTTCAAAGGTTCTTCTAATTCCTCTGGCCCCTCCAAATCAGGCTTAACATCTTTAAATATGTCCTCTAGCTCTAATTTGAGACTCTCAGTCATATTGACTTCTTCTACCAGAGAGTCAATAAGATCCACTTTCATGCAGTCTTTTGGTGTGTCTGGATACTGCAAAGCTTTGACAGCATTCAACTTAAACTCATCCTTATTGACTATCAGGGTCACTTCCCCCTTTTGGACATCAATGAGAGTACGTCCAGTTATTAGGAAAGGTCTTCCTAGAATGAGAGTTGTAATCTTGTGCTCCTCTATTTCCAGCACTACAAAGACAGTGGGAAAGGCAAATAGCACAACCTTGACAATCATGTCCTCAATTATGCCAGATGGGTATTTAATGGAGCCATCAGCAAGTTGAAGACAGATCTGGGTTGGTTTGATCTCTTCGGTCAAACCAAGCTTTCTGATAGTGGATGCAGGGATTAGGTTGATACTTGCCCCAAGATCACATAGAGCTATCTTGGTGCAAATTCCTTCTAATGTGCATGGTATCATAAAGCTTCTGGGATCCTTAAGCTTCTCTGGTAAGCTTTTTAGAATGACTACACTGCATTCCTCTGTGAGAAAAACTTTTTTAGTTTTTCTCCAATCCTTCTTATGGCTTAAGATTTATTTCATGAACTTAGCATAAGAGGGTATTTGCTCAAGTGCTTCTGCAAACGGAATCTTTAATTCAAGAGTCCTGAGATAGTCTGCAAAGTGGGCAAATTGCTTATCCTGTTACACTTGGCAGAGTTTCTAAGGATAAGGTATTTTGGCTTTATATTCTTCAACCTTGGTTGCTGTAGGTTTATTTCCTACAGAAGTAGGCTGAGACGCCTTCTTGAGGGAGTTATTATCAACATTTGCGGGTGTCTGATCCCTTATTGGCGTTTGAACGCTAGGATTGGCATTTAACGCCAGATTCCTACCCTGTTCTGGCATTTGAACGCCAGAGTTGAACATGGAATTGGCGTTTGACGCCAACTTTTCACCCTTTTTTGGCATTTGAACGCCAGAATTGGGTATCCACTGGGCGTTTAACGCTAGTTTGTCACCATTTTCTGGAGTTTGGACACCAGAATCATTCCTCTCTGGGCTCTTTGATACAAGGATTTATACCGGTTCGGAATTCCACAAAATAATTTCGTTGTTAGTATAGTCCAAACCAATAGTCAATCCTTAAATCAAATTAAATTTGGTTGTCACAAGTAACAAACCCCAAATAAGAATTAACCGAAGTATTTAGACTCCAGGTCGTCTCACAAGGAATTGCAATGAAGTGCTCAATTATTGGCTATAAAGTATGTTTTGGGGTTTTGATTGATACGAGGGCAAGAAATTAAATGACAAGGAAAGTAAATCAAGCAAATAACTAAAGAAAGCAAGTAATAAGGAGAGACATTCATGGCAAGAATTGAGATCATAGGCTTGCTATCCTAATCATACAATGATTAATTCATCTTATTTAGTCAACTCCAACAAATGGAAGAAGGTATCATGTTATCTTCACATAAGGAGAAAGTCAAACAAGACTAATCAATCATATCACAATAATAAAAGAGAATTTATCTTATTTCGTCATCCCCAATATTGGAAGAAGGTATCACATTATCTTCCATGAGAGAAAGTCAAACAAGACTAGTTAACCTCAATCCAAATGTACTAATCAACTCACTAATAGAATTAGCAAAATATTAGAGTCAATGGAATTCATATTAACTAACAACTATAGATCACCAACATTAGTTGGATATTCATGACTCAAGATTGCCTAATTACTCTTTCCAAGCCAAGAATGCTCAAAGTCTACTCTAAAGCCCAACCAAGCATTTTGTCAAACACTTGGTGGGTATACAAGGAAAACATAATAAAAGTGCAAGAATAGTAAATCTACCAACTACCAATTGCAAGAAAAGTAAATTCACAACTCAAATCATCAATAAAAGAAATATCAACATTAAATTTCATTAAAAGAAAATCCAAATCCAGCATGAGTTCATCATCACAAAAGAGAAAGAAAAAAGGGAAATTAACACTACAAATTATGAGAATGAAAGAGTAGAAGCATGAAATTAGAAAGAAAACAAGATGAAAACATGAGATTGAACCTAGATCTATGAGAGATTAACCTAAACCTAACCTAATTCTAGAGAGAAGAGGGAGCTTCTCTCTCTAGAAACTAACCTACATGATGCTAAGCTACCAAACAATTGCTCTCCCCTTACCCAAGCTTGAATTCTGCATGAAATAGCATTGGAAATGAGTTGGGTTGGGCCCAAAGTGCTTCAGAAATCGCTGGGGGCGATTTTACGTTAGTGGGTCACGAGCAGCATCGGCGTGCATGCGTACATGGCACGTGCACGCCCCTATACATGAAGCAAAATATGGCAAATTTTATATCATTTTGAAGCCCCAGATGTTAGCTTTCCAACGCAACTAGAACTGCCTCATTTGGATCTCAGTAGCTCAAGCTATGGTCGATTGAGTGCTAGGAGGTCAAGCTTGACAGCTTTACGGTTCCATCATTTCTTCATGAGTTCTCCTACTTTGCATACTTTTTCTTCCTTCCTTCAATCCAATCTTTGCCTTCTAAACCTGAAACTACTTAACAAACATATCAAGGCATCGAATGGAATTAAAGTGAGTTAAAATCAGCTATTTTAAGGCCTAAAAAGCATATTTTCACATTTAAGCACAAATCAAGGGAAAATTGCAAAACCATGCTATTTCATTGAATAAATATGAGAAAAGGTGATAAAATCCCCCAAAATAAGCACAAGATAAACCACAAAATTGGGATTTATCAAACACCAAAGTTAGAATTGCACATTCACTTTTGCATTTCTTTGGTGTGTAACACCAAACTTAGCTCCTTGTAATGTAGAGAAAGCTTCTTGACCCATTTATTGACAAGCTATGAAAAGAAAATTACCTTTGGTTGGGTTGCTTCTCAATAAGCGCTGTTTTAACGTCACTAGCTTGACGTTCTCTTCATCAATTGAGCTGATACTTCATCTTGGAACCTTCTCCCATATTGCCCAGGTAATGCTTGAGCCTTTGCCCATTCACAGTGAAGGTTCGCTTTGATATTTCTTCCATGATTTCTATATGTCCATAGGGTGAGACCTTGGTGACCAGAAAAGGTCCTGACCACCTTAACTTTAGCTTCCCGGGAAATAGCCTTAGCTTGGAATTGTAGAGGAGTACTCTCTGTCCTTCTTCAAAGCTTCTTGGTGCCAACTTGAGGTCATGTTTTTCCTTGGCCTTTTCTTTGTAAATTTTGGCATTTTCATAGGCCTGAGATCTGAATTCTTCCAATTCTTACAGTTGCAAGAGCCTCCTTTCACCAACAACTTTACTATCAAAATTCTGTAACTTGGGAGCCCAGAAAGCTTTGTGTTCGAGTTCCAATGACTGATGACAGGCCTTTCCATACACCAATTGATATGGGGACATCCCAATTGGTGTTTTGAAGGCTGTCCTATAAGCCCAAAGAGCATCGTCCAGCTTTTTTGACCAGTCATTTCTTGAAAATCCCACAGTCTTCTCTAGTATCCTTTTCAACTCTCTGTTGGATACCTCTGTTTGTCCACATGTTTGAGGGTGATAAGGTATGGCCACGTTATGCTTTACTCCATATGTCAATAGTAGAGTTTCTAATGGTCTATTGCAGAAATGGCTTCCTCCATCACTAATAAGTGCTATGGGGACACCAAACCTGCTAAAGACATTCTTTCTGAGGAAGTTCAGGACCACCTTATTATTATTTGTTGGGGTTGCAATGGCCTCCACCCACTTAGATACATAGTCTACTGCCACTAAGATATACTTATTTGAGTATGAGGTTGGGAAAGGACCCATGAAGTCAATCTCCTATACATCAAATAACTCAAGTTCTAGAATGAATTGCTGTGGCATCTCATTTCTCTTGGGCAAGTTTCCAGCTCTTTGGCACTCATTGCAATTCTTCACTAACTCTTTTGCATCCTTGAAAATAGTGGGCCAAAAGAAACCGCACTATAACACCTTGGCTGCGGTTCTTTCTCCTCCAAACTGCCCTCCATAGCCAGAGCCATGATCTGCTACTTTGTTCTCTACCCGTTTTATATCTCTAATCTCAATATTGAACTCTTGCAACAATGATAAACCCCAATTTTGTGGTTTATCTTGTGCTTAATTTGGGGGTTTTTGTCAATATTTCTTGCACTTATTCATAAGAAATGCATGGTTTTGTGTTCACTTCTGAATATTGCTCCATAATAGAAAACATGCTTATTTTGCGTTAGAATTACTATATTTTGATCCTCTTTATTACTATTCGATACCGTGACGTATTTGTTGAGTGATTTCAGAATTAATAGGGTAAGAATGGCCTAGAAGAGAGAAGGAAAGCATGCACAAGAGGAAGGAACATGAAGATTTGGATTTTGGGAACTGCAGCATCGACGCGCACGCGCACATCACGCGCACGCGTGGATGAGGATAGCTGGAAGCGGCGCGCAAGGATGGACGCATCCGCACAGGTCAGAGAGTTCCAACTGACACGCACGCGCACTTGGCGCGCATGCGTGGATCACAAAAGCAATCGGCGTGCATGCGCGGGAAGCTGCACGTGACCTCATTAAAGGAAATCGTGCCTGGCGATTTCTTAGGCTCATTAGGCCCAATTTCAAGCTGTTTATGCATGGAAAAAGACCCAAGGATGCTAGGGAGAAGGGGGGATCAATCATTTTGACACTAAGACACATTTTCTAGTTTTTTTTGGGTTCTTTGTTCTTCTAGAGAGAGAAACCCTTGTTCTTCTCTAGATCTAGCTTTAATTTGATCTTCCCTTGTTGAATATGAATTGGAGTTTATTAATTACTAGTTTTGATTGTTCAATTTGAATTCTTTAGTATACTTTTGCTTAGATCTTGTGTTAGTTTATGGATTCTTGTCAATTGTCACTTTATACCCATTGCATGAATATTGTGAATCTTGACTTGTTGATGTTACATTGATGATTTCTATGCTTAATTGTGTTGTTTGAGTGATTGTAAGTTGATATTTATTAGTGGGTATTTGTTAATTTCAATCCATTTGCAATTTGAACATGTCTTTTGTTAATGCTTACCAAGTGTTTGATGAATTGTTTGCCTTGATTATGGAGTAGTTCTTTTTACTTTTGGCTTAGGCCAAGGGAATTGGGTAAACTTGAGTTATTGGGTCTAATGGATTTGATGATTTGGAAACCCTTAGTGGTCAATTTGATAGCCATTGACACTAGCCTACTACTAGGTTAATTAGTAGTGAGGTTAGACCTTATGGGTAGATGTTGACCAAGCCATTTAACTTACTTCAAGTATAGAAGTAGATCTAATGAGTTTGGTTCCTCATAATTGTCAAGATATGGTTATTAGACAAGGATAGTGACCCCAATTCCCATGCCTAGCCAAGAGTTACTTTTATTATTCATATTTGAAAACCTAAATTCTTAATTGTCTTGCTTTAGTTGTAGCTACTGTCTAGTTGAGAGTAGAATTAAATTGAATGTTGTCTTCTTAGTTTGAAATTGCTTACATCTTGCTTGGTTATTTGAATTAGTTCTTTGCACTTTAGATTACTTGTTTGCTAAGATTTCTAGTTTATTTTCTCGCTCATGACTTACAACCCCGGATTTCTAACCAATGTTGAAGCACATGTCTGCCCATTCCTTGTGAGACGACCCGAGGTTTGAATACTTTGGTTATTTTATTGGGGCTGAACTTGTGACAACCAATTCCTTTCTAAATTTGATCCTCGAGGATTGTTGTTGGTAGAGCTATACTTGCAATGCAACTTCATTGAGAAACTCTCTTCCGACATAGTCCACGGGTGCACATCAAACAACAAGATCCACCTTATCAATCTTGGTTTTGATTCTTGCTTGTCAAAAAAATATTTAAGTGCTGTGTGATCAGTAAAAACAATCACTTTGGAGCCAATGAGATATGATCTAAATTTATCAAATGCAAACACTATTGCCAACAATTCCTTTTTAGTGATGGTGTAATTCTTTTGAGTGTCATTAAGGACCTTGCTGGCATAGTATATGACATGCACCAAGTTATCTTTCCTTTGTCCTAACACTACCCCAATTGCAAAGCCTGATGCATCACACATCAGTTCAAAGGGCAAATTCCAATCAGGTGGAGTAATGATAGGAGCTGAAGAAAGTTTCTTTTTTAAACTGTCAAAAGCCAGCATGCACTTTTGATCAAATATGAAAGGTGTATCAAAAACAAGTAGATTACTTAAGGGCTTGGAAATTTTTGAAAAATCTTTAATAAACCTTCTGTAAAAGCCAGCATGCCCTAAAAAGCTTCTAATTGCCTTAATATTGCAAGGTGGGGGTAATTTCTCAATTACTTCCACCTTGGCCCTGTCGACCTCAATGCCCTTTTTGGAGATCTTGTGCCCAAGAACCACCCCTTCAATGACCATGAAATGGCACTTTTCCTAGTTTAGAACCAGGTTGGTTTCTTGACATCTCTTTAGCACCATAGCAAGGTGGTGCAGGCACTTAGAAAATGAGTCTCCAAATATAGAAATATCATCCATAAACACTTCTATAAATCTTTCAATCATGTTAGAGAATATGGAGAGCATGTGATGACAAGTCATCATATACCCATTTTTCAAGCTAATTTCACTTGTTTTACTAGTCTTTATGCACTTTCTTGCATCCTAAGTAAGTAATTTGGAATGAAAATGCATGACTTCTTTAAATCAAACAACCACCATTTAATTGATGCTAAATCATGAGGTTTGGGCTAAAAGTAATTGATTTTTAATGAATTATAAACCTTATGAGTTTGGAGATACTTTGATTGGTTGCTTTGTTTTCTTGTAGGTGAAGAAAGGAAGAAAAGAAGAAAAACGTGGCTTAAGAAGTGTGGCCATGGAAGGAGAAGTGTGGTGCAACATAGAAGGAGGAAGCAAACACTGTTCTCCACAAGAGCACACTGCTCTCCAAGAGAGCAGCATAATAAACCAAGCCTCCAAAATATCACTGCCCTGCCCACAATAAGAGCGGAGCACAATTCTATGCCAAGGACCAAAAGAAGCAAAAATTCTGCCCTCCCCTCCTCAACAGCAATATCGGGCCGAACCCAAGATCAAGGAGAAAAGGAGTAGCGCTCAAATACAAGGAAAATAAGCAAAAATTGGCTTGTTTTCAATCTCCAAGAATTGAACACAAGACCTTGGGGAAGCAAGGAACTAGGCGTTACTTTGGTGCCAAGAAAACCAAGGAAATAGGGGTAGCGTGTACTTCCACCAGGTTTCGAACCTGGGACCTCACCTTTGGTTGCCTTGCTGCGCTGCCTACAAGGAGAGCAGAGCAGCATTTCTTGGCACGGGCATGAGCACTCGCAACGCAGCACGAGCACGCAATGAGGCCGCATGCACCATTTCCCTGCTCTGCTCTCCACAAGGGCAGAGCAGCCTCCTGGAAGCTTCTCATGGGCTAAAAATTGGATTAAAAATCCAATTTAATTCATTTCTTCACCAAATAAAAAGCCCATCCGAATTCCAAAATCCAAGAATAGAAAGTGTATAAATAGGCGATAGTTTGATGTAATTAGGACCTTTAACCTTTCTTTTGATTTTTGAATTTTTACATCTTGAGACTTCATTTTCTTTGAGAGCTTTGAACTGAGATCTGAGGGAATTGGGAAGGAGAATTGATCTCTCTTCTTCCTTGTTCTTGCTTGAGCATTCTTACTTTTCTTGTTTTGAGTATTGGGTGTGAAGAATTGAGGAATTTCTGTCTCAATCTCCATTTAAGATCTCTTTGATTTTCCTACTGCATAATTGAGTTGAATCCAATTTCCTTTACTGCTTCAATCTTTAATTTCTTTTTAATTGCTTTGTGAACTTGGATCTAGGAAGGCAATTGAGATCTAGACTTTGCTATCTAGTCTCTGGAGTCCTGAGATCCAATTTTCCTTTTGGTTCTTCTGCTGAACCACTGCTGTAATTATATTTTCCAATTCTGTTTGAGATCTAGTTGAATCCAAATCATCTCTTGCTGTGATAAATGTTGCAATTTAATTTCCCTTGCTTAAATTCTGAAATCCCAGTCCTCAAATCCCTTTCCATTCAAGCAATTTATATTTCTTGCACTTTAAGTTACTGCAATTTATATTTCTTGCACTTTAAGTTTTAGTCATTTAATTTCTTGTTCTTTAAGATTCAGCTCTTTTACTTTCAGTTTTCTTTTTTTTTCTGTAATTCATCCCTCCCCCTTTACATTTTCTGCTATTTACTTACTGTTGGATACAAATTCACTCAACCAATACTTGATTCGCTTGACTAAATCAACCACTGAACTAAAATTGCTCAATCCTTCAATCCCTGTGGGATCGACCTCACTCCCGTGAGTTTTATTACTTTATGCGACCCGGTACACTTGCCGGTGAGTTTTGTGTTGGATCATTTTCCACACATCAAGTTTTTGGCGTCGTTGCCGGGGATTGAAATAGATTGACAACGATTAAGTGAAGTGGAGATCTAGATTAAGCATTTATTTTTTTTTCTTTTCTTTTGTTCTTAATTAACATATTAACTATTTGACTATTTGCCTAAGCTAACCAAAACTTCATTCTAGCAATAGATTGAAGCTTCACTGGTTTTCTGGTTCTGTGTGTTTCTTGTTGTGTGTTTGTATGTCAGGTACAAGAAGATCTTCTCCTATTTTCTCTAAAATTGACCAAAGAACTCTTCAAAGATTAAGAAGAGCTGAAAGAGGGAAGAATATTGTTGGAGAGGAAGAATCTGAGGAGGAATTCCAAGAGATGAAAGGAGATCCATCAAATCTCAATCAACCAGAAGGAGGGGCCAACAATAACCCACAACAAAGGAGAGTACTGGCTTCCTACACAATTGCAAATGCTAGACATTGTGGGAGTAGCATTCTTACCCCTAATGTCAATGCAAACAACTTTGAACTAAAGCCACAACTCATCACATTGGTCCAAAATAACTGCTCTTTTGGAGGAGGACCATTGGAGGACCCGAACCAACATCTATCCACTTTCTTAAGGATCTGTGACACAATTAAAAGCAATGGAGTGCACCCTGACATATACAAGCTGCTGTTGTTCCCATTCTCTCTCAGAGACAAAGCCACTCAATGGCTAGAAACATTTCCAAAGGAGAGCATCAACACTTGGGATGATTTGGTGAGCAAGTTTCTTGCCAAATTTTATCCTCCTCAAAGGATCATAAGATTGAAGACTGAGGTGCAGACATTCACTCAAATGGATGCTGAAAATCTATATGAGGCATGGGAAAGATATAAGGCTTTGCTGAGGAAATGTCCACCAGAGATGTTTATTGAGTGGGACAAGCTGCAGAACTTCTATGAAGGACTTACTCTGAAGGCTCAAGAGGCACTTGATCACTCAGCTGGAGGATCATTGCAATTGATGAAAACTACAGAGGAATCTCAAAACCTCATTGATATGGTGGCCAACAACCAATATTTCTTTGCTCACCAAAGGCAACGCAACCATCACAGAGGAAGGGAGTGCTAGAATTAGAAGGAGTGGATACAATTTTGGCTCAACACAAAGTGATGCAACAGCAGATTCAGCAACAATTTGAGCGAATGGCCAAGAGAATTGATAGCCTTCAGGTTGCATCAGTGAGTGCCACAAGCCAACCATCAACTCCTTGGAGGGCAGAATGAAGAGAACCAAGAAGAATAGCAACAAGAGCAAGTGCACTATATGCACAATCAAAATTCTGGATCAAATGAAGTGTATGGTGACACCTACAATCCATCTTGGAAGAACCACCCAAACCTTAGGTGGGGAGATAACCACAACCAAAACCAACAACCATGGCAAAGGAACTCAGCTCAAAACACTCCAAGAAACAACCAAAATCACAACCAGCAGCCAACTAACCAAAATTCTTACAGAAAACCCCAAAATAATTACCCCAACTCCAACCATTATCCATCCAATAACCAACCAACTAACCAAAACCCTTACCATCATCCATCAGCACCCCATAACTAACCAATCTCACAAGACTCTCAGAGGATTACTAATCTGGAGATGCTCATGGAGAAGATGATGAAGAACCAAGAATTAACAATGAAGAACCAAGAAGCTTCCATGAAGAGCCTAGAAAGGCAGATTGGACAAATCTCCAAGCAGATTTCTATTGAGAGACCTTCAAGCTCACTACCAAGTGATACCATTCCTAATCCAAAAGAAGAGTGCAAAGCTGTGCAACTAAGGAGTGAAAAGACATTGGTGGACGGCAACCAAGGGGCAACCAAGAAGCTTATGGCGAATGACAAAGAGCCAACAGAGAAAGATGGAGCTAATAATAAGGACATAACAAGCAAGAATGTCCCAGAAAAGCTCACAGAAGAGAACAACCAACCACAGAAATTGAAGAAGGGAAAGCAGACCATGGAAGAACCAAATGCAACACAGCAGCAAGTGGAAAAGAGTCTTACACTTCCACTACCTTATCCATAGAGATTCCAAAAAGAAGCAAATGATCAACATTTCCACAAATTCCTTGAAACTTTTAAGAAGCTAGAGATCAACATACCCTTGGCTGAGGCATTGGAGCAAATGCCTCTATATTCCATGTTCGTAAAGGAACTCATCAATAAGAAAAGGAGTTGGAAGGAGAAGGAGACTGTAATGCTCAGTGAAGAATGCAGTGCACTAATCAGAAAAGGGCTCCCTCCCAAGCTCGAAGATCTTGGAGGTTTCTTCCTACCTTGCACTATTGGAAGTCTATTCATCAACAAGGGGATGTGTGACTTAGGAGCAAGTATAAATCTAATTCCATACTCTTTAGTAAAAAAGCTTGGCATAGGAGAGGTGAAACCAATACAGATGTCCTTGGAATTGGTGGACCAATCAGTGGCATATCCTAAAGGATTGATTGAAAACCTTTTAGTTAAGGTTGACAAGTTTATCTTTCCTGCAGACTTTGTGATCCTAGATTCAGCAGAGAATGAGAATGACTCCATAATACTTGGTCGACCATTTTTGGCCACTGCTAGAGCCATTGTAGATATAGAGCAGGGGGAGCTAACCCTCAGGATACATGAGGAAAGCATCACCTTGAAAGTGTTTCCAGAATCACAAAGTAATGAAGAAACAAGCAAGACAAATAGTGACTATCTTCCAAGACAAGGAACCAACAACACAGTGGAACAGAAGAATGAGCAGGTGTAAGTAGGGGAAGAAATTCAAAAAGAAGCCGGGATGATAAACAAAAAGGGAGGTATCACAACTCAAGTCACTGTCAAGGGAGAAAGGTCAACAAAAAAAAGAAGAAAAATAAGAAGGCTTACAAAGGGTGGAAGAATAAAAAAATCCCAACTGAAGGATTTTCCAAAGGTGACAAGGTGCAATTAGTATATCAACAGCTGGGAACAGAAGATCATTACACTGTCAACCAAGTACTTTCTCTTGAGCACATTGAAATCGAGCATCAAGGCATACAGAGAAAGCTTACAGTGAGAGGGGACAAGTTGAGACATCACCAGCATCAACAACCCTAAAGGGAGTTCAATGTCAAGCTAGTGACAATAAAAGAGCGCTTCATGGGAGGCAACCCATGATTTAAGATTCCTGTCCTTTCTTTTTATTCAATAAGCTATGCGGTGCACGAAATTGTGATCATCAATGGCGCCATCAACATGGTACGCTCATTGCAATCTCAACTCTTCATCACAACTCCGCACAACTAACCAGCAAGTGCACTGGGTCGTCCAAGTAATAAACCTTACGCGAGTAAGGGTCGATCCCACGGAGATTGTTGGTATGAAGCAAGCTATGGTCACCTTGTAAATCTTAGTCAGGCAGACTCAAATGGGTATGGGTGATATATGAATAAAACATAAAGATAAAGATAGAGATACTTATGTAATTCATTGGTAGGAATTTCAGATAAGCGTATGAAGATGCTTGGTCCCTTCCGTCTCTCTGCTTTCCTACTGTCTTCATCCAATCCTTCTTACTCCTTTCCATGGCAAGCTTATGCAAGGGTTTCACCGTTGTCAGTGGCTACCTCCCATCCTCTCAGTGGAAATGTTCAACGCACCCTGTCACGGCACGGCTATCCATCTGTCGGTTCTCAATCAGGCCGGAATAGAATCCAGTGATTCTTTTGCGTCTGTCACTAACGCCCCGCCCTCAGGAGTTTGAAGCACGTCACAGTCATTCAATCATTGAATCCTACTCAGAATACCACAGACAAGGTTAGACCTTCCGGATTCTCTTGAATGCCGCCATCGGTTCTTGCCTATACCACGAAGACTCTGATCTCACGGAATGGCTGGCTCGGTTGTCAGGCGAGCGCTCGGTTGTCAGGCGATCAACCATGCATCGTGTATCAGGAATCCAAGAGATATTCACTCAATCTAAGGTAGAACGGAGGTGGTTGTCAGTCACACGTTCATAGGTGAGAATGATGATGAGTGTCACGGATCATCACATTCATCAAGTTGAAGAACAAGTGATATCTTGGAACAAGAACAAGCAGAATTGAATAGAAGAACAATAGTAATTGCATTAATACTCGAGGTACAGCAGAGCTCCACACCTTAATCTATGGTGTGTAGAAACTCCACCGTTGAAAATACATAAGAACAAAAGTGATCATTGGTTTCGGCCCCAGAGAGGGAACCAGAAGAACCAAGATGAAAATACAATAGTAAAAGGTCCTATTTATAGAGAACTCGTAGCTTAAGAATTACAAAGATGAGTAAATGACATAAAAATCCACTTCCGGGCCCACTTGGTGTGTGTTTGGGCTGAGCATTGAAGCATTTTTCGTTTAGAGACTCTTCTTGGAGTTAAACGCCAGCTTTTGTGCCAGTTTGGGCGTTTAACTCCCACTTTGGTGCCAGTTCCGGCGTTTAAACCCTGGGAATTCTGAAGGTGACTTTGAACGCCGGTTTGGACCATCAAATCTTGGGCAAAGTATGGACTATCATATATTGCCGGAAAGCCCAGGATGTCTACTTTCCAACGCCGTTGAGAGCGCGCCTATTGGGCTTCTGTAGCTCTAGAAAATCCACTTCGAGTGCAGGGAGGTCAGAATCCAACAGCATCTGCAGTCCTTTTCAGTCTCTGAATCAGATTTTTGCTCAGGTCCCTCAATTTCAGCCAGAAAATACCTGAAATCACAGAAAAACACACAAACTCATAGTAAAGTCCAGAAAAGTGAATTTTAACTAAAAACTAATAAAAATATACTAAAAACTAACTAAATCCTACTAAAAACATACTAAAAACAATGCCAAAAAGCGTACAAATTATCCGCTCATCACAACACCAAACTTAAATTGTTGCTTGTCCCTAAGCAACTGAAAATCAAATAAGATAAAAAGAAGAGAATATACTATAGACTCCAAATTATCAATGAAACTTAGCTCCAAATTAGATGAGCGGGACTAGTAGCTTTTTGCCTCCGAATAGTTTTGGCATCTCACTTTATCCTTTGAAATTCAGAATGATTGGCTTCTTTAGGAACTCAGAATCCAGATAGTGTTATTGATTCTCCTAGTTAAGTATGATGATTCTTGAACACAGCTATTTATTGAGTCTTGGCCGTGGCCCAAAGCACTCTGTTTTCCAGTATTACCACCGGATACATACATGCCACAGACACATAATTGGGTGAACCTTTTCAGATTGTGACTCAGCTTTGCTAGAGTCCCCAATTAGAGGTGTCCAGGGTTCTTAAGCACACTCTTTTTGCCTTGGATCACAACTTTATTTCTTTCTTTTTTTTCTTTCTTTTTTTCTTTTTCTTCCTTTTTTTTCATTTTTTTCTTTTTTTTGTATTCACTGCTTTTTCTTGCTTCAAGAATCATTTTTATGATTTTTCAGATCGTCAGTAACATGTCTCCTTTTTCATCATTCTTTCAAGAGCCAACAATTTTAACATTCATGAACAACAAATTCAAAAGACATATGCACTGTTCAAGTATACATTCAGAAAACAAAAAGTATTGTCACCACATCAAACTAATTAAGCTAGTTTTAAAGATGAATTCGAAATCCTGTACTTCTTGTTCTTTTGTAATAAAAACAGTTTTCATTTAAGAAAGGTGATGGATTCATAGGACATTCATAACTTTAAGGCATAGACACTAAGACACTAATGATCATAAGACACAAACATGGACAAACATAAGCATAAATTTTCGAAAAACAGAAGAATGAAGAACAAGGAGATTAAAGAACGGGTCCACCTTAGTGATGGCGGCTTGTTCTTCCTCTTGAAGGTCTTATGGAGTGTTTGAGCTCCTCAATGTCTCTTCCTTGCCTTTGTTGCTCCTCTCTCATATTCTTTGATCTTCTCTAATTTCATGGAGGAGGATGGAATGTTCTTGGTGCTCCACCCTTAGTTGTCCCATGTTGGAACTCAATTCTCCTAGGGAGGTGTTGATTTGCTCCCAGTAGTTTTGTGGAGGAAAGTGCATCCCTTGAGGTATCTCAGGGATTTCATGATGAGGAATTTCCTCATGTTCATGAGTGGGATCTCTTGTTGGCTTCCCTCTTGAATATCTCTTCCATTGAGCGCCCTCTTCACAAATGTCTATGAGGACTTGGTCCAACCTTTGGTCAAAGTTGACCCTTCTTGAGTTTGAAAGGGACCTAAGGGATCACCTTTTTCAAGGCCACAACTTCATAGAAGTGGTCTTGATGCACCCTTGAGATGAATCTCTCCATCTCCCATGACTCGGAGGTGGAAGCTTTTGCCTTCCCTTTCCACTTTCTAGAGGTTTCTCCGGCCTTGGATGCCATAAATGGTTATGGAAAAACAAAAAGCAATGCTTTTACCACACCAAACTTAAAAGGTTTGCTCGTCCTCGAGCAAAAGAAGAAAGAAAAGAGTAGAAGAAGAAGAAGAAATAGAGGAGATGGAGATGGCTTTGTGGTTCAGCCAAAGGGGAAAAAGTGGTGTTTAAGGTGTGTAAAAACGAGGGAGTGAAGATGGGTTTATATAGGGGTGAGGGGAGGGGTAGGGTTCGGCCATTATGGGTGGGTTTGGGAGGGAAAGTGGTTTGAATTTGAATGGTGAGGTAGGTGGGGTTTTATGAAGGATGGATGTGAGTGGTGAAGAGAAAGATGGGATTGGATAGGTGAAGGGTGAAGAAGAAAGAGGGTGGTGGGGTTGGTGGGGATCCTGTGGGGTCCACAGATCCTGAGGTGTCAAGTAAAAGTCATCCCTGCACCAAATGGCATGCAAAAATGCGTTTTGAGCCAATTCTAGCGTTAAACGCCGGGCTGGTGCCCATTTCTGGCGTTTAACGCCAAGTGCTTGCCCTTTTCTGGCATTTAACGCCAGTTTGGTGCCCTTTTCTGGCGTTAAACGCCCAGAATGGTGCCAGACTGGGCGTTAAACGTCCATCTGCTAGCCTTACTGGCGTTTAAACGCCAGTAGGTTCTTTCTCCAGGGTGTGCTGTTTTTCTTCCTGTTTTTCATTTTGTTTTTGTTTTTTCAATTGATTTTGTGACTTCTCATGATCATCAACCTACAGAAAACATAAAATAACAAAGGAAAATAGATAAAATATAACATTGGGTTGCCTCCCAACAAGCGCTTCTTTAATGTCAGTAGCTTGATAGAGGGCTCTCATGGAGCCTCACAGATACTCAGAGCAATGTTGGAACCTCCCAACACCAAACTTAGAGTTTGAATGTGGGGGTTCAACACCAAACTTAGAGTTTGGTTGTGGCCTCCCAACACCAAACTTAAAGTTTGACTGTGGGGGCTCTGTTTGACTCTGCTTTGAGAGAAGCTCTTCATGCTTCCTCTCCATGGTGACAGAGGGATATCCTTGAGCCTTAAACACAAAGGGTTCTTTATTCACTTGAATGATCAATTCACCTCTATCAACATCAATCACAGCCTTAGCTGTGGCTAGGAAGGGTTGCCAAGGATAATGGATTCATCCATGCACTTCCCAGTCTCTAGGACTATGAAATCAGCAGGGATGTAATGGTCTTCAACTTTTACCAGAACATCCTCTACAAGTCCATAAGCTTGTTTCTTTGAATTGTCTGCCATCTCTAGTGAGATTCTTGCAGCTTGTACCTCAAAGATCCCTAGCTTCTTCATTACAGAGAGAGGCATGAGGTTTACACTTGACCCTAAGTCACACAGAGCCTTCTTGAAGGTCATGGTGCCTATGGTACAAGGTATTGAAAACTTCCCAGGATCTTGTCTCTTTTGAGGTAATTTCTACCTAGACAAGTCATCCAGTTCTTTGGTGAGCAAAGGGGGTTCATCCTCCCAAGTCTCATTACCAAACAACTTGTCATTTAGCTTCATGATTGCTCCAAGGTATTTAGCAACTTGCTCTTCGGTGACATACTCATCCTCTTCAGAGGAAGAATACTCATCAGAGCACATGAATGGCAAAAGTAAATCCATTGGAATCTCTATGGTCTCAGTACGAGCCTCAGATTCCCATGGTTCCTCATTGAGCAACTCATTGGAGGCCAGTGGACGTCCACTGAGGTCTTCCTCAGTGGCGTTCACTTCCTCTTCCTCCTCTCCAAATTCGGCCATATTGATGGCCTTGCACTCTCCTTTTGGATTTTCTTCTGTATTGCTTGGAAGAGTACTAGGAGGGAGTTCAGCAACTTTCTTGCTCAGCTGTCCCACTTGTGCCTCCAAGTTTCTAATGGAGGACCTTGTTTCATTCATGAAACTTTGAGTGGTTTTGATTAGATCAGAGACCATGGTTGCTAAGTCAGAGTGGTTCTGCTTAGAATTCTCTGTCTGTTGCTGAGAAGATGATGGAAAAGGCTTGCCATTGCTAAACCTGTTTCTTCCACCATTATTATTGTTGAAACCTTGTTGAGGTCTCTGTTGATCCTTCCATGAGAGATTTGGATGATTTCTCCATGAAGAATTATAGGTGTTTCCATAGGGTTCTCCCATGTAATTCACCTCTTCCATTGAAGGGTTCTCAGGATCATAAGTTTCTTCTTCAGATGAAGCATCCTTAGTACTGCCTGGTGCAGCTTGCATTCCAGACAGACTTTGAGAGATCAAATTGACTTGCTGAGTCAATATTTTGTTCTGAGCCAATATGGCATTCAGAGTATCATTCTCAAGAACTCCTTTCTTCTGACTTGTCCCATTGTTCACAGGATTCCTTTCAGAAGTGTACATGAATTGGTTATTTGCAACCATTTCAATTAGCTCTTGAGCTTCTGCAGGCGTCTTCCTTAAATGAAGAGATCCTCCAGCAGAGCTATCCAAAGACATCTTGGATAGATCAGAGAGACCATCATAGAAAATACCTATGATGCTCCATTTAGAAAGCATGTCAGAGGGACACTTTCTGATCAGTTGTTTGTATCTTTCCCAGGCTTCATAGAGGGATTCTCCTTCCTTCTGTCTGAAGGTTTGGACTTCCACTCTAAGCTTACTCAATTTTTGAGGTGGAAAGAACTTTGCCAAGAAGGCATTGACTAGCTTTTCCCAAGAGTTCAGGTTTTCTTTAGGTTGTGAGTCCAACCATATCCTAGCTCTGTCTCTTACAGCAAAAGGGAATAGCATAAGTCTGTAGACCTCAGGGTCAACCCCATTAGTCTTGACAGTGTCACAGATTTGCAAGAATTCAGCTAAGAACTGATGAGGATCTTCCAATGGAAGTCCATGGAACTTGCAATTCTGTTGCATTAGAGAAACTAATTGAGGCTTAAGCTCAAAGTTGTTTGCTCCAATGGCAGGGATAGAGATGCTTCTCCCATAGAAGTCGGGAGTAGGTGCAGTGAAGTCACCCAGCACCTTCCTTGCAGTGTTGGCATTGTTGTTGTTTTCGGCTGCCATGGGTTCTTCTTCTTTGAAGATTTCTGTTAGGTCCTCTACAGAGAGTTGTGCCTTAGCTTCTCTTAGCTTTCGCTTCAAAGTCCTTTCAGGTTCAGGGTCAGCTTCAACAAGAATGCCTTTGTCTTTGTTCCTGCTCATATGAAAGAGAAGAGAACAAGAAACTATGGAATCCTCTATGTCACAGTATGGAGATTCCTTGAGGTGTTAGAGAAAAAGAAAATTAGAAGGAAGAGGTAGAAGAATTCGAACTTAGTGAGATAGAGTTCGAATTGTGCATTGAGGAGGAGTGGTACTCCATAAATAGAAGGATGTGAGGAGAGGGGAAGAAATTAAATTAAAAAGATTTTTAAAAACATTTTGAAAAACTTTAATTGATTTTCGAAAACCAAGAGTGGGAAAGAAATCAAGTAATTTTTGAAAAAGATTTTGAAATTAGAAATTAAAAAGATATGATTGAAAACTATCTTGAAAAAGATGTGATTAAAAAGATTTGATTGAAAAGTTATGCTTTTAAAAAGATATGATTGAAAAGTTATGGTTTTAAAAAGATATGATTGACATGATATGATTTGAAAACAATTTTAAAAAGATTTGATTTTAATGACTTGGCTAACAAGGAAAGATATGATTCAAACATTAAACCATTCTCAACAGAAAAGGCAACATACTTGAAATGTTGAATCAAATCATTAATTGATAGCAAGTATTTTTGAAAAAGGAAAGAAATTGATTTTGAAAACATTTGATTGAAAGGATATGATTTGAAAAAGATTTGATTTTGAAAAACTTTAAAAACTTGAAAAAAATTTGCATTAAAAACAGAATCTTCCCTCTTGTGCCATCCTGGCGTTAAACGCCCAGAATGGTGCACATTCTGGCGTTTAACGCCCAATGCACTACCTTTTTGGGCGTTAAACGCCCAACCAGGCACCCTGGCTGGTGTTTAAACGCCAGTTTTTCCTTCTTCACTGGGCGTTTTGAACGCCCAGCTTTTTCTGTATAATTCCTCTGCTGCATGTACTGAATCTTCAGTTCTCTGTATTATTGACTTGAAAATAGAACCAAGATTAAATAAACAATGCATGCAAGACACCAAACTTAAAATAAGACACTGGACTCAAACAAGAAACATAAAATATTTTTGGTTTTTATGATTTTGTAATTTTTTTGGTTTTTTTTCGAAAATTAAGTGGAAGAAGAAAATAAAGGTATCAAAATTCTTAATGAGAATTCCAGGAATTATGCAATGTTAGTCTAAAGCTTCAGTCTAAAGGAATTAGACATGGATAGCCAAGCTTCAGCAGGACATTGCATTCAAGAGCTAAATTGATGATAGTCAATCAGCTTTGGTGATGATAAGAACATCACCTTGAAACACTAGAATTCATTCTTAAGAACTCTAAAAAATACCTAATCTAAGCAACAAGATGAACCGTCAGTTGTCCATATTCGAAACAATCCCCGGCAATGGCGCCAAAAACTTGGTGCACGAAATTGTGATCATCAATGGTGCCATCAACATGGTACGCTCATTGCAATCTCAACTCTTCATCACAACTCCGCACAACTAACCAGCAAGTGCACTGGGTCGTCCAAGTAATAAACCTTACGCGAGTAAGGGTCGATCCTACGGAGATTGTTGGTATGAAACAAGCTATGGTCACCTTGTAAATCTTAGTCAGGCAGACTCAAATGGGTATGGGTGATATATGAATAAAACATAAAGATAAAGATAGAGATACTTATGTAATTCATTGGTAGGAATTTCAGATAAGCGTATGAAGATGCTTGGTCCTTTCCGTCTCTCTGCTTTCCTACTGTCTTCATCCAATCCTTCTTACTCCTTTCCATGGCAAGCTTATGCAAGGGTTTCACCGTTGTCAGTGGCTACCTCCCATCCTCTCAGTGGAAATGTTCAACGCACCCTGTCACGGCACGGCTATCCATCTGTCGGTTCTCAATCAGGCCGAAATAGAATCCAGTGATTCTTTTGCGTCTGTCACTAACGCCCCGCCCTCAGGACTTTGAAGCACGTCACAGTCATTCAATCATTGAATCCTACTCAGAATACCACAGACAAGGTTAGACCTTCCGGATTCTCTTGAATGCCGCCATCGGTTCTTGCCTATACCACGAAGACTCTGATCTCACGAAATGGCTGGCTCGGTTGTCAGGCGAGCGCTCGGTTGTCAGGCGATCAACCATGCATCGTGTATCAGGAATCCAAGAGATATTCACTCAATCTAAGGTAGAACGGAGGTGGTTATCAGTCACACGTTCATAGGTGAGAATGATGATGAGTGTCACGGATCATCACATTCATCAAGTTGAAGAACAAGTGATATCTTGGAACAAGAACAAGCAGAATTGAATAGAAGAACAATAGTAATTGCATTAATACTTGAGGTACAGCAGAGCTCCACACCTTAATCTATGGTGTGTAGAAACTCCACCGTTGAAAATACATAAGAACAAAAGTGATCATTGGTTTCGACCCCAGAGAGGGAACCAGATGAACCAAGACGAAAATACAATAGTAAAAGGTCCTATTTATAGAGAACTCGTAGCTTAAGAATTACAAAGATGAGTAAATGACATAAAAATCCACTTCTGGGCCCACTTGGTGTGTGTTTGGGCTGAGCATTGAAGCATTTTTCGTGTAGAGACTCTTCTTGGAGTTAAACGCCAGCTTTTGTGCCAGTTTGGGCGTTTAACTCCCACTTTGGTGCCAGTTCCGGCGTTTAACGCTGGGAATTCTGAAGGTGACTTTGAACGCCGGTTTGGACCATCAAATCTTGGGCAAAGTATGGACTATCATATATTGCTGGAAAGCCCAGGATGTCTACTTTCCAACGCCGTTGAGAGCGCGCCAATTGGGTCTCTGTAGCTCTAGAAAATCCACTTCGAGTGCAGGGAGGTCAGAATCCAACAGCATCTGCAGTCCTTTTCAGTCTCTGAATCAGATTTTTGCTCAGGTCCCTCAATTTCAGCCAGAAAATACCTGAAATCACAGAAAAACACACAAACTCATAGTAAAGTCCAGAAAAGTGAATTTTAACTAAAAACTAATAAAAATATACTAAAAACTAACTAAATCCTACTAAAAACATACTAAAAATAATGCCAAAAAGCGTACAAATTATCCGCTCATCACTATGATTACCTAAGCATGATTTTGAACTTTCACACTTGATGCATGCATACATTGTATTAAAGCATATGTCAGACTTCTAAGTTTGGTGTGCCTTAAGGCACACTCAAATTTGTTTTCAAAAAAAGGGAGGGGGTTATTCTTAGAACATATGCATAATCATTTTGATGAAGCATATGACCAAGCACTAAGTTTGGTGTTTGCATGTGTAACAATGATCAGAAGATCATTTCCTATTCATGGAATCAAAATCATATATGGATCATGCATCGTTACATTTTGAAATAATTTTCCATTTTATGATCAAACCACCGTATATATTTATGTGCTAAGGCTAGCTGTTTTGGTTTATTTTGGAGAAAGAGATTGAGATAAATACAAGGAGGGGCCACGGCTAGGACAAGCTAAGTGAGGAGTGGTCACATGTGCCTAGAAAAGTGAGCTCCTTGGGAAGCAGAATCTGCATGCATGCACCATCGAACACCTAAATACATGCAACCAATGAGAAGAGAATCCTCGTCAAGCCCTAACAATGCATGCAAGCCGTTCAATCCATGAGCTCTCTATCTATTCAACTCAATCTCAACCCTTCATGGTCACCCACGAATCCTCCCTCACTCATTGTGGTTTTGTAAAGAAGTTTGAAGGACCGGCCTATAAGTAACCGTTAGCACTAAATGGCTTACAGATTAATACAAACTACCTTCACTTGTAAACCATAGTCTCCTCTATCCCCAACACTAAAACCGACAATTCCCTTTTCTTACACAACAAAACCGAACATCATCCCAAACACAACCCACTTCTCTTTTCTTCTCACACCATTTCTAATGGCCTCTTCGAGCTCAAAAAGAAGGCCGGGAAAGGAACCAATGGTGACTGAACCCCCATCTTATGATGCAAGAAAGTTTAGGTCCCAATTCCACGAAGGAAGATATCACAGACTCATAAAGACAAGGCATGTCATTTATGAGAATGGGCTTGAGCTGAAGGAAGAGGAATACCCCATCATGAGGCAAATTACTAAAGAGAGAAGGTGGGAGCTTCTATGTGATCCTCTCACCAACATGAGTGCAGTCATGATCAGGGAATTTTATGCAAACGCTGTAAAAGAGACCAAAGACATCACCTCCTACAAGAGTTATGTCAGAGGAGTTGAAGTAGATTTCAGTCCAGCAGCCATCACAAGAGCTCTGAAGTTGAGGACAATAAAATATGCAGAGCCCAGTTATGAGACCAGATTGAAGATAGAAAATAATCCTGATGAGATCTTACAAGGGCTATGCATAGAAGGCACAGACTGGGAACGAGATTCAAAAGGAGTCCCAAGCCATTTAAAATGAATGAATCTCACCCCTGTGGCCAAGGGGTGGTACGAGATAGTAAGGAGGTCCATCCTTCCCACTGGAAACTCATCATGGGTCACAATCAAGCGAGCACTTTTGACATACTGCATCATACATGGAGGTGAAATCAATCTTGCACAACTTATAGCCGACAGTATTCAAGAAATAGCCAACAGCACAAGCAAATCAAGTAGGCTTGGTCATCCAAGCACCATCCTTAGGCTATGCAACAAAGCTGGAGTCGTCTTTGAGGATGAGGATATAGAAAAAGTGAAGAAAGGGAAAGGAATTACTAAGAGGAGCATGGAGGGGTTGAATGAAGAAGATGACCAAGAGGGAGTGGTAGCTCCCAGACAAAGAAGATCTCAAAGAGAGGAAGAACAAGAGCAAGCTCATGGTGCCATAGACATGAGCCAGCTACAAAGAGCAATTGAAGAGCTATCTCAGCAACTCATGCAAGCTCAACAAGAACAAAATCAAGGGCGCCAAGAGCAATATCTAGAGCCCCATCCAGAGCTTCGGGAGCAATATTTGAGGGATAAAGAGGAGTGAGAAGCTTGGTAGCGTCAAATGGAGGAGAGGCAAGAGAGTTGGCAACAACAGATGATGACTCAACAGCAAGAATTTCAAACAAAGATTCTTGAAGAACAAAGGGAGCAATACAAAGAATTCAAAGAATCATATGATAAACTGTACTTTAGTCAAGCTAAAGCAGGGGAATATAGTCACAACCTATACCAATGGAAGAATATTCATCACACCATGGGAGAAGTTAGATATGTGCAAAGAATGGAGAGTGATGAAAACATACAAGCAAGGTTAGAGTACTTGACCCACAATTTGCCAACACTCAATCCACAGATCAAGCCATTTGAGCAATGCCCTGAATTTGAAGCCAAGCAGCAAGCAAGGTCTCATCACTATACGAAGGTAACACTTAACAGATTGGAAGAAGTTGGGCTCTTAAGACTCTTAGATTCTGTCTGGATAGAAGATGCCCTGATGAAAAAGCCCGAGACTATTCCAAGCTAGGGAAGAGAAAGAAGAAAAAGGGAGAATCAAGCAGCAGCCACAATCATTAGAAGGTGGCAAAGTTCTTTCATATTTCTAATAAGGAGATGCATGTCTGAAACATGATATGCCTCCATTGTCTATTTCATTTTATTCAATTTTCATGCACTTTTTATTGTTCAATAAGTAGCTAGAGAAATGATCTGCATGATGCTTGTCATTCATCAGTTGGCTAAATTTTGTTTTGTTTCCCATATGCTTGAATAAAAGAGAATTGTTTGAATTAGAAAGTATATATCCAATGTTGCGTAAGTTAGAATGGAAGTTAATGGTGGTATATGTGTTTGATTAAATGCATAACTCATGAAATAATTGCTGCATAATGTTATTTTCATTGAAGTGTGATCTAGCTTGCTGTCATAAAGGTTCCTATCAGTAAAGAAAAAAAATCCCTTGAGAACAAAATAAAACAGAAAGAAAAGGAAGAAGAAAAAGCCAATGTGGCAAGAAAAGCAAAGAATAAAGGCTAGACACCAATAGCTTGGACCCTAGGACACATGACTGTGGTGTTCTTGTACTAGGATATGCTTGGACAAGTAAATTCTGAGGGGCATTTCAAAACCCGGTCACTTAGATCAACTGATTTGGGATGGCCAATTGAAAGTCCACAATAAAGAGCAACCTAGATACAAAACATTTAGTTATCCAAAGAGATGATGGGCATCAATGATCCTAGGAGGAAATAGTGAGCCATGTGTCTGTGGTGGAGAGATGTTGAGTAAAAATAAAGCCAAAGGCTACTGCAACATTTGACACCAAGCCTTCAAAGATTAATAAACCTGTTAAGCAAAATAAGAAAAGAAAAGTTAGCAAGGGAGCAAGTAAAGAGTAAACCTTATAACAGCAAGTTTAGTAAGCCTTTGAGGAAAGTGTATATTATGTAACAGCAACCAATAACTGAGTTATCATTGTTTGCATAAAAACTCCATGAATCAAGTTCTGCTATATGCCTAATAAGGATATGCTTTCTCTTCTTATTCATTTCATCTTCTCTTAGTTTTGATGCTTGCTTGGGGACAAGCAAGATTTAAGTTTGGTGTTGTGATGACAAGTCATCATATACCCATTTTTCAAGCTAATTTCACTTGTTTTACTAGTCTTTATGCACTTTCTTGCATCCTAAGTAAGTAATTTGGAATGAAAATGCATGACTTCTTTAAATCAAACAACCACCATTTAATTGATGCTAAATCATGAGGTTTAGGCTAAAAGTAATTGATTTTTAATGAATTATAAACCTTATGAGTTTGGAGATACTTTGATTGGTTGCTTTGGTTTCTTGTAGGTGAAGAAAGGAAGAAAAGAAGAAAAACGTGGCTTAAGAAGTGTGGCCATGAAAAGAGAAGTGTGGTGCAACATAGAAGGAGGAAGCAAACACTGCTCTCCACAAGAGCACACTGCTCTCCAAGAGAGCAGCATAATAAACCAAGCCTCCAAAATATCACTGCCCTGCCCACAATAAGAGCGGAGCACAATTCTATGCCAAGGACCAAAAGAAGCAAAAATTAATACTTTTGATAGGAGATAGTTTGATGTAATTAGGACCTTTAACCTTTCTTTTGATTTTTGAATTTTTACATCTTGAGACTTCATTTTCTTTGAGAGCTTTGAACTGAGATCTGAGGGAATTGGGAAGGAGAATTGATCTCTCTTCTTCCTTGTTCTAGCTTGAGCATTCTTACTTTTCTTGTTTTGAGTCTTGGGTGTGAAGAATTGAGGAATTTCTGTCTCAATCTCCATTTAAGATCTCTTTGATTTTCCTACTGCATAATTGAGTTGAATCCAATTTGCTTTACTGCTTCAATCTTTAATTTCTTTTTAATTTCTTTGTGAACTTGGATCTAGGAAGGCAATTGAGATCTAGACTTTGCTATCTAGTCTCTGGAGTCCTGAGATCCAATTTTCCTTTTGGTTCTTCTGCTGAACCACTGCTGCAATTATATTTTCCATTTCTGTTTGAGATCTAGTTGAATCCAAATCATCTCTTGCTGTGATAATTGTTGCAATTTAGTTTCCCTTGCTTAAATTCTGAAATCCCAGTCCTTAAATCCCTTTCCATTCAAGCAATTTATATTTCTTGTACTTTAAGTTACTGCAATTTACATTTATTGCACTTTAAGTTTCAGTCATTTAATTTCATGTTCTTTAAGATTCAGCTCTTTTACTTTCAGTTTTCTTTTTTTTTCTGCAATTCATCCCTCCCCCTTTACATTTTCTGCTATTTACTTACTATTGGATACAAAATCACTCAACCAATACTTGATTCGCTTGACTAAATCAACCACTGAACTAAAATTGCTCAATCCTTCAATCCCTGTGGCATCGACCTCACGCCCGTGAGTTTTATTACTTGATGCGACCCGGTACACTTGCCGGTGACTTTTGTGTTGGACCGTTTTCCACACATCAGCATGCACCTTTGGAATGTTGCAGGTGCATTGCACAATCCAAAGGGCATTCTCCTATATGCAAAAACACTATAGGGACAAGTAAAAGAAGTCTTCTCTTGGTCTTTAGGATCCATTACAATCTGATTGTAGCCTGAGTATCCATCTAAGAAGCAATAATACTCATGTCTAGCAAGTCTCTCTAACATTTGATCCATGAAGGGCAGAGGGAAATGATCCTTCCTTATGGCTTCATTGAGCTTCCTATAATCTATGCACATGCGCCATCCAGTCACTGTTCTTGTTGGTCTCAATTCATTCCTTTCTTTTGGCACAACAGTGATTCTTCCTTTCTTTGGACCTACTTGGACAGGGCTTACCCAGGGGATATCTGAGATTGGGTAGATGACCCTTGCTTGCCATAGTTTTATAACCTTCTTTTGCACCACTTCTTTCATGGCTGGGTTCAGCCTTCTTTGGGGTTGGATGGAAGGCTTTGCATCTTCTTCCAGCAGAATCTTATGCATACACATGGAAGGGCTTATTGATGAGCGGATAATTTATACGCTTTTTGGCATTGTTTTTAAGTAGTTTTTAGTAAGTTCAAGCTACTTTTAGGGATGTTTTCATTAGTTTTTATGTTAAATTCACATTTCTGGACTTTACTATGAGTTTGTGTATTTTTCTGTGATTTCAGGTAATTTCTGGCTGAAATTAAGGGACTTGAGCAGAACTCTGAAAAAGGCTGACAAAAGGACTGCAGATGCTGTTGGAATCTGACCTCCCTGCACTCGAAATGGATTTTCTGGAGCTACAGAACTCCAAATGGCGCGGTCTTAACGGCGTTGGAAAGTAGACATCTAGAGCTTTCTAGCAATATATAATAGTTCATACTTTATTCGGAAATTGACGACGTAACTTGGCGTTGAACGCCAAGTACATGCTGCTGTCTGGAGTTAAACGCCAGAAACACGTCATGATCCGGAGTTGAACGCCCAAAACACGTTATAACTTGGAGTTCAACTCCAAGAGAAGCCTCAGCTCGTGGATAGATCAAGCTCAGCCCAAGCATACACCAAGTGGGCCCCGGAAGTGGATTTATGCATCAATTACTTACTCATGTAAACCCTAGTAGCTAGTTTAGTATAAATAAGACTTTTTACTAATGTATTAGTCATCTTTTGACCACGTTTCATCTTTGGTCTCAGTTTTGTTTTATTCTTCATCTTAAGAGGCTATTGATCACGTTTTGGGGGCTGGCCATTCGGCCATGCCTGAACCTTTCACTTATGTATTTTCAACGGTGGAGTTTCTGCACACCATAGATTAAGGGTGTGGAGCTCTGCTGTACCTCAAGTTTCAATACAATTACTATTACTTTCTATTCAATTCTCTTTTATTCTTATTCCAAGATATACGTTGCACAACACTTTGATGAATGTGATGATCCGTGACACTCATCATCATTCTCACCTATGAACGCGCGTGATTGACAACCACTTCCGTTCTACCTTAGGCCGGGCGCATATCTCTTAGATTCCCCAACAGAATCTTCGTGGTATAAGTTAGATAGATGGCGGCATTCATGAGGATCCGAAAAGTCTAAACCTTGTCTATGGTATTCCGAGTAGGATTCTGGGATTGAATGACTGTGACGAGCTTCAAACTCCTGAAGGCTGGGCGTGATGACAAGCGCAAAAGAATCAAGGGATTCTATTCCAACCTGATTGAGAACCGACAGATGATTAGCCGTGCTGTGACAGAGCATAGGACCATTTTTACTGAGAGGATGGGATGTAGCCATTGACAACAGTGATGCCCTACATACAGCTTGCCATGGAAAGGAGTAAGAAGGATAGGTGATACGTAAAAATTAAATTTCACGTATAACCGGCAAGTATACCGGGTCGTATCAAGTAATAAAACTCACAAAGAGTGAGGTCGATCCCACGGAGATTGGTAGATTAAGCAACTTTAGTTAAATGGTAGATTTAGTCAAGCAAACATAGTTTTGATTTCATGAGCATTTTGATTTTTGAACATAATTGCAAGAATTCAAATGGCAAAGAATGTAAAGAACTAGAAGAGAGAAATGAAGTGAAGGTAAATAACTGAAACATAAATTGCAAGAAACTTAAATGACATCAAAGATAAATGGCAAGGAATTAAAGGGTGCAGAAATTTAAAGAACATAAGAGTAAATAGCAAGAATTAAAGGAACAAAATGTAGATGACAAGAATAATAAATTGACAGAATGTAAAAGGGAATTGGGTTATGGGTAATCAAATAACTAGAAGCAAAAGAAATAAGAAGTAATGATAGAGAGGATCATTAGGGATCGGAGATGCAAGTTTTCATGAATTGATGTTAGTCAAATCCTTCTCAATCATGGGTATAGATCCATGGCAAGTGGGTAATTAAATTCCAATCTCTTGGTGATTCAATTTCTCTCAACATAACCAATTGCCACTCTCGTGATCTAGTTGTTCATGAGAAGAGATGAAGCTCAATTCTAATCCAGCCACACAACTCCCATAATCTCAACCAAGGAAAGTTACATCTCACATACCAACCAAGGTGTATTGATTAAGGAAATCATGAAAGGATGAACTCTAAACTGAATTATGTGGTTCATTCCTCAAATTCACCACATAATTCACATAGATTAACCCCTCTCTCGATGGTGGTTGAATCTTTGAAGAACAAGAGTTTCCTCTTTGGATTAGCCACTTGAATTGAGGAGGAAAAGAGGAGTTCATCAATGCATTCAAACAAGCAGAGCTCTTCCCCCTAATGAAAAGGGAATTAAGTGATCATTGCTCTCAACTGAAAACTAATTTGCATGAAATTAAAGTGCATGAAAATAAAGAGTGAGACTTCAAAACAGAAATTGAAAATTCAAGAATTCATAAATGAAAACTACAAATTAAACTACACTACTACTAAGGAAGAAGAGAAAAGGAAGTGAAGAAGAGTGTATGAAGGGGAGGGGTCCGAAGACCCACTCTCAATGGAGTGTGCCAATTCACAGAATTTCAAATTGGTCTCCTCCGTATCCCTTCAATCCAACCCAAAAAAAAAACTCCAATTCTATGAAACTATGGCCTTTATATAGGCTTTCCTAAATTACAAATTGAAATGAAATTAAAAGCAAATTACAATTAAATGAAAATCAACTATTCTAGATGATTCTTGTGGCCTTGATTGGTTGAGATTTGTGGGCTTTGCTTGCTTGAGGTTGGATTAGCTTCATGAAGGAATTCTTGTCAAACAGGGCTCATTTTCACTGCTTTGGCCCAATGACTTGGCGTTGTTGCCAATAACTCCAGGCATAATGCACGTTGGCAACATGCAAGTGGCTTTCCTAGAAGTGAGCTTTGAGACTTGGGCGTTGTTGGCCCAAGTTGTTGCTAACAACTTGCTCTTCTTCTTCTTGACTCTTTTCTCATGCCTAATGTTGCCCAGAATTTGAGCTTCAATCCTTTGCCTAAATATAAACTATGATATATCATTGGAAAGCTCTTGATGTCTACTTTCCAATGCCACTGGAATCACTTCATTTGGACTTTCCTAGCTCAAGTTATGCTCCATTGAAGAGGGCAAGGTCAGGCTGCCCTGGTTGGGCGTTTTTGTCAAACACGCCACCAATAACGTGCTCAACAACGCCCCTAGCCCAAATTTCTTGGCCTGGGCGTTGTTGCTGGAGTTGCCAAGGAACACGCCAGTTCATTTTACCCTTGGCAACGTGTTCGACTCCCCCTCCTTGGCCTACTTATGCTTCCTTGAATTTCAACCTCATTTCCTTGTTTTTGGGGCCTAAAGATGACTCTGATTCTAGCTTCCATTTCATGCTCCACTATAGACTATTATATATGGTTGGAAAGCTCTGAATATCCGCTTTCCAACGCAACTGGAAGCACTCAATTTGGATCTCTATAACTCAAGTTATGCTCGTTTGAAGGAGACATGGTCAGGCTGCCAAAATCGCACACGTTTTTGGTGAAAACGCCCTTGTTTCCAGCGTTGCCAACGTGCTCAGATTCTGAAGCTCTAAATGAAGCCATCTTTTGAAGCTTCAAACGAATGCCAATCCCATACTATGATATATGGTTGGAAAGCTCTAGATGTCTACTTTCCAATGCCGTTGAGAGTGCATCATTTGAAGGTCTACAACTCAAGATATCTTCCATTGAAGGGGACATGGTCAGGCTGCCTTGTTGGAGTTGTTGTGGATAACGCCCCTATATTCCAAGTTGGCAACGTGCTCTTCACCATCCAAAGCTTCCTGGCGTTGGCAACGTGAATGGCACTCCTCCCTGGCGTTAGCAACGTGAATGGTGCCTTGATTGGCGTTAGCAACTTCGTTGGCACCCAAGACTTGGTGCCTAGCCAAGCAACCATTCCTGGCGTTGCCTTAGAACACGCCCATGGTTCCTAGCTCAACAACGTGCTCGAGCTCCTCTTTGGTGCCAAAGTTACTTGCCACGTTGCCAAGGAACACGCCTTCATAACTTGGCGTTGGCAACGTGCACCTCCTTTTCCTGGACCAAGCCTTGCTTGTGTGCGTTGCTTGCCTGCGTTGTCTTCAAACACTCACTCCTTTCTCCAAGTTGGCAACGCTACTTCTCTTCCAAGGTTGCCTGGCGTTGTCATGAACAACGCCCACTATCTCCAAGTTGGCAACGCCAACTTCTTCTTGCCCAGCTTTGCATCATTCTTGCTTCCATGCTTTCCTGTTTCATCACCTATCATCAACAAGGGAAATAGCTTCAAAGTCTTACCCATTCATGCAATAAATTTCATGAGATTCATTCATACTCATTCATATATGCATTCCTTAAATCATTTGCATGAATTTGGCTATAATCACATGTTCCTTGGTATTCTCATGCATGGAAACAAAACTCATCAAAGGACTTGTTTATTTAGAGAAAATGAGTGAAATTAAGCTAAAACCAACTAAACTAGCTAGCTAATATAGTAAATATGCAAATGCATCACAACACCAAACTTAAACCTTGCTTGTCCTCAAGCAACAAAAGAATCATGCAATAGAGATTAACAATCCAAGGTTAGAAGAATAGCAAGTTAATGTTCATGGCAAGCTAGTTTTCTATGCATGCTACAATCGCAAAAGAAATGTAAATGATTGATGCTTCTATCTAGCTCACTTTATGAAATCTTTTTCTTATAATTCTTCCTTGAAACAAGCTTTTGATTTTTCTTATTAGCTTCTCCTTTTGGGTGCTTTACCCCATGAGTTAATAACAAAGCTACGATTCTAAATGCTTTGTTTTCAAGTATTACCACTTGATACATAAGCACCACAAGCATTTAATTAGAGGACTTCATTAGGCTTATTTTTTCTTTTCTTTTCTTGACTCTCTAATCATTGATGCTCAGAACCTTGAGCTTTGAGGGAGTGCTTTTGCACTTGAGCCTAGCCTTGACTTCTAAGTGTTTTGTTTTCAAGCATTTTACTTGATACATAAACACCACAAGTACGTAACAATGAAATTGTCATTGGTACTCAGAGCCTTCAGCTTTCTCATTCTTTCCCTTTTTCTTTTCTTGCCTTAATTGCATTTGCTTCTTCAAGGTTTTCATGATTTTCAAAGGATTTTACAAAATGTCCTAGATGAAAACTTCAATTAAATCAAATCTAATGCAATTGAGCAACAATCAAACATACTAGCCTTCCAATACTTGTATGCACATGCCAAGTTCTTCTTTAATTCCTTGTTTGTTTATGATCATGATGCTTTTTTTGCTTTTGAATTCACCAAACTCAAGTTGGTAGTCATAATGCCACAGCAACATATTGCAAATTAAAATTCAAGCTATGCTTATTCATACCACACATGCATATAAGGAAGATAATAAGACAATCATGCAATTTAAAGTGCTGGAAACAAATGAGAGGAAAAAGAACTTTACAACCTTGTAATTTATCTTCTCTATTGTTGTCCTTTTCCTCCTTTTCTTTCCCTTCCCACACCAAACTTAGAATGATTGCTTGTCCTCAAGCAACAATTAGAACCGTGGCTATGGGGCTAAGATAGATCATGAATGTCTTACACAATGAAACATTAGTAGCACATGTGTTTCATGTAAGCAAAATTAAAGATAACAATTAAGGCACAAGGGACAGAGACATTTTGATTGCAAACTTAAGAAGGTGAGCACAATACATTGCATAAAAGATAAGTGGCACACCAAACTTAGTGTGACACTTTCACTTGGAATTAATGCAAGTATCCAGTAAAGATTGGAAACAAATTTTGTTGCATAGCAACACCAAACTTAGAATGCAATCATATGTCAATTTATTTGAATTAAAACTAAGCAAATGAAACTGTTGTATGTTAAATACAATCACCAAGCTAAGAATCTGTCATGAATAAGGATCTCTTGGTAATGTATTAACAAAAACAGTTAATAAGCAAACTAAATGAAAGCATTTAAAGATAGAAAAAATAACTAAAGCAAGTAGAATGCAAAAGTGTCAAATCAAAAGAGAAAACTAAAACTGCAGAGACATTATGATTATGCAGACAAGTAGTGTTGCTTGAATAAATTGCATAGAAAATAAATGGCACACCAAACTTAGAATCTTGGTGTGTCACTTTCATTTTTGATTTGATGCAATCATCCAAAAAGATTGAAAACAATTTGTTGCAAGGCAACACCAAACTTAAAATGTAACCATATGCCAATTTATTGAATTTAAATAAAACAAAGAATGAAAACAAAGCAGAGAAGAGAAATTATACCTATGGTTGACATGTTGTTCACTTTCTTCCTCTTCTTCCAGTTTGTTAATAGGAATGACCTTAAGGGGGGAGAAGATTCAGCTAGTGTCCCCTGTCTTGGCCTCTCCTCAGCAAGCTTTCTTTTGTTAATGGCTTGATTGAGCTTGCTTACTGGATCAGGGGGAGGATTGCTTGTGGTTGACCTTTTTTTCTTCATGAATATTGTCCTTGGTAGCTTGGTCACAATCCTCTCCTTGGTGCTTTTGTTAATTACCTTCACTTCCTTGAATCCACGTCTTGGTAGTTGTGTGATTGTTGGAGTCTTCTTTTCATCAAAAGCCTCTTGAATTGGTGGTTCTATGAGCCCTTCCTTTTTGCACTTCTCTGTTTCAGTTGAGTGTGATTTCTCTTGAGTGTCTTCCTCACGTTCTTGCTCTTCTACTTTCTCTTTTACACTCAACATTTGCTTTAATAGCTCAATCATGGAAGAGGTTTGTTGTTCTTCCCAAGATTTTTTCATCTCCTCTTCATATTTTTCGATCACAGATTCAAGGGAAGTTTGTGATGGTTGTGAATGTTCATGTTCCTTTATCACCTCATGTTCAATTTCATTCTCAACCACCTCATTCTTCATTGAAATTTCACTTGACACATGGATCTTTTGTTCTTCTTTTTCCACTTCCTTACCCACAAATTGGTCTTCATCCTCACTGCTTGGCAACCCGAAGTGTTTCCTTATTTGCTCTAAGTGCCCATCTATCTTCTCAAAAAGGCTCTCTCGTTCCTCCCAACATTGTTCTTGTCTTTCCAAGAGTTCTCTGGACTTTTGAAGGAGGTCCTCAGCTACTAGCTTAAGAGATGAAGGTTGAGAGAAGTTTTGTGGATATGGATGTGTTCTGGTGAAGTTGTTTTGAGTGGTATGGAATGAATCTTGTGAAGTGTGGAATAAGTTTTGTGGTTGGGTGAATGAATTTTGTGGATGATGAATTGAATTGTATGAATTTTGGAAGGAATTTTGTGTTGAGGCAAACTCAAGTGGTGAAGAATTTTGATATGAAAAATTTGGAGGTGAAGTTGGATAATTAAGAGGTGATGGCTCTTGATAAGTGGAATATGGGCTCTCAAATGCTTTCTGGTTTTGCTCCTCCCAGGCACAACTTGAAGAATTGTTGAAATCATCATAGTATGGACAATCTTGTAGTCCTTGGGAGGAATCTTGCATGAATCTGTTGCAAACATAATCAAGAGATGATGTCTCTTGATGAATAGCATTTGGAGAATTAAAATTTCCTTCCCAGCCATAGTTTGTGTCAATGTCATAACAGCATGGTTCACTTTGTGGCTCTGGGAGAAAATTCATTTCACTTGATTGTTCACACTCTTGTTGATATGCCCAAGCACCATGAGGGTAATGACATAAATCATTTTGTGGTTCTGAACAATATCTCATGTGATTAGCTTGATCAATTTGTGGCTCTGGAGCAAATCTCCATGGATTGGAGTGCTCATAATTTGCAAGTTCTTGGCGATACTCCCAGCCACCATTAGAATAATGACTTGAATCATTTTGTGGTGGTGAGAAATATCCTATATGATTCTCTTGCTCATCTTGTGTCTCTGAAGCAAGTATCCACGAATTGGAGTGCTCAGAATTTGTATTTTCTTGGTGATATTTCCAGCCACCATTAGAGATTGGTGGTGGTGGGTGATATCCCAGAAAGTTTGTTTGATCAAAAGATGAGATAAACTCCATTTGAATTTTGTAAAATACAACACCAAATAAAATTGAAATTCATGTCACAGAGAAGAATTTCTTAGTGAGGCAATAACTCAAACACCTTGCTACCAGCTTAAAACAAAAAGCAAAAACAAAGAAAAAATGCTTAATCTAAGCTACCATTCACTTAATCATTGTTAATCTTTTCCAATCCCCGGCAACGGTGCCAAAAACTTGATACGTAAAAATTAGATTTCACGTATAACCGGCAAGTATACCGGGTCGTATCAAGTAATAAAACTCACAAAGAGTGAGGTCGATCCCACGGAGATTGGTAGATTAAGCAACTTTAGTTAAATGGTAGATTTAGTCAAGCAAACATAGTTTTGATTTCATGAGCATTTTGATTTTTGAACATAATTGCAAGAATTTAAATGGCAAAGAATGTAAAGAACTAGAAGAGAGAAATGAAGTGAAGGTAAATAACTGAAACATAAATTGCAAGAAACTTAAATGACATCAAAGATAAATGGCAAGGAATTAAAAGGTGCAGAAATTTAAAGAACATAAGAGTAAATAGCAAGAATTAAAGGAACAAAATGTAGATGACAAGAATAATAAATTGACAGAATGTAAAAGGGAATTGGGTTATGGGTAATCAAATAACTAGAAGCAAAAGAAATAAGAAGTAATGATAGAGAGGATCATTAGGGATCGGAGATGCAAGTTTTCATGAATTGATGTTAGTCAAATCCTTCTCAATCATGGGTATAGATCCATGGCAAGTGGGTAATTAAATCCCAATCTCTTGGTGATTCAATTTCTCTCAACATAACCAATTGCCACTCTCGTTATCTAGTTGTTCATGAGAAGAGATGAAGCTCAATTCTAATCCAGCCACACAACTCCCATAATCTCAACCAAGGAAAGTTACATCTCACATACCAACCAAGGTGTATTGATTAAGGAAATCATGAAAGGATGAACTCTAAACTGAATTATGTGGTTCATTCCTCAAATTCACCACATAATTCACATAGATTAACCCCTCTCTCGATGGTGGTTGAATCTTTGAAGAACAAGAGTTTCCTCTTTGGATTAACCACTTGAATTGAGGAGGAAAAGAGGAGTTCATCAATGCATTCAAACAAGCAGAACTCTTCCCCCTAATGAAAAGGGAATTAAGTGATCATTGCTCTCAACTGAAAACTAATTTGCATGAAAATAAAGAGTGAGACTTCAAAACAGAAATTGAAAATTCAAGAATTCATAAATGAAAACTACAAATTAAACTACACTACTACTAAGGAAGAAGAGAAAGGGAAGTGAAGAAGAGTGTATGAAGGGGAGGGGTCCGAAGACCCACTCTCAATGGAGTGTGCCAATTCACAGAATTTCAAATTGGTCTCCTCCGTATCCCTTCAATCCAACCCAAAAAAAAAACTCCAATTCTATGAAACTATGGCCTTTATATAGGCTTTCCTAAATTACAAATTGAAATGAAATTAAAAGCAAATTACAATTAAATGAAAATCAACTATTCTAGATGATTCTTGTGGCCTTGATTGGTTGAGATTTGTGGGCTTTGCTTGCTTGAGGTTGGATTAGCTTCATGAAGGAATTCTTGTCAAACAGGGCTCATTTTCACTGCTTTGGCCCAATGACTTGGCGTTGTTGCCAATAACTCCAGGCATAATGCACGTTGGCAACGTGCAAGTGGCTTTCCTGGAAGTGAGCTTTGAGACTTGGGCGTTGTTGGCCCAAGTTGTTGCTAACAACTTGCTCTTCTTCTTCTTGACTCTTTTCTCATGCCTAATGTTGCCCAGAATTTGAGCTTCAATCCTTTGCCTAAATATAAACTATGATATATCATTGGAAAGCTCTTGATGTCTACTTTCCAATGCCACTGGAATCACTTCATTTGGACTTTCCTAGCTCAAGTTATGCTCCATTGAAGAGGGCAAGGTCAGGCTGCCCTGGTTGGGCGTTTTTGTCAAACACGCCACCAATAACGTGCTCAACAACGCCCCTAGCCCAAATTTCTTGGCCTGGGCGTTGTTGCTGGAGTTGCCAAGGAACACGCCAGTTCATTTTACCCTTGGCAACGTGTTCGACTCCCCCTCCTTGGCCTACTTATGCTTCCTTGAATTTCAACCTCATTTCCTTGTTTTTGGGGCCTAAAGATGACTCTGATTCTAGCTTCCATTTCATGCTCCACTATAGACTATTATATATGGTTGGAAAGCTCTGAATGTCAGCTTTCCAACGCAACTGAAAGCACTCAATTTGGATCTCTATAACTCAAGTTATGCTCGTTTGAAGGAGACATGGTCAGGCTGCCAAAATCGCACACGTTTTTGGTGAAAACGCCCTTGTTTCCAGCGTTGCCAACGTGCTCAGATTCTGAAGCTCTAAATGAAGCCATCTTTTGAAGCTTCAAACGAATGCCAATCCCATACTATGATATATGGTTGAAAAACTCTGGATGTCTACTTTCCAATGCCATTGAGAGTGCATCATTTGAAGGTCTACAACTCAAGATATCTTCCATTGAAGGGGACATGGTCAGGCTGCCTTGTTGGAGTTGTTGTGGATAACGCCCCTATATTCCAAGTTGGCAACGTGCTCTTCACCATCCAAAGCTTCCTGGCGTTGGCAACGTGAATGGCACTCCTCCCTGGCGTTGGCAACGTGAATGGCACTCCTCCCTGGCGTTAGCAACGTGAATGGTGCCTTGATTGGCGTTAGCAACTTGGTTGGCACCCAAGACTTGGTGCCTAGCCAAGCAACCATTCCTGGCGTTGCCTTAGAACACGCCCATGGTTCCTAGCTCAACAACGTGCTCGAGCTCCTCTTTGGTGCCAAAGTTACTTGCCACGTTGCCAAGGAACACGCCTTCATAACTTGGCGTTGGCAACGTGCACCTCCTTTTCCTGGACCAAGCCTTGCTTGTGTGCGTTGCTTGCCTGCGTTGTCTTCAAACACTCACTCCTTTCTCCAAGTTGGCAACGCCACTTCTCTTCCAAGGTTGCCTGGCGTTGTCATGAACAACGCCCACTATCTCCAAGTTGGCAACGCCAACTTCTTCTTGCCCAGCTTTGCATCATTCTTGCTTCCATGCTTTCTTGTTTCATCACCTATCATCAACAAGGGAAATAGCTTCAAAGTCTTACCCATTCATGCAATAAATTTCATGAGATTCATTCATACTCATTCATATATGCATTCCTTAAATCATTTGCATGAATTTGGCTATAATCACATGTTCCTTGGTATTCTCATGCATGGAGACAAAACTCATCAAAGGACTTGTTTATTTAGAGAAAATGAGTGAAATTAAGCTAAAACCAACTAAACTAGCTAGCTAATATAGTAAATATGCAAATGCATCAATAGGATGAAAGCAATGAGAAAGTAGAGATTCAAGAGGAGCACAGCATCTCCATACACTTATCTGAAACTCCCACTATTGATTTACATAAGTATTTCTATCCCTTTTTATTTTCTATTTATTATTAACTATTCGAAAATCCATAAACCAATTTAATCTGCCTAACTGAGATTTACAAGGTGACCATAACTTGCTTCATACCAACAATCTCTGTGGGATCGACCCTTACTCGCGTAAGGTTTATTACTTGGACGACCCAGTACACTTGCTGGTTAGTTGAACGGAGTTGTGAATTCAAATAGAGCCAATTATTAAATTTTATACAAGTACAAAGAACATGGATCACAATTTCGTCCACTAAGTTTTTGGCGCCGTTGCCGGGGATTGTTCGAGTATGGACAACTGACGGTTCATCTTGTTGCTCAGATTAGGTAATTTTCTTTTCAAAAATCTTTTTCAAAATTTTTCTTTTCTTTTTCGTTTTTCCAAAAAATATTTTCGAAAAAAAAAATTTAATAAAAATACAAAAAAATCATAAAATCATAAAAATAAAAAATATTTTGTGGTTCTTGTTTGAGTCTTGAGTAAATTTTTAAGTTTGGTGTCAATTGCATGTTTTTAAAATTTATGCATTATTTTTTCGAAAATCTCATGCATTCATAGTGTTCTTCATGATCTTCAAGTTGTTCTTGATAAGTCTTCTTGTTTGATCTTGATGTTTTCTTGTTTTGTGTCTTTTCTTGTTTTTCATGTGCATCTTTGCATTCATATTTTCCAAGCATTAAAAATTTCTATGTTTGGTGTCTTGCATGTTTTCTTTGCATCAAAAATTTTTCAAAACTATGTTCTTGATGTTCATCATGATCTTCAAAGTGTTCTTGGTGTTCATCTTGACATTCATAGCATTCTTGCATGCATTCATTGTTTTGATCTAAAAATTTCATGCATTGAATATCTTTGTTGTTTTTCTCTCTCATCTTTAAAAATTGAAAAATCAAAAAAATATCTTTTCCATATTTTCCTCCAAATTTTCGAAATTTTGGGTTGACTTGGTTAAAATTTTTTTTAAAAATTAGTTGTTTCTTACAAGTCAAGTCAAAATTTCAATTTTATAAATCTTATCTTTTCAAAATCTTTTTCAAAAATCATATCTTTTTCATTTTTTTCTATTTTTTGAAAATTTCAAAAATCTTTTTCAAAATCTTTTTCTTATCTTTTATATCATATTTTCGAAAATATGCTAACAATTAATGTGATTGATTCTAAAATTTGAAGTTTATTACTTTCTTGTTAAGAAAGGTTCAATCTTTAAATTCTAGAATCTTATCTTGTAGTTTCTTGTTAGTTAAGTCATTTTAAAAATTAAATCTTTTTCAAAATATCTTTTTCTTAAAAATCTTATCTTTTTATCTTATCTTTTTCAAAATTTGATTTCAAAATATCTTATCTAACTTCTTATCTTCTTATCTTTTTAAAATGTGATTTCAAATCTTTTTCAATCAACTAACTAACTTTTTGTTTGTTTCTTATCTTTTTCAAAACCACCTAACTACTTTTCCCTCTTCAATTTTTGAAAATACCTCTTTCTTTTTCAAAAATTCTTTTTAATTAATTAATTGTTTTAAATTTTAATTTTAATTACATTCTATCTCTAATTTTCGAAAATCACCAACCCCTTTTTAAAATTATTTTCGAATTCTCTTCCTCTTTTCTTATTCTATTTAATTATTTAATTACTAACACTTCTCTTCACCTCTCTCCATCCAAAAATCCGAATCCATCCTTCTTCATTCTTCTACCCCCTTCTTCTTCTACTAACATAAAGGAATCTCTATACTGTGACATAGAGGATTCCTCTTTCTTTTCTTGTTTTCTTCTCTTTCATATGAGCAGGAACAGGGAAAAAGGCACTCTTGTTGAAATTGATCCAGAACCTGAAAGGACTCTGAAGAGGAAATTAAGAGAAGCTAAATTACATTATTCTAAAGGTAACCTTTCAGAAATTTTCGAACAAGAGAAGGAGATGGCAGCCGAAAATAATAATAATGCAAGGAGAATGTTTGGTGACTTCACAAAGCCAACATCCAAGTTTGATGGAAGAATCATCTCCATTCCTGCCATTGGAGCCAATAATTTTGAGCTTAAGCCTCAACTAGTTGCATTAATGCAACAAAATTGCAAGTTTTATGGACTTCCATCTGAAGATCCTTACCAGTTTTTAACTGAGTTCTTGCAGATCTGTGAGACTGTAAAGACGAATGGAGTTGATCCTGAAGTCTACAGACTCATGCTTTTCCCTTTTGCTGTAAGAGACAGAGCTAGAATATGGTTGGATTCACAACCCAAGGATAGCCTGGACTCCTAGGATAAGCTGGTCACTGCCTTCTTGCATAAATTCTTTCCTCCTCAAAAGCTGAGCAAGCTGAGAGTGGATGTTCAAACCTTCAAGCAAAAAGATGGTGAATCCCTCTATGAAGCTTGGGAAAGATACAAGCAGCTGACCAAAAGATGTCCATCTGACATGTTTTTAGAATGGACCATATTAGATATATTCTATTATGGTCTATCTGAATTTTTGAAAATGTCATTGGACCATTCTGCAGGTGGATCTATTCACCTAAAGAAAATGCCTGAAGAAGCTCAAGAACTCATTGATATGGTTGCAAACAACCAATTCATGTACACTTCTGAGAGGAATTCCGTGAATAATGGGATATCTCAGAAGAAAGGAGTTCTTGAAATTGATGTTCTGAATGCCATATTGGCTCAGAACAAAGTGTTGACTCAACAGGTCAACATGATCTCTCAAAATCTGAATGGATGGCAACTTGCATCCAACAGTACTAGAGAGGCAGCTTCTGAAGAAGCTTATGATCCTGAGAACCCTGCCATGGCAGAGGTTAATTACATGGGTAAACCTTATGGAAACACCTATAACTCATCATGGAGAAATCATCCAAATTTCTCATGGAAGGATCAACAAAAGCCTCAACAAGGCTTTAACAATGGTGGACGCAATAGGCTAAGCAATAGCAAGTCATATCCATCATCTTCTCAGCAACAGACAGAGAATTCTGAACAAAACACCTCTAATTTAGCCAATCTAGTCTCTGATCTGTGAAAGGCCACTTTCAGTTTCATGAGTGAAACAAGATCCTCCATTAGAAATCTGGAGGCACAAGTGGGCCAGCTGAGTAAGAAAGTCATTGAAACTCCTCCCAGTATTCTCCCAAGCAATACAGAAGAGAATCCAAAAGGAGAGTGCAAGGCTATTGTTGTAATCAATATGGCCGAATGCACAAGGGAGGAGGAGGACGAAAATCCTAGTGAGGAAGACCTCCTGGGACGTCCCTTAAGCAAGAAGGAGTTTCCTATTAAGGATCCAAAGGAATATGAGGCTCATATAGAGATCATAGAGATTCCATTAAATCTTCTTCTGCCATTCATGAGCTCTGAAGACTATTTTTCCTCTGAAGAGGATGAAGATGTGACTGGAGAGCAAGTTGCTCAATACTTAGGAGCTATCATGAAGCTGAATGCCAAGTTGTTTGGTAATGAGACTTGGGAAATTGAACCTCCCTTGCTCATTAGTGAACTGGATACCTGGATTCAGCAAATTTTACCTCAAAAGAAACAAGATCCTGGCAAGTTCTTAATACCTTGTACCATAAGCACCATGACCTTTGAAAAAGCTCTGTGTGATCTGGGGTCAGGGATAAATCTTATGCCACTCTCTGTAATGGAGAATCTGGGGATCATTGAGGTACAACCTGCCTTGTGCTCATTACAATTGGCAGACAAGTCATTAAGACAAGCTTATGGAATAGTAGAGGACATGTTAGTAAAGGTTGAAGGCCTTTACATCCCTGCTGATTTCATAATCTTAGACACTAGGAAGGAAGAGGATGATTGCATCATCCTTGGAAGACCTTTCCTAGCCACAGCAGGAGCTGTGATAGATGTCATCAGAGGTGAATTAGTCCTTCAATTGAATGGGGACTACCTTGTGTTTAAGGCACATGGCCATCCCTCTGTGACAAAAGAGAGTAAGCATGAAGAGCTTCTCTCAGTTCAGAGTCAAGAAGAGCCCACACAGTCAAACTCTAAGTTTGGTGTTGTGAGGCCACAATCAAACTCTAAGTTGGGTGTTAAGATCCCATATCCAAACTCTAAGTTTGGTGTTGGGACTATACAACATTGACCTGATCACCTTGTGGCTCCATGAGAACCACTGTCAAGCTATTGACATTAAAGAAGCGCTTGTTGGGAGGCAACCCAATTTTATCTAATTTTTATTTTATTTTATTTTATTGTTATTTTGTGTTTTCTTAGGTACATGATCATGAGGAGTCACGAAAAAATCATAAAAATTAAAAACAGAATCAAAAACAGCAGAAGAAAAAAATCACACCCTGGAGGAAGCACAGGCTGGCGTTCAACACCAGTAAGATGCATCTGGCCGGTGTTCAACGCCAGAACAGAGCATCATTCTGGCGCTGAACGCCAGAAACAAGCAACATTCTGGCGCTGAACGCCAGGAATGTGCCTAGAGAAGAAAAGCTGGCGCTGAACGCCAGTAACAAGCATGAAACTGGCGTTCAACGCCAGAAACATGCTTTACATGGGCGTTGAACGCCCAGAACGTGCACCAATGGGCGTTTAAACGCCAGAATGATGTGCAAAGGCATTTTACATGCCTATTTGGTGCAGGGATGGAATTCCTTGACACCTCAGGATCTGTGGAACCCACAGGATCCCCACCTACTATATTCCTACCTTACCTCCTAATCCTATTTTTGTGATTTGTATTCCCCATGTCACACTTCCCAACACCCTTCACTAATCCCCTCAATTCCTCTTCCCAATCACCCCCTTCACCACTCACATCCATCCACTCTTCCCCATAAACCCCACCTACCTTCAAAATTCAAAAATATTTTCCTACCCATTCCCACCCTAAATGGCCGAACATTCACTCCCCTCTCTCCCTATATATACCCTTATATTCTACTTTATTTTCACACAACACAACCCCATCTTCTTCTCCTTAGCCGAACCTCCATCTCTCCTTCTCTACCATATTCTCTTCTTCTTCTTCTTCTCTTTTTTCTTTTATTGCTCGAGGGCGAGCAATATTTTAAGTTTGGTGTGGTAAAAGCATAAGCTTTTTTATTTTTCCATTACCATCAATGGCACCTAAGGCCGGAGTATCCTCTAGAAAAGGAAAAGGGAAGACAAAAGCTTCCACCTCCGAGTCATGGGGGATGGAAAGATTCATCTCCAAGAGCCATCAAGACCACTTCTATGATGTTGTGGCAAAGAAGAAGTTGATCCCTGAGGTCCCTTTCAAGCTCAAGAAAAATGAGTATCCGGGAATCTGACATGAAATCCGAAGAAGAGGTTGGGAAGTCCTAACCAACCCCATACAACAAGGTAGAATCTTAATGGTTCAAGAGTTCTATGCCAATGCATGGATTACTAGGAACCATGATCAAAGTATGAATCCGAGTCCAAAGAATTATCTCAGAATGGTTCGGGGGAAATACTTAGATTTTAGTCCGGAAAATGTGAGGTTGGCATTCTACTTGCCCATGATGCAAGGAGATGAATGCCCCTACACTAGAAGGGTCAACTTTGATCAAAGGTTGGACCAAGTCCTTATGGACATATTTGTGGAAGGAGCTCAATGGAAGAGAGACTCCAAAGGCAAGCCAGTCCAACTAAGAAGACTGGATCTCAAGCCTGTGGCTAGAGGATGGTTGGAGTTCATTCAACGCTCCATCATTCCTACAAGCAACCGATCTGAAGTTACTGTGGATCGGGCCACCATGATTCATGGCATCATGATTGGAGAGGAAGTAAAAGTTCATGAGGTCATTTCCAATGAAATCTACAAAATAGCCGACAAGCCCTCACCCATGGCAAGGCTAGCTTTTCCTCACCTTATTTGCCATCTATGTTACTCAGCTGGAGTTATCATAGAAGGAGACATCCTCATTGAAGAGGATAAGCCCATCACCAAGAAGAGGATGGAGCAAGCAAGAGAGACCCCTCACGGTTCTCAAGAGATGCATGAGGAAGTTCATCATCAAGAAATCCCTGAGATGCCTCAAGGGATGCACTTTCCTCCCAACAACTATTGGGAACAACTCAACACTTCCTTAGAAGATTTGAGCCACAATGTTGAACAATTAAGGGTGGAACATCATGAGCACTCCATCATTCTCCAAGAAATAAGAGAAGATCAAAGAGCAATGAGGGAGGAGCAACAAAGGCAAGGAAGGGACATAGAAGAGCTTAAGAACATCATTGGTCCTTCAAGAAGAAGACGCCACTAAAGGTGGATTCATTCCTTGTTCTTTATTTCTTTCTGTTTTCGGTTTTTAATGTTGTGTTTATCTATGTTTTGTGTCTTTATTTCATGATCATTAGTATGTAGTAACTATGTCTTAAAGCTATGAATAAATTCCATTAATCCTTCACCTCTCTTAAAAGAAAAATGTTTTAATTCAAAAGAACAAGAAGTACATGAATTTCGAATTTATCCTTGAATTTAGTTTAATTATATTGATGTGGTGGCAATACTTTTGTTTTCTAAATGTATGCTTGAACAGTGCATATGTCTTTTGATCTTGTTGTTTATGAATGTTAAAATTGTTGGCTCTTGAAAGAATGATGAACAAAGAGATATGTTATTGAGGATCTGAAAAATCATGAAATTGATTCTTGAAGCAAGAAAAAGCAGTGAACAAGAAGAAGCTTGCGAAAAAAAAATGGCGAAAAAAAATAATAGAAAGAAAAAGAAAAAGCAAGTAGAAAAAGCCAATAGCCCTTAAAACCAAAAGGCAAGGGTAAAAAGGATCCAAGGCTTTGAGTATCAATGGATAGGAGGGCCCAAGGAAATTAAATCCAGGCCTAAGCGGCTAAATCAAGCTGTCCCTAACCATGTGCTTGTGTCATGAAGGTCCAAGTAAAAAGCTTGAGACTGAGTGGTTAAAGTCGTGATCCAAAGCAAAAAGAGTGTGCTTAAGAGCTCTGGACACCTCTAACTGGGGACTCTAGCAAAGCTAAGTCACAATCTGAAAAGGTTCACCCAGTTATGTGCCTGTGGCATTTATGTATCCGGTGGTAATACTGGAAAACAAGGTGCTTAGGGCCACGGCCAAGACTCATAAGTAGCTGTGTTCAAGAATCAACATGCTTAACTAGGAAAATCAATAACACTATCCGAAATTCTAAGTTCCTAGAGAAGCCAATCATTCTAAACTTCAAAGGAAAAAGTGAGATGCCAAAACTGTTCAGAAGCAAAAAGCTACAAGTCCCGCTCATCTAATTATAATTAATATTCATTGATATTCTGGAATTTATAGTATATTCTCTTCTTTTTATCCTATTTGATTTTCAGTTGCTTAGGGACAAGCAACAATTTAAGTTTGGTGTTGTGATGAGCGGATAATTTATACGCTTTTTGGCATTGTTTTTAGGTAGTTTTTAGTAAGTTCAAGCTACTTTTAGGGATGTTTTCATTAGTTTTTATGTTAAATTCACATTTCTGGACTTTACTATGAGTTTGTGTGTTTTTCTATGATTTCAGGTAATTTTTGGCTGAAATTGAGGGACTTGAGCAGAACTCTGAAAAAGGCTGACAAAAGGACTGCTGATGCTGTTGGAATCTGACCTCCCTGCACTCGAAATGGATTTTCTGGAGCCACAGAACTCAAAATGGCGCGCTCGCAACGGCGTTGGAAATTAGACATCCAGAGCTTTCCAGCAATATATAATAGTTCAACCTTTATTAGGGAATTGACGACGTAACTTGGCGTTGAACGCCAAGTACATGCTGCTGTCTGGAGTTAAACGCCAGAAAAATGTCATGATCCGGAGTTGAACGCCCAAAACACGTTATAACTTGGAGTTCAACTCCAAGAGAAGCCTCAGCTCGTGGATAGATCAAGCTCAGCCCAAGCATACACCAAGTGGGCCCCGGAAGTGGATTTATGCATCAATTACTTACTCATGTAAACCCTAGTAGCTAGTTTAGTATAAATAAGACTTTTTACTAATGTATTAGTCATCTTTTGACCACGTTTCATCTTTGGTCTCAGTTTTGTTTTATTCTTCATCTTAAGAGGCTATTGATCACGTTTTGGGGGCTGGCCATTCGGCCATGCCTGAACCTTTCACTTATGTATTTTCAACGGTGGAGTTTCTGCACACCATAGATTAAGGGTGTGGAGCTCTGCTGTACCTCAAGTTTCAATACAATTACTATTACTTTCTATTCAATTCTCTTTTATTCTTATTCCAAGATATACGTTGCACAACACTTTGATGAATGTGATGATCCGTGACACTCATCATCATTCTCACCTATGAACGCGCGTGATTGACAACCACTTCCGTTCTACCTTAGGCCGGGCGCATATCTCTTAGATTCCCCAACAGAATCTTCGTGGTATAAGTTAGATAGATGGCGGCATTCATGAGGATCCGGAAAGTCTAAACCTTGTCTATGGTATTCCGAGTAGGATTCTAGGATTGAATGACTGTGACGAGCTTCAAACTCCTGAAGGTTCGGCGTGATGACAAGCGCAAAAGAATCAAGGGATTCTATTCCAACCTGATTGAGAACCGACAGATGATTAGCCGTGCTGTGACAGAGCATAGGACCATTTTCACTGAGAGGATGGGATGTAGCCATTGACAACGGTGATGCCCTACATACAGCTTGCCATGGAAAGGAGTAAGAAGGATTGGATGAAAGCAATGAGAAAGTAGAGATTCAAGAGGAGCACAGCATCTCCATACACTTATCTGAAACTCCCACTATTGATTTACATAAGTATTTCTATCCCTTTTTATTTTCTATTTATTATTAATTATTCGAAAATCCATAAACCAATTTAATCTGCCTAACTGAGATTTACAAGGTGACCATAGCTTGCTTCATACCAACAATCTCTGTGGGATCGACCTTTACTCGCGTAAGGTTTATTACTTGGACGACCCAGTACACTTGCTGATTAGTTGAACGGAGTTGTGAATTCAAATAGAGCCAATTATTAAATTTTATACAAGTACAAAGAGCATGGATCACAATTTCGTCCACCACTTATCCCTTTTAAGTTGGCAAGAATCCATCCAATGACATTTTGGTGTTGTTACAGTACTTTGATTAGCTCTTCCTCTTGCTCTTGACTGAAGGCAGAGTTGATGATTACTGGATAGCTTTCATCACTTCCCAAGTACGCATACTTAAGGGTGGAAGGTAGTGCTTTCAGTTCAAATTTGGGTGCATCTTTCTCCTTTTTCTTTTCTTCTAATGTGCTTGAGATGGGTACCTCTTCTGTTTGAATTTCTGTAGCCTCAATGTTTAATGTGGAGTCTTCTCCTATCACATCTTCAAGCTCTTCTTCAAAGGTTTCTTGCACCACAATTTCCACTGTATCTAACTTCATACACTCTCCTAATTACTCCTGTGGGTAACTCATGGCCTTGAACACATTAAACACCATTTTCTGATCATGTAGCCTAAGGGTAAGTTCACCCTTTTGGATATCAATAATGGCTTCTGAACTAGCTAAAAATGGCCTTTCCAGAATGATTGAAGTCTCCCACAAAGTCAGATAGGAAGATGAAGTCTCCCACCTTTGCTAGCAAATCCTCCATTACTCCATAAGGGAATTTGAATGATCGGTCTGCCAATTGGAGTGCCATTCTTGTTGGTTTGCCTTCTTCAATCTTCATTCTCCTCATCATTGCTAAGGACATCAAATTTATGCTGGCTCCCAAATCACATAAGGCCTTCTCCACTGTGATTTCTCCTGTGATACAAGGAATTTGGAAGCTTCCTGGGTCCTTCAATTTCTGAGGTAATTTGTGTTGGATGATGGCGCTGCATTCCTCAGTTAACACCACAGTTTCATCATTTCTCCAACTTCTCTTATTGGTCATTAACTCCTTGAGAAGCTTAGCTTAGAGTGACATTTGCTCTAATGCTTCAGCAAAGGGAATGTTGATCTGCAATTTCTTGAAAATCTCTAAGAATCTAAAGAATTGGCTGTCCTTTGCATTCTTCATTAGGCGCTGAGGGTAAGGTGCTTTAGGGACGTATGGCCTTAGGACTTCTTTTTCTTCAGGTGAATTGGGACCATGTGTTTGTGCTTCTTCCTTGTCACTTGAACTTCCCTCTGCTTCCTCTTCTTGAGTTTCTTTTAAGGTCTCTTTCAATTCCTTTCCACTCCTGAGTGTAATAGCCTTACACTCCTCCTTTGAGTTTGTCTTGATAGCATTACACGGGTTATGGCCAGGGACTTGCTTATTTAGATACCCAATCTGTGCTTCAAGTTTTTGAATGGTAGCATCTTAATTTGGCAAATTGGATCTCACCTCTTCCTTAATTTTTTTCATATCATCAGACTCCTTGAAAAGGTTTGCAAGCATAGCTTTAATGCTAGATAGTTTGTCCTCTGATGGTGGGGTGGGAATTGGGTATTGAGGCTAATAAACCCATATTTTATGATATATTTTGTGCTTAATCTGAGTGATTTATTCAATCCTTCACCTACTCTTCCCCATCACATCTTCACCACTCACATCCATCCCCTCTTCCCCAAAAGCCCCACCTACCTCACTTTAAAAATTCAAAATCTTTTCCCTCCCAAACGCAACCCTAATGGCCGAAACCTAACCCCCTCACTCCTATGTAAACCCCCCTTCACTCCTTCATTTTCACACATCACCACAAATACTTCTACCCCTAGGCCGAACCACTATCTCCCTCCATCTCCTCCATTTTCTTTTTCTCCCCCTTCTTTCTTTCTTCTTTTGCTCGAGGACGAGCAAATATTTTAAGTTTGGTGTGGTAAAAGCATTGCTTTTTGTTTTTTCATAACCATTTATGGCACCTAAGGCCAGAAAAACCTCTAGAAAGAGGAAAGGGAAGACAAAAGCTTCCACCTCTGAGTCATGGAGAGATTCATCTTAAAGGTCCATCAAGACCACTTCTATGAAGTTGTGGCCAAGAAGAAGGTGATTCCTGAGGTCCCTTTCATGCTCAAGAAAAATGAGTATTCGAAGATCTGACATGAAATCCGAAGAAGAGGTTGGGAAGTTCTCTCCAACCCCATTCAACAAGTCGGGATCTTAATGGTTCAAGAGTTCTATGCCAATGCATGGATCACTAGGAACCATGATCAAAGTATGAACCCGAATCCAAAGAATTGGCTTACAATGGTTTGGGGAAAATACTTAGATTTCAGTCCAAAAAATGTAAGGTTGGCATTCCACTTGCCAATGATGCAAGAAAACGTACACCACTACACTTGAATGGTCAACTTTAACCAAAGGTTTGACGAAGTCCTCGTGGACATATATGTGGAAGGAGCTCAATGGAAAAGAGACTCAAGAGGCAATCCGGTTCAATTGAGAAGACTGGACCTTAAGCATGTGGCTAGAGGATGGTTGGAGTTCATCTAATGCTCCATCATTCCTACTAGCAACCGATCTGAAGTGACTGTGGATTAGGCCATCATGATCCATAGTATCATGATTGGGGAGGAAGTGGAAGTTCGTGAGATCATACCTCTAGAACTCTACAAGATGGCTGACAAGTCATCCACCTTGGCAAAGTTAGCCTTTCCTCATCTCATTTGTCATCTAAGCAATTTAGCTGGGATTGATATAGAAGGAGACAACCTCATTGAAGAGGAAAAGCCCATCACTAAGAAAGGGATGGAGCAAGCAAGAGAGCCCATTCAAGGACCTCAACAAGAGCATGAGGAAGATCCTCATCAAGAAATCCCTGAGATGCCTCAAGGGATGCAATTTCCTCCATACAACTATTGGGAACAACTCAATACCTTCTTAGAAGGCTTGAGTTACAACATAGACCAACTAAGGGTGGAGCACCAAGAGCACTCCATCATTCTCCATGAGATTAGAGAAGACCAAAGAGCTATGAGAGAGGAGCAACAAAGGCAAGGAAGAGACATAGAGGAGCTCAAGAGCACCATTGGTTCTTCAAGAGGAAGACGCCACCCTCATTAAGGTGGACTCATTCCTTAATCTCCATGTCTATTTATTTTTCTTTTTCGGTTTTGAGCTTTATGTTTGGCTATGTTTTGTGTCTTCACTACATGATCATTAGTGTCTAGTATCTATGTCTTAAAGCTATGAATAATTCCATGAATCCGTCACCTCTCTTAAATGAAAAATGTGCTTAATTACAAAAGAACAAGAAGTACTTGGATTTCAAATTTTATCTTAAAATTAGTTTAATTATTTTGATGTGGTGGCAATACTTTTTGTTTTCTGAATGAATGCTTGAACAGTGCATATTTTTTATAGTGAAGTTTATGAATGTTAAAATTGTTGGCTCTTGAAAGAATGATGAACAAGGAGAAATGTTATTGATAATCTAAAAAAGCATGAAATTGATTCTTAAAGCAAGAAAAAGCAGTGAATAAGAAAGCTTGCAAAAAAAAAGTGGCAAAAATTAAAAGAAAAAGAAAGAAAAAGAAAAAAGCAAGCAGAAAAAGCCAATAGCCCTTAAAAGGATCCAAGGCTTTGAGCATTAATGGATAGGAGGGTCCAAGGAAATAAAATCTAGGCCTAAGCGGTTAAATCAAGCTGTCCCTAACCATGTGCTTGTGTCATGAAGGTCCAAGTGAAAAGCTTGAGACTGAGTGGTTAAAGTCGTGATCCAAAGCATAAAAAAAAGAGTGTGCTTAAGAACTTTGGACACCTCTAATTGGGGACTTTAGGAAGGCTAAGTCATATCTGAAAAGGTTCACCCAATTATGTGTCTGTGGCATTTATGTATCCGGTAGTAATACTGGAAAACAAAGTGCTTAGGGCTACGACCAAGACTCATAAAGTAATTGTGTTCAAGAATCAACGTACTGAACTAGGAGAATCAATAACACTATCTAAAATTCTCAGTTCCTATAGATGCCAATCATTTTGAATTTCAAAGGATAAAGTGAGATGCCAAAACTGTTCAGAAGCAAAAAGCTACTAGCCCCGTTCATCTAATTGGGACAAAGTTTTATTGATATTGTGAGATTCATTGTATGTTCTCTTCTTTTTATCCTATTTTGTTTTCAGTTGCTTGGGGACAAGCAACAATTTAAGTTTGGTGTTGTGATGAGCGGATAATTTATACGCTTTTTGGCATTGTTTTCATATAGTTTTTAGTATGATTTAGTTAGTTTTTAGTATATTTTTATTAGTTTTTAAGCGAAATTCACATTTCTAGACTTTACTATGAGTTTGTGTGTTTTTCTGAGATTTTAGGTATTTTCTGGCTGAAATTGAGGGACCTGAACAAAAATCTGATTCAGAGGCTGAAGAAGGACTACTGATGCTGTTGGATTCTAACCTCCCTGAACTCGAAATGGAATTTTTGGAGTTACAGGAGTCCGAATGGCGCTCTCTCAGCTGCGTTGGAAAGTAGACATCCAGTACTTTCCAGCAATATATAATAGTCCATACTTTGCTCGAGTTTAGACGACGCAAACTGGCGTTCAACGCCAGCTTTTTGCCATATTCTGGCGTTAAATGCCAGAAACAAGTTGCAAGCTAGAGTCAAACGCTAGAAACAAGTTACAAACTGGCGTTTAACTCCAAGGAAGACCTCTACACGTGAAAGCTTCAATGCTCAGCCCAAAGACACACCAAGTGGGCCCGAAAGTGGATTTTTGCATCATTTACTTGTTTATGTAACCCTAGTAACTAGTTTAGTATAAATAGAACTTTTTACTATTGTATTAGGGATCTTTGGATGAGCTTTTGGAACATCTTGGATCATTGTTAGTCCTTAGACATTGGGGGCTGGCCTCATGGCCATGCCTACCTTATTTTCACTTATGTATTTTCAACGGTGGAGTTTCTACACACCATAGATTGAGGTGTGGAGCTTTGCTGTTCCTCGAGTATTAATGCAAAGTACTACTATTTTCTATTCAATTCATGCTAATTCTTATTCTAAGATATTCATTCGCACACAAGAACATGATGAATGTGATGATTATGTGACACTCATCACCATTCTCACTTATGAACGCGTGATTGACAACCACTTCCGTTCTACATGAAAACAAGCTTGAATGTATATCTCTTGGGTTTCTAATCAACGATTCACATCGCCTCCCCTCTGAAAATGGGGCATCTAAATCCGAGATTAGAATTTTCGTGGTATAGGCTAGAATTCATTGGCAACATTCCTGAGATTCGAAAAGTCTAAACTTTGTCTGTGGTATTTCGAGTAGGATCTGGGATGGGATGACTATGACGAGCTTCAAACTCGCGACTGTAGGGCGTGGTGACAGAAGCAAAAGGATAGTAAATCCTACTCCTACACGATCGAGAACCAACAGCTGATTAGCCATACGATATCTATGCATGGTATTTTTCATCCGAGACGAGAAATCCGACAGTTGATTAGCCGTACAGAAACCGTAGAGGACCATTTTCACTGAGAGGACGGGAAGTAGCCATTGACAATGGTGACACCCAACATACAGCTTGCCATAGAAAGGAGTATGAAAGATTGGATGAAGACAATAGGAAAGCAGAGATTCAAAAGGAACAACGCATCTCCAAACACTTATCTGAAATTCCCACCAATGAATTACATAAGTATCTCTATCTTTATTTTATGCTTATTTATCTTTTAAATTATTAAAACTCCATAACCATTTGAATCTGCCTGATTGAGATTTACAAGATGACCATAGCTTGCTTCAAGCCGGCAATCTCCGTGGGATCGACCTTTACTCGCGTAAGGTTTTATTTCTTGGACGACCCAGTGCACTTGCTGGTTAGTTGTACCGGAGTTGTGAAAAGTGTGATCACAATTCCGTGCACCAAGTTTTTGGCGCCGTTGCCAGGGATTGTTCGAGTTTGAATAACTGACGGTTCATCTTGTTGCTTAGATTAGGTAATTTTATTTTATGTTTAAGTTTTTTATTTTTATTTTTGAAAAATACAAAAAAAGAAATTTAATAAAATCATAAAAACAAAAAAAAAATTTTGTGTTTCTTGTTTGAGTCTTGTGTCAAATTTTAAGTTTGATGTCAATTGCATGTTTTAATTTTTCTTAAGATTTCGAAAATATATGCATTGTGTTCTTCTTGATCTTCAAGTTGTTCTTGATGATTTTTCTTGTTTGATCTTTAAATTTTCTTGTTTTGTGTCTTTTCTTGTTTTTCTTGTGCATTTTTGAATTCATGGTGTCTAAACATTAAAAATTTTTAAGTTTGGTGTCTTGCATGTCTTTCTTTTCTTAAAAATTTTAAAAAATATGTTCTTGATGTTCATCTTGATCATCAAAGTGTTCTTGGTGTTCATCTTGACATTCAAAGTGTTCTTACATGCATTATTTGTGTTGATCTTAAATTTTTATGTCTTGTGCATTTTGTTGTTTTTTTCTTTCTTCATTAATCCAAAAAAAAAATCAAAAATAATATCTTTTCCTTATTTTACTCATAAATTTCGGAATTTTGGGTTGAGTTAGTCAAAGATTTCTAAAATTTAGTTGTTTCTTGTTAGTCAAGTCAAAATTTCAATTTAAGAATTCTATCTTTTCAAATCTTTTTCAAAATCAAATCTTTTTCATTTTTCTTTTATGTTTTTTTCGAATTTTTTTTTTAAAATTAATTTTCAAAATCTTTTTCTTAATTTTATTTCATAATTTTATCAACTTTAATTTCAAAAATCAAATATTTTTAATTTCTTTTTCAAATCTTTTTCAAAATAAATTTCAATCATATCTTTTTCAAAATTTTAATTTCAAAATATTTTTCTAACTTCTTATTTTTTAAAATTTATTTTCAAATCTTTTTCAACTAACTACTTCACTTGTTTGTTTTAATTTTAAAAAGTTTACTATTTCTTATCTTTTTCAAAACCACCTAACTACTTTTTCACTTCTCATTTTTCGAAAACAACTAGCCACTTTTTCAAAATTCTTTTTAATTAACTGACTATTTTAAATTCTAATTTTATTTCATTTCTTTTAATATTTTCGAATACTAACCAATAATTAAAATAAAAACAAAAATATTTTTCTTTTCATTTAATTAATATTCGAATACTTTCTCTCTCATCTCTTTTTATTTATTTTATTTATTTACTAACACTTCTCTTCTACTCATAATTTGAACCCCCTCTCTTTCTCTGTGTGTTTGAATTTCTTCTTATTTCTTCATTCTATTCTTCTTTTTCTCTGACACATAAAGGAATTTCTATACTGTGACATAGAGGATTCCTCTTCTTTTCTGTTCTCTTCTTTTTCATATGAGCAGGAACAGGGATGAAGACATTCTTGTTGAAGCTGATCCTGAACCTGAAAGGACTCTGAAGAGGAAGCTAAGAGAAGCTAAAGCACAACACTCTGGTGAGGACTTAGCAGAAAATTTCGAAAAAGAAGCAGATATGGCAGCCGAACCTAACAACAATGCTAGAGATGTAAGGAAGATGCTTGGTGACTTTTCTGCACCAACTTCCAACTTCTATGGAAGAAGCATCTCAATTCCTGCAATTGGAGCAAACAACTTTGAGCTTAAGCCTCAATTAGTTTCTCTAATACAGCAGAATTACAAGTTTCATGGACTTCCATAGTCTCTAATCTAACTAAGACCACTACAGTTTCATGATTGAAACAAGGTCCTCCATTAGAAATTTGGAGACACAAGTGGGTCAGCTGAGTAAAAGAGTTACTGAAGACCCTCCTAGTACTCTCCCAAGCAATACAGAAGAGAATCCAAAGAGAGAGTGCAAGTTGCTTGGTATCTTGGAGCAATCATGAAGCTGAATGGCAAGCTATTTGGTAATGAGACTTGGGAGGATGAACCTCCATTGCTCATCAATGAACTGAATGCCTTGGTTCAGCAGGAATTACCTTAGAAGAAACCGGATCCTGGAAGATTCTTAATACCTTGTACCATAGGCACCATGACCTGTGAGAAGGCTCTGTGTGACCTGGGGTCAGGTCTAAACCTCATGTCACTCTCTATAATGGAGAAACTATGGATCTTTGAGGTACAAGCTACAAGAATCTCACTAGAGATGGCAGACAAATCAATAAAACAAACTTATGGACTTGTAGAGGATGTCTTATTGAATGTTGAAGGCCTTTACATCCCTGCTGACTTCATAATCCTAGACACTGGGAAGGATGAGGATGAATCCATCATCCTTGGAAGACCCTTCCTAGCCACAGCAAGGGCTGTGATTGATGTGGACAGAGGAGAGTTAGTCCTTCAATTGAATGAGGACTACCTTATGTTTAAGGCTCAAGGATCTTCTTCTGTAAACATGGAGAAGAAGCATGAAAAACTTCATCCAATTCTCTCCATATAGAGTCAAGCAGAGTCCCCACATTCAAACTCTAAGTTTGGTGTTGGGAGGCCACCATTAAGCTCTGAGTCGCTGTGAAGCTCTCTGAGAGCTTACTGTCAAGCTATTGACGTTAAAGAAGCGCTTATTGGGAGGCAACCCAATGTTATTTAATTATATTTATTTTTATAGACATTTGTTTTCCATTGCCATGTTATATTTTCTTTAGGTTGATGATCATGTGGTGTCACAAAAATAGCTACAAAATTAAAGTGGAATAAAAAATAGCATAAAAAATAGCACACCCTGGAGGACAGGCTTAAACTCCAGTAAGATAGCAGAATGGGCGTTTAACGCCCAAGCAGGCAGCATTCTCGGCGTTCAAAAAAACGCCAGTAAAGAAGGATTACTGGCGTTTAACGCCAGCCAGGGTATCTAGATGGGCGTTAAACGCCCAAAGAGGCAGTCAAGTGGGCGTTAGACGCCATAATGGATAGCATTCTGGGCGTTTAACGCCAGGATGACACAAGGGAGGTAATTTTGTTTCCAATTCGATTTTTTTTTCAATTCTTCATGTTTTAATTCATAATTTTTTTTGCATCAAACATATTTTAAACGTTCATCTTTCAATTTCTATTTTCAAAAAAATTAATAATCTTTCCAATTCTTTTTACTTTTTCAATTCTTTTCAATTCCTTCCAAAACGTTTTCAAAACTTACATATCTTTTCAAATTCTTTTCAACTCTTTTTAATTTTTCTTGTATACAGTAATAAGTTTTCAAAATCAATTGCATCATTCTTCTTTTACTCCCTTCTATCTTATTTTGCTCGAGGATGAGCAAACTTTTTAAGTTTGGTGTGAAAAAAAGCTCTGCTTTTTGTTTTTCCATAACCATTAATGGCAACTAAGGCTGGAGAAACCTTTAGGAAGAGGAAAGGGAAGGCAGTTGCTTCTAACTCCGAGTCATGGGAGATGGAGAGATTCATCTCAAAAGCCCATCACTAGAAAGAGGATGGAGCAAACAAGAGAGCCCACTGATGGACCTCACCAAAGAGCCATGAGAGAGGAGCAACAAAGGCAGGGAAGAGACATAGAGGAGCTCAAGAACTCCATTGGTTCTTCAAGAGGAAGAAGAAGCCATCATCACTAAGGTGGACCCGTTCTTTAATCTTCTTGTTTATTTTCTTTTTTGTTTTCGATTTTTATGCTTTATGTTTTGACTATGTTTGTGTCTTCATTACATGATCATTAGTGTCTAGTGTCCATGTCTTAACGCTATGAATGTTCCATGAATCTTTCACCTTTCTTAAATGAAAAATGCTTTCGAAAAAAGAAAAAGAAGTACATGAATTTCGAATTTTATCTTGAAAATAGTTTAATTATTTTGATGTGGTGGCAATAATTTTTGTTTTCTGAATGAATGCTTGAACAGTGCATATTTTTTATAGTGAAGTTTATGAATGTTAAAATTGTTGGCTCTTGAAAGAATAATGAAAAAAGAGAAATGTTATTAATAATCTGAAAAATCATAAAATTGATTCTTGAAGCAAGAAAATGCAGTGAAAAACACAAAGTTGCGAAAAAAAATGGCGAAAAATAAAGAAAAAGAAAGAAAAAGAAAAAGCAAGCAGAAAAAGGCAATAGCTCTTTAAACCAAAAGGCAAGAGAAAAAAGCCTGTAACCTTTTAAACTAAAAGGCAAGGATAAAGAGGATCCAAGGCTTTGAGCATCAGTGGATAGGAGGGCCCAAAGGAATAAAATCCTGGCCTAAGCAGCTAATCAAGCTGTCCCTAACCATGTGCTTGTGTCATGAAGCTCCAAGTGAAAAGCTTGAGCCTGAGTGGTTAACGTTGTGATCCAAAGAAAAAAAAGAGTGAGCTTAAGAACTTTGGGCACCTCTAACTGGGGACTCTAGCAAAGCTGAGTCACAATCTAAAAAGGTTCACCCAGTTATGTGTCCGTGGCATTTATGTATCCGGTGGTAATACTGGAAAATAAAATGCTTAGGGTCACGTCCAAGACTCATAAAGTAGTTGTGTTCAAGAATCAACATATTAAACTAGCGGAATCAATAACAATATCTGAATTATGAGTTCCTATGGTTGCTAATCATTCTGAACTTCACAGGATAAATTGAGATGCCAAAACTGTTCAGAAGCAAAAAGCTACTAGTCCCGCTCATTTGTGCACGAAATTGTGATCTCTAACAACGGCACCAAATTACTTGGTGCACGCGATTGTAATCTCAACACTTTCCTCACAATTCCACACAACTAACCAACAAGTGCACTGAGTCGTCCAAGTAATACCTTACGTGAGTAATGGTCGATCCCATGGACATTGTCGGCTTGAAGGAAGGTATGGTCATCTTGTAAATCTCAGTGAGGTGTATTCAAATGGTTATGAAGCTTTGATAATTAAAAGATAAATAGACATAAAATAAAGATAGAGATACTTATGTAATTCAATTGTGGGAATTTCAGATAAGCGTATGGAGATGCGTTATTCTTTCTGAATCTCTGCTTTCCTACTGTCTTCATTCAATCATTCATACTCCTTTCCATGGCAAGCTGTATGTTGGGGATCACCATTATCAATGGCTACCTCCCGTCCTCTCAGTGAAAATGGTCCTCTACGGTTTCTGTATGGCTAATCAACTGTCGAATTTCTCGTCTCGGATGAAAAATACCAGGCACAGCTACGCATGGCTAATCAGCAGTCAGTTCTCGATCGTGTCGGAATAAGATCCAATGATCCTTTTGCATCTGTCCCAGATCCTACTCGGAATACCATAGACAAGGTTTAGACTTTTTGGATCTCAAGACTGCTGCCAATTAATTCTAGCCTATACCACGAAGATTCTAATCTCAGATTCAGATGCCCCATTGTCAGAGGGGAAATGATGTGAATCGTTGAAGAGAGATCCAAGAGATATGCATTCAAGCTTGTTTTCATGTAGAACGGAAGTGTTTGTCAGGCACACGTTCATAAGTGAGAATGGTGATGAGTGTCACTTGATCATCACATTCATCATGTTCTTGTATGCGAATGAATATCTTGGAATAAGAATAAGCTTGAATTGAATAGAAGAACAATAGTACTTTGCATTAATACTCGAGGAACAGCAGAGCTCCACACCTTAATCTCTGAGGTGCAGAAACTCCACCATTGAAAATACATAAGTGATGAAGGTCCAGGCATGGCCGAATGGCCAGCCCCCAAAAGAGTCTAGGATAGCATAAAACTGACCAAAAGATGATCTAAGGATAATCCAAAGATGAAAATACAAAAGTAAAAGGTCCTATTTATTCTAGACTAGTTACTAGGGTTAACAAAAAAAAAGTAAATGATGCAAAAATCCACTTCCGGGCCCACATGGTGTGTGCTTGGGTTGAGCATTGAAGTTTTCATGTGTAGAGACTTTTCTTGGAGTTAAACGCCAGTTTTTATGCCAGTTTGGACATTTAACTCCAGCTTTTATCCTGTTTCTGGCGTTTAACGCCAGAATAGGGCAGAAAGTTGGCGTTTGAACGCCAGTTTGCAATGTCAAAACTCGGACAAAGTATGGACTATTATAAATTTCTGGAAAGCCCAGGATGTCTAATTTCCAACGCAATTGAGAGCACGCCAATTGGGTTTCTGTAGCTCCAAAAAATCCATTTCGAGTGCAGGGAGGGCAGGATCCAATAGCATCTGCAGTCCTTTTTAAGCCTCTGAATCAGATTTTTGCTCAGGTCCCACAATTTCAGCAAGAAAATATCTAAAATCACAGAAAAACACACAAACTCATAGTAAAGTCCAGAACTGTGAATTTTGCTTAAAAACTAATAAAAATATACTAAAAAGTGGATAGATCCTACTAAAAACTACTTAAAAAAATGCCAAAAAGCATATAAATTATCCACTCATCACAACACCAAACTTAAATTGTTGCTTGTCCCCAAGCAACTAAAAATCAAATGGGATAAAAGGAAGAGAATATACTATAAATCCCACAATATCAATTAAACGTTATGAGTCTTGCTTGTCCCCAAGCAGTTTTGGCATCTATAGGAACTCAGATTTATGATAGCGTTATTGATTCTCCTAGTTTAGTATGTTGATTCTTGAACACAGCTACTTTATGAGTCTTGGCCGTGGCCCTAAGCACTTTGTTTTCCAGTATTACCACCGGATACATAAATGCCACAGACACATAACTGGGTGAACCTTTTCAGATTGTGACTTAGCTTTGCTAAAGTCCCTAGTTAGAGGTGTCCAGAGTTCTTAAGCACACTCTTTCTACTTTGGATCACGACTTTAACCACTTAATCTCAAGCTTTTCACTTGGACCTTCATGACACAAGCACATGGTTAGGGACAGCTTGATTTAGCCGCTTAGGCCTGAATTTTATTTCCTTGGTCACTCCTATCCATTAATGCTCAAAGCCTTGGATCCTTTTTACCCTTGCCTTTTGGTTTAAAGGGCTATTGGCTTTTTCTACTTGCTTTTTCTTTTTCTTTCTTTTTTCTTTTAATTTTTGCCACTTTTTTTTCGCAAGCTTTTTTTTCACTGCTTTTTCTTGCTTCAAGAATCAATTTCATGATTTTTCAGATTATCAATAACATTTCTGTTTGTTCATCATTTTTTCAAGAGCCAACAATTTTAACATTCATAAACTTCACTATAAAAAATATGCACTGTTCAAGCATTCATTCAGAAAACAAAAAGTATTGCCACCACATCAAAATAATTAAACTAATTTCAAGATAAAATTTGAAATTCAGGTACTTCTTGTTCTTTTGTAATTAGGCACATTTTTCATTTAAGAAAGGTGAAGGATTCATGGAATTTTTCATAGCTTCAAGGCATACTAATGATCATGTAATAAAGACACAAACATAGACAAACATAAAGCATCAAATTCGAAAAACAGAAAAATAAGAACAAGGAAATCAAAGAACAGGTCCACCTTAGTGATGGCGGCTAGTTCTTCCTCTTGAAGATCCAATGGAACACCTGAGCTCCTCTATGTCTCTTTCTTGCCTTTGTTGCTCCTCCCTCATAGCTCTTTCATCTCCTATGATCTCATGGAGAATGATGGAGTGCTCTTGGTGCTCCACCCTTAGTTGGTCTATGTTGTAACTCAAGCCTTCCAAAGAGGTGTTGAGTTGCTCCCAATAGTTGTGTGGAGGAAAATGCATCCCTTGAGGCACCTCAGGGATTTCTTGATGAGGAATTTCCTCATGCTCTGGTTGAGGTCCATGAGTGGGCTCTCTTGTTTGCTCCATCCTCTTTCTAGTGATGGGCTGTTGAGAGAGAGAGAGAGAATGAGTTGAGATTAGTGGGGATCTTGTGGGGTCTACAGATCTTAAGGTGTCAAGGATTTCTCATCCCTGCACCATTTAGGCGTGTAAACGCCCTCTGTATGCAATACTGGCATTTAACGCCAGAGTGCTACCTGTTTCTTGCGTTGAACGCCAGCTTTTATACCTTTCCTGGTGGTGCACAAAATTGCAATCACACTTGCAATTCCGCACAACTAACCAGCAAGTGCACTGGGCCGTCCAAGTAATACCTTACATGAGTAAGGGTCGATCCCACGGAGATTGTCGGCTTGAAGCAAGCTATCGTTACCTTGTACCTCTTAGTCAGGAAATTGATAATGAAAAGGGTTTTTGTTTTCAATGTAATAAAAGAGCATGAAATAAAAGGTACTTGTGATTCAAAAATGGAGAATAGGTTGGAGTTTTGGAGATGCTTTGTCATCTGAATCTCTGCTTTCTTACTGTCTTCTTCTTCATGCACGCAAGGCTCCTTCCATGGAAAGCTGTATGTAGGGTGTCACCATTGTCAATGGCTACTTTCCATCCTCTCAGTGAAAGTGGTCCACGTGCACTGTCACTGCACGGCTAATCATCTGTCGGTTCTTGATCATGTTGGAATAGAATCTAGTGATCCTTTTGCATCTGTCACTATGCCCAACACTCGCGAGTTTAAAGCTCGTCACAGTCATCCCTTCCCAGATCCTACTTGGAATACCACAGACAAGGTTTAGACTTTCTGGATCTCAGGAATGGCCGCCAATAATTCCAGCTTATACCACGAAGACTCTGGATGCACAAGTTCAAACACTCTGTTGTCAGGAGAGGTACTCAAATTCGTGAACCAAGAACCCAAGAGATACACATTCAATCTAAGATAGAACGGAGGTGGTTGTCAGGCACGCATTCATAAGTTGAGAATGGTGATAAGTGTCATGGATCATCACATTCATCATATTTAAGTGCGAATGAATATCTTAGAACGAAAACAAGCGTGATTGAATAGAAAACAGTGGTAATTGCATTAATCCATCGAGACACAGTAGAGCTCCTCACCCCCAACAATGGAGTTTAGAGACTCATTCCGTAGAGATACAATGTAAAATGTGAAAATGTCATGAGGTACAAAATAAATCTCTAAAAGTAGTTTTTATACTCACTAGTAACCTAGGTTTACAGAAAATGAGTAAACTAAGATAGGTAGTGCAGAAATCCACTTCTGGGGCCCACTTGGTGTGTGCTTGGACTGAGCATTGGAGCTTTCACGTGCATAGGCTATTCTTGGAGTTAAACGCCAGCTTTGGTGCCAGTTTGGGCCTTTAACTCCAACTTTTATGCCAGTTCTGGCATTTTGACGCTAGAAAAGGGCAAAGAGCTGGCGTTTTGACGCCAGTTTACATCATCAAAACTTCCTCAAGGTATGGACTATCATATATTGCTAGAAAGCCCTGGATGTCTACTTTCGAACACAATTGAAAGTGCACCATTTGGAGTTCTGTAGCTCCAGAAAATCCACTTCGAGTTTAGGGAGGTCAGAATCCAATAGCATCTGCAGTCCTCTTTCAGCCTCTGAATCAGACTTTTGCTTAGGTCCCTCAATTTTAGCCAGAAAATACCTGAAATCACAGAAAAATATACAAACTCATAGTAAAGTCCAGAAATATAATTTTTGCACAAAAACTAATAAAAATATACTAAAAAGTGGCTAAATCCTTCTAAAAACTATATGAAAATACCCCCAAAAAGCGGATAAAATATCCGCTCATCACAACACCAAACTTAAACTGTTGCTTATCCTCAAGCAACTAGATGAATGAAATAGGCCAAAAAGAAAATCAAGAGGCAATAGCATCTCCAAGTGTACATGAAGCTCAAATTCTAATTAGATGAGCGGGACTAGTAGCTTTTTGCTTCTGAATAGTTTTGGCATCTCCATTTATCCTATGAAGTTCTGAATGACTGGCATCTATAGGAAGTCCAAATTCAAATAGTGTTATTGATTCTCCTAGTTTGGCATGTTAATTCTTGAACACAACTACTTTATGAGTCTTGGCCGTGGCCCTAAGCATTATGTTTTCCAGTATTACCACCGGTTACATAAATGCCACAAACACATGACTGAGTGAACCTTTTCAGATTGTGACTCAGCTTTGCTAAAGTCCCCAGTCAGAGGTGTCCAGAGTTCTTAAGCACACTCTTTTTGTGTTGGATCACGACTTTAACCACTCAGTCTCATGTTTTTCACTTGGACCTGCATGCCACAATCACATGGTTAGGGACAGCTTGATTCAGCCACTTAGGCCAGGATTTTATGCTTGTAGGCCCCCCTATCCATTGATGCTCAAAGCCTTGGATCCTCTTCACCATTGCCTTTTGGTTTAAAGGGTAATTGGCTTTTTCTGCTTGCTTGCTTCTTTTTCTCTCTCTCTCTCTCTCTCTCTCTCTCTCTCTCTCTCTCTCTCTTTTGATTTGTTCTTCACTGCTTTCTCTTGCTTCAAGAATCAATTCTATGATTTTTTAGATTATCAAAAACATTTCTCTTTTTTTCATCATTCTTTCAAGAGCCAATAATTTTAACATTCATAAACTTCACTATCAAAATTTATGCACTGTTCAAGCATTCATTCAGAGAACAAAGAGTATTGTCACCACATATAAATAATTTGAATTTTTCTTATTAAGAACTCAAAAATAAAATTGCTTCCTTATTAAAAAAAATCTGCTATTTTATTCATGTTTAATGATGATGAGAAAAATAAATTATAGCTTACTTGGGGATAAAATTAAAAACGAAAAGTAAAGACACTCATTACTACTATTCCTATGACTCTAAAAATAGATTTCTAATAGCAGAGTTATCACAAAGTTAAGATTAGGACTCAACAACCTTTATTTTGGGAGGTGGATGCTCCTTCATTCTGTGGGGTGTCTGGCCCTTCAAGAGGTAGCTTCTGGCGCTTAAGCTCTTGCAGTTCACGCCCTTGCTTCTCCTATTCTTTAAGCAACTTGCATAGCATGCTATTTTGATTTTGCTGTTCTTCTTTCATTTGATCCATAGCTTCTTGCAGCTTAGTAATAAATGCTTCTAAGCGGTTCCAGTAGTCAATCTGTGGGATTTCTGGGAGGAACTCTTGCGCCCTCATTTTGATGGGAATGTCTTACACTTGTTGCCCTTCCATTCTCTTTTTTGTGATTGGGAGATCAACAGAGATATACTCATCTACTCTCATTCTTACTCTAGAATTTTTATATAGCAGAAAAATCAAGCTTGGGTAGGCCAATTTGGCTTCAGTGGAGTTCTTGTTTGCAATTGTATAAATCTCACAAGCAATCAGATGATGAACTTCCACTTCATTTCCCATCATAATGCAATGGATCATCACTGCTCTTTTAATAGTGACCTCAGAGCGGTTGCTGGTGGGTAGTATAGAACGCCCAATAAAATCCAGCCAGCCATTAGCAACTAGTTTGAGATCCCCTCTCTTGAGTTGAATTGGGACATTCTTTGTGTTGGTTACCCACTTGGCTCCAGGGATGCATATGTCCTCTCGAACTTGGTCCAAGTGCTTATCTTGATTCACAATTGTCCTGTTAAAGGATTCCAGATCGTCTTGTAGTTGAGGCAGCTTAAAGATCTCTCTTATGCTATCATGGTGGAAGTAGATAATCCTCCCTCTGACCATAGTTCGGAAGGTATAGAAGGCGGTTCCAGACATTCTTTGTTTATCTGTTTACCACAGATTTGAGTAGAATTCCTGAACCATGTTTCTTCCCACCTTTGTCTCAAAATTAGCTAGGATTTCCTAGCCTCTGTTTTGAATTTGCTCTTGGATCTCCGGATATTAATCTTCTTTCAGATCAAATTTAACTTCCAGGATCACTGACCTCAGACCCATTATTTTATATTAATGGTCTGCATGTTCTTTGGTTAAGAACCTCTCTTGCTTCCAAAGTGGTTTTAGAATATTCTTTTTCTTGCCTCTTGAGGTGGTTTGTTTTTCCTTGGGGGCCATGTTCTTGGTGAGTCTTGGCTCTGTGATCACGAAAAGCACACCAAACTTAGAGGTTTGCTTGTCCTCAAGCAAAAGAAAGGAAAGAAGAGGAAGAGAGGGAGAGACAATTTCGAATGGTGGTGGAAAGGGGATGGCCGAATGGGAATTTAAAGGGGAGAGGGGTGGGTTCGAAAATTTTGAAAAAGATATGATAGAAGATATGATTTGTAAAAAGATAGTTATGATATGCAAAATATGTATTTTTAAAATTGAAAAGATAAGAGAGAAATTTGAAAAAGATAAATCTAATTTTGAAAAGATAGTGTGATCGGTTGAAAAAGATTTAGAATGAATTTATAAAGATAGATGCATTTTTGGAAAAGATTTGAAAAGAAATTAAAAAGATATATGAGTTTTGACAAAGATTTTGAAAGAAATAGAAAAAGATTTTTTTAGGATTAAGAAATTTTTGAAATTGAAATTGAAAGATGAGGATTTGTAACATGTTCATGCAAGAAATGTGGAAAGAAATATTAAAATTTGAAAAAAAATCTGAGTTGGGAACAAGAACCTCCTCCCCTCCATGTTCCTGGCGTTAAACGCCCAGAAGTAGCATGTTTTGGGCGTTTAAATGCCCAGCCAGGTACCCTGGCTGGCGTTTAAATGCCAGTTTTTCTTCCTTACTGGGTGTTTAAACGCCCAACCAGGTACCCTGGCTGGCGTTTAAACGCCAGAATTCCTTTGTCACTGGGCATTTTTCTAAATGCCCCGAATGCTGCAAGTCTGGCATTAAACGCCTAGAATGGCACCCATTCTGGCGTTTAACGTGCAAAAATGCTCCTTACTGGCATTTTTCTGCTAGTGAGCATCTTTTCTCTTGTTTCCGCTCTGAATTCTTCTGTAACTCTATGAACTCCTGTAATGGAAGATAAATTTTGTATCAAACTCTTATAATTACTAAAAAAAATAGATGTGCTTAACCAATGGCTGGGTTGCCTCCCAGCAAGCGCTTCTTTATTGTCTTTACCTGGACTTCACTGAATGTTATTCTAGTCTCAGTTTTGAGCACTCTTGCTCAATATTACTTTCAAGATAGTGTTTGACTCTTTGTCCATTAACAATGAATCTTTTATCAGAGTCAGTATCTTGAAGCTCCACATATCCATATGGTGACACACTTGTAATCACATATGGTCCCTTCCACCGGGATTTTAATTTCCTAGGGAATAATCTGAGTCTAGAGTTGAATAGTAGGACCTTTTGTCCTGGTTCAAAGACTCTGGATGACAATTTCTTGTCATGCCATCTTTTTGCTTTCTCCTTGTAAATTTTTATATTTTCGAAAGCATTGAGTCTGAACTCCTCTAGCTTATTCAACTAGAGCAATCTTTTCTCTCCAGCTAATTTGGCATCAAGGTTTATGAATCTGGTTGCCCAGTAGGCCTTGTGTTCCAATTCCACGGGCAAATGACAGGCCTTACATTACACAAGTTGGTATGGAGAAGTTCCTAGAGGAGTCTTTGAATGCTGTTTTGTATGCCCACAAAACATCATCCAAGCTTTTTGTCCAATCCTTTGTACGGGCCATTACAGTCCGTTCCAGGATCCTCTTTAGTTCTCTATTAGAGACCTCAGCTTGCCCATTTGTCTGTGGATGATACGGAGTTGCCACCTTGTGGCTAATTCCATACCAGACCATAGTAGAGTAAAGCTGTTTATTGTAGAAATAAGTGCCTCCATCACTGATTATTGCTCTGGGGACACCAAATATACTGAAGATGTATTTTTGGAGGAACTTTATCACTGTTTTAATATCACTAGTGGGTGTTGCAATTGCCTCTACCCATTTAGATACATAGTCTACTGCCACCAGAATATAAGTGTTTGAGTATGAAGTTGGGAAAGGCCCCATGAAGTCAATACCCCATACGTCAAATAATTCAATCTCTAAGATCCCTTGCTAAGGCATGGCGTAACCATGAGGCAGATTACCAGCTCTCTGGCAACTGTCACAGTTCCGTACAAACTCTAGGGAGTGCTTATAGAGAGTAGGCCAGTAGAACCACATTGGAGGACTTTTGTGGCTGTTCGCTCACTTCCGAAATGTCTTCCATATTGTGATCCATGGCAGTGCCAAAGGATCCTCTGCACTTCTTTTCTAGGCACACACCTACGGATTATTCCGTCTGCACATTTCTTAAAGAGATATGGTTCATCCCTCAAGTAGTACTTTGCATCAGAAATTAATTTTTTTGTTTGCTGCCTGCTGTACTCCTTGGGTATGAACCTTGCAGCCTTATAGTTTACAATGTCTGCAAACCATGGTACTTCCTGAATGGCAAAGAGTTGCTTATCCAGAAAGGTTTCAGCGATCTCAATGATGGGGAGGGACGCCCCTTCTACTGGTTCTATCTGGGACAGGTGATCTGCCACTTGGTTTTCTGTCCCTTTTCTGTCTCTTATTTCTATATCAAACTCTTTCAGAAGCAGCATCCACCTTATAAGCCTTGGTTTTGAATCCTGCTTTGTGAGTAGATATTTAAGAGCAGCATGGTCAGTATACACAATCACCATTGATCCTAACAAATAGGATCTGAACTTGTCAAAGGCATAAACCACTGCAAGCAATTCCTTTTCTGTGGTTGTGTAATTCTTCTGTGCATCATTTAGGACACGGTTGGCATAGTAAATGACATGCAGAAGTTTGTCATGCCTCTGTCCCAATACTGCACCGATGGCATTGTCACTGGCATCACATATCAGTTCGAATGGTAATGTCTACTTTGGTATAGAAATAACTGGTGCTGTAACCAGCTTGGCTTTCAGGGTCTCAAACGCCTACAGACACTCTGTGTCAAATATAAATGGCGTGTGAGCAGCTAGCAGATTACTTAGAGGTTTTGCGATTTTTGAAAAATCCTTTATAAACCTCCTATAGAATCCTGCATGCCCCAGAAAGCTTCTGATTGCCTTAACATTGGCAGGTGGTGGTAATTTTTCAATTACCTCAACGTTAACTTGATCCACCTCTATTCCTCTGTTTGAAATCTTGTGCCCAAGGACGATCCCTTCAGTCACCATAAAGTGACATTTTTCTTAGTTCAAAACCAGGTTAGTCTCTTGGCACCCTTTTAGAACAAGTGTCAGGTGATAAAGACAGGAGCTGAATGAGTCTCCATATACTGAAGTCATCCATGAAGACTTCCAGAAATTTCTCCACCATATAAGAGAAAATAGAGAGCATGCATCTCTGAAAGGTTGCAGGTGCATTACACAGCCCAAATGGCATCCTTCTGTAAGCAAATACTCCAGATGGACATGTGAATGGTGTTTTCTCTTGATCCTGGGGGTCTACTGCAATTTGGTTGTAGCCTGAATAGCCATCCAAAAAGAAATAATAATCATGACCTGTTAGTCTTTCTAGCATCTGGTCTATGAATGGTAAAGGAAAATGATCCTTTCTGGTGGCTGTATTGAGTCTTCTGTAGTCAATACACATGCACCACCCTGTAACTGTTCCTGTGGAAACCAGTTCATTTTTCTCATTATAAACTACTGTCATGTCTCCCTTCTTAGGGATGACTTGGACAGGGCTCACCTAGGGGCTATCAGAAATTGGATAAATAATCCCAGCCTCTAGTAATTTAGTGACCTCTTTCTGCACCACTTCCTCCATGGCTGGATTCAGTCGCCTTTGTGGTTGAACCACTGGCTTAGCATTATCCTCTAAGAGAATCTTGTGCATGCATTTGGCTAGGCTAATGCCCTTAGGATCACTTATGGACCACCCAAGAGATGTCTTGTGTGTCCTTAGCACTTGAATCAGCGCTTCCTCTTCCTATGGCTTTAAGGTATGATCACAAAAAAAATGTTATTTTCTCCCAAAAATGCATATTTCAGGGATGGTGGCAGTGGTTTGAGCTCTGATTTGGGGGACTTTTCCTCTAATTGAGGAGTTTTCAAAGGTTCTTCTAATTCCTCTGGCCCCTCCAAATCAGGCTTAACATCTTTAAATATGTCCTCTAGCTCTAATTCGAGACTCTCAGTCATATTGACTTCTTCTACCAGAGAGTCAATAAGATCCACTTTCATGCAGTCTTTTAGTGTGTCTGGATACTGCATAGCTTTGACAGCATTCAACTTAAACTCATCCTTATTGACTATCAGGGTCACTTCCCCCTTTTGGACATCAATGAGAGTACGTCCAGTTATTAGGAAAGGTCTTCCTAGAATGAGAGTTGTAATCTTGCGCTCCTCCATTTCCAGCACTACAAAGTCAGTGGGAAAGGCAAATAGCACAACCTTGACAATCATGTCCTCAATTATGCCTGATGGGTATTTAATGGAGCCATCAGCAAGTTGAAGATAGATCTGGGTTGGTTTGATCTCTTCGGTCAAACCAAGCTTTCTGATAGTGGATACAGGGATTAGGTTGATACTTGCCCCAAGATCACATAGAGCTATCTTGGTGCAAATTCCTTCTAATGTGCATGGTATCATAAAGCTTCTGGGATCCTTAAGCTTCTCTGGTAAGCTTTTTAGAATGACTACACTGCATTCCTCTGTGAGAAAAACTTTTTTAGTTTCTCTCCAATCCTTCTTATGGCTTAAGATTTATTTCATGAACTTAGCATAAGAGGGTATTTGCTCAAGTGCTTCTGCAAACGGAATCTTTATTTCAAGAGTCCTGAGATAGTCTGCAAAGTGGGCAAATTGCTTATCCTGTTCCACTTGGCAGAGTTTCTAAGGATAAGGTATTTTGGCTTTATATTCTTCAACCTTGGTTGCTGCAGGTTTATTTCCTACAGAAGCAGGCTGAGACACCTTCTTGAGGGAGTTATTATCAACATTTGCGGGTGTCTGATCCCTTATTGGCGTTTGAACGCTAGGATTGGGTGCTGGATTGGCATTTAACGCCAGATTCCTACCCTGTTCTAGCATTTGAACGCCAGAATTGAACATGGAATTGGTGTTTGACGCCAACTTTTCACCCTTTTTTGGCATTTGAACGCCAAAATTGGGCATCCACTGGGCGTTTAACGCTAGTTTGTCATCCTTTTCTGGCGTTTGGACACCAGAATCATTCCTCTCTAGGCTCTTTGATACAAGGATTTATAACGGTTCGGAATTCCACAAAATAATTTCGTTGTTAGTATAGTCTAAACCAATAGTCAATCCTCAAATCAAATTAAATTTGGTTGTCACAAGTAACATACCCCAAATAAGAATTAACCGAAGTATTTAGACTCCGGGTCGTCTTACAAGGAATTGCAATGAAGTGCTCAATTATTGGCTATAAAGTATGTTTTGCGGTTTTGATTGATAAGAGGGCAAGAAATTAAATGACAAGGAAAGTAAATCAAGCAAATAACTAAAGAAAGCAAGTAATAAGGAGAGACATTCATGGCAAGAATTGAGATCATAGGCTTGCTATCCTAATCATACAATGATTAATTCATCTTATTTAGTCAACTCCAACAAATGGAAGAAGGTATCATGTTATCTTCACATAAGGAGAAAGTCAAACAAGACTAATCAATCATATCACAATAATAGACAAGAATTTATCTTATTTCGTCATCCCCAATATTGGAAGAAGGTATCACATTATCTTCCATGAGAGAAAGTCAAACAAGACTAGTTAACCTCAATCCAAATGTACTAATCAACTCACTAATAGAATTAGCAAAAGATTAGAGTCAATGGAAATCATATTAACTAACAACTATAGATCACCAACATTAGTTGGATATTCATGACTCAAGATTGCCTAATTACTCTTTCCAAGCCAAGAATGCTCAAAGTCTATTCTAAAGCCCAACCAAGCATTTTGTCAAACACTTGGTGGGTATACAAGGAAAGCATAATAAAAGTGCAAGAATAGTAAATCTACCAACTACCAATTGCAAGAAAAGTAAATTCACAACTCAAATCATCAATAAAAGAAATATCAACATTAAATTTCATTAAAAGAAAATCCAAATCCAGCATGAGTTCATCATCACAAAAGAGAAAGAAAAAAGGGAAATTAACACTACACATTATGAGAATGAAAGAGTAGAAGCATGAAATTAGAAAGAAAACAAGATGAAAACATGAGATTGAACCTAGATCTATGAGAGATTAACCTAAACCTAACCTAATTCTAGAGAGAAGAGGGAGATTCTCTCTCTAGAAACTAACCTACATGATGCTAAGCTACCAAACAATTGCTCTCCCCTTACCCAAGCTTGAATTCTGCATGAAATAGCATTGGAAATGAGTTGGGTTGTGCCCAAAGTGCTTCAGAAATCGCTGGGGGCGATTTTACTTTAGTGGGTCACGAGCAGCATCGGCGTGCATGCGTACATGGCACGTGCACGCCCCTATACATAAAGCAACATATGGCAAATTTTATATCATTTTGAAGCCCCAGATGTTAGCTTTCCAACGCAACTAGAACTGCCTCATTTGGATCTCAATAGCTCAAGTTATGGTCGATTGAGTGCTAGGAGGTCAAGCTTGACAGCTTTACGGTTCCATCATTTCTTCATGAGTTCTCCTACTTTGCATGCTTTTTCTTCATTCCTTCAATCCAATCTTTTCCTTCTAAACCTGAAACTACTTAACAAACATATCAAGGCATCGAATGGAATTAAAGTGAGTTAAAATCAGCTATTTTAAGGCCTAAAAAGCATATTTTCACATTTAAGCACAAATCAAGGGAAAATTGCAAAACCATGCTATTTCATTGAATAAATGTGAGAAAAGGTGATAAAAATCCCCCAAAATAAGCACAAGATAAACCACAAAATTGGGATTTATCAAACACCAAAGTTAGAATTGCACATTCACTTTTGCATTTCTTTGGTGTGTAACACCAAACTTAGCTCCTTGTAATGTAGAGAAAGCTTCTTGACCCATTTATTGACAAGCTATGAAAAGAAAATTACCTTTGGTTGGGTTACCTCTCAATAAGCACTGTTTTAACGTCACTAGCTTGACGTTCTCTTCATCAATTGAGCTGATACTTCATCTTGGAACCTTCTCCCATATTGCCCAGGTAATGCTTGAGCCTTTGCCCATTCACAGTGAAGGTTCGCTTTGATCTTTCTTCCATGATTTTTATATGTCCATAGGGTGAGACCTTAATGACCAGAAAAGGTCTTGACCACCTTAACTTTAGCTTCCCAGGAAATAGCCTTAGCTTGGAATTGTAGAGGAGTACTCTCTGTCCTTCTTCAAAGCTTCTTGGTGCCAACTTGAGGTCATGGTTTTCCTTGGCCTTTTCTTTGTAAATTTTGGCATTTTCATAGGCCTGAGATCTGAATTCTTCCAATTCTTACAGTTGCAAGAGCCTCCTTTCACCAACAACTTTACTATCAAAATTCTGTAACTTGGGAGCCCAGAAAGCTTTGTGTTCGAGTTCCAATGACTGATGACAGGCCTTTCCATACACCAATTGATATGGGGACATCCCAATTGGTGTTTTGAAGGCTGTCCTATACGCCCAAAGAGCATCGTCCAGCTTTTTTGACCAGTCATTTCTTGAAAATCCCACAGTCTTCTCTAGTATCCTTTTCAACTCTCTGTTGGATACCTCTGTTTGTCCACATGTTTGAGGGTGATAAGGTATGGCCACGTTATGCTTTACTCCATATGTCAATAGTAGAGTTTCTAATGGTCTATTGCAGAAATGGCTTCCTCCATCACTAATAAGTGCTATGGGGACACCAAACCTGCTAAATACATTCTTTCTGAGGAAGTTCAAGACCACCTTATTATCATTTGTTGCTCCACCCACTTAGATACATAGTCTACTGCCACTAAGATATACTTATTTGAGTATGAGGTTGGGAAAGGACCTATGAAGTCAATCTCCTATACATCAAATAACTCAAGTTCTAGAATGAATTGCTGTGGCATCTCATTTTTCTTGCGCAAGTTTCCAGCTCTTTGGCACTCATTGCAATTCTTCACTAACTCTTTTGCATCCTTGAAAATAGTGGGCCAAAAGAAACCGCACTACAACACCTTGGCTGTGGTTCTTTCTCCTCCAAACTGCCCTCCATAGCCAGAGCCATGATCTACTACTTTGTTCTCTACCCGTTTTATATCTCTAATCTCAATATTGAACTCTTGCAACAATGATAAACCCCAGTTTTGTGGTTTATCTTGTGCTTAATTTGGGGATTTTTGTCAATATTTCTTGCACTTATTCATAAGAAATGCATGGTTTTGTGTTCACTTCTGAATATTGCTCCATAATAGAAAACATGCTTATTTTGCCTTAGAATTACTATATTTTGATCCTCTTTATTACTATTCGATGCCGTGACGTATTTATTGAGTGATTTTAGAATTAATAGGGTAAGAATGGCCTAGAAGAGAGAAGGAAAGCATGCACAAGAGGAAGGAACATGAAGATTTGGATTTTGGGAACTGCAGCATCGACGCGCACGCGCACATCACGCGCATGCGTGGATGAGGATAGCTGGAAGCGGCGCGCAAGGATGGACGCATCCGCACAGGTCAGAGAGTTCCAACCGACACGCACTCGCACTTGGCGCGCATGCGTGGATCACAAAAGCAATCGGCGTGCATGCGCGGGAAGCTGCACGTGACCTCATTAAAGGAAATCGTGCCTGGCGATTTCTGAGGCTCATTAGGCCCAATTTCAAGCTGTTTATGCATGGAAAAAGACCCAAGGATGCTAGGGAGAAGGGGAGATCAATCATTTTGACACTAAGACACATTTTCTAGTTTTTTTTGGGTTCTTTGTTCTTCTAGAGAGAGAAACCCTTGTTCTTCTCTAGATCTAGCTTTAATTTGATCTTCCCTTGTTGAATATGAATTGGAGTTTATTAATTACTAGTTTTGATTGTTCAATTTGAATTCCTTAGTATACTTTTGCTTAGATCTTGTGTTAGTTTATGGATTCTTGTCAATTGTCACTTTATACCCATTGCATGAATATTGTGAATCTTGACTTGTTGATGTTACATTGATGATTTCTATGCTTAATTGTGTTGTTTGAGTGATTGTAAATTGATATTTATTAGTGGGTATTTGTTAATTTCAATCCATTTGCAATTTGAACATGTCTTTTGTTAATGCTTACCAAGTGTTTGATGAATTGTTTGCCTTGATTATGGAGTAGTTCTTTTTACTTTTGGCTTAGGCCAAGGGAATTGGGTAAACTTGAGTTATTGGGTCTAATGGATTTGATGATTTGGAAACCCTTAGTGGTCAATTTGATAGCCATTGACACTAGCCTACTACTAGGTTAATTAGTAGTGAGGTTAGACCTTATGGGTAGATGTTGACCAAGCCATTTAACTTACTTCAAGTATAGAAGTAGATCTAATGAGTTTGGTTCCTCATAATTGTCAAGATATGGTTATTAGACAAGGATAGTGACCCCAATTCCCATGCCTAGCCAAGAGTTACTTTTATTATTCATATTTGAAAACCTAAATTCTTAATTGTCTTGCTTTAGTTGTAGCTACTGTCTAGTTGAGAGTAGAATTAAATTGAATGTTGTCTTCTTAGTTTGAAATTGCTTACATCTTGCTTGGTTATTTGAATTAGTTCTTTGCACTTTAGATTACTTGTTTGCTAAGATTTCTAGTTTATTTTCTCGCTCATGACTTACAACCCCGGATTTCTAACCAATGTTGAAGCACATGTCTGCCCATTCCTTGTGAGACGACCCGAGGTTTGAATACTTTGGTTATTTTATTGGGGTCGAACTTGTGACAACCAATTCCTTTCTAAATTTGATCCTCGAGGATTGTTGTTGGTAGAGCTATACTTGCAACGCAACTTCATTGAGAAACTCTCTTCCGACATAGTCCACGGGTGCACATCAAACAACAAGATCCACCTTATCAATCTTGGTTTTGATTCTTGCTTGGCAAAAAAATATTTAAGTGCTGTGTGATCAGTAAAAACAATCACTTTGGAGCCAATGAGATATGATCTAAATTTATCAAATGCAAACACTATTGCCAACAATTCCTTTTTAGTGATGGTGTAATTCTTTTGAGTGTCATTAAGGACCTTGCTGGCATAGTATATGACATGCACCAAGTTATCTTTCCTTTGTCCTAACACTGCCCCAATTGCAAAGCCTGATGCATCACACATCAGTTCAAAGGGCAAATTCCAATCAGGTGGAGTAATGATAGGAGCTGAAGAAAGTTTCTTTTTTAAACTGTCAAAAGACAGCATGCACTTTTGATCAAATATGAAAGGTGTATCAAAAACAAGTAGATTACTTAAGGGCTTGGAAATTTTTGAAAAATCTTTAATAAACCTTCTGTAAAAGCTAGCATGCCCTAAAAAGCTTCTAATTGCCTTAATATTGCAAGGTGGGGGTAATTTCTCAATTACTTCCACCTTGGCCCTGTCGACCTCAATGCCCTTTTTGGAGATCTTGTGCCCAAGAACCACCCCTTCAATGACCATGAAATGGCACTTTTCCTAGTTTAGAACCAGATTGGTTTCTTGACATCTCTTTAGCACCAGAGCAAGGTGGTGCAGGCACTTAGAAAATGAGTCTCCAAATACAGAAATAACATCCATAAACACTTCTATAAATCTTTCAATCATGTTAGAGAATATGGAGAGCATGTGATGACAAGTCATCATATACCCATTTTTCAAGCTAATTTCACTTGTTTTACTAGTCTTTATGCACTTTCTTGCATCCTAAGTAAGTAATTTAGAATGAAAATGCATGACTTCTTTAAATCAAACAACCACCATTTAATTGATGCTAAATCATGAGGTTTAGGCTAAAAGTAATTGATTTTTAATGAATTATAAACCTTATGAGTTTGGAGATACTTTGATTGGTTACTTTGGTTTCTTGTAGGTGAAGAAAGGAAGAAAAGAAGAAAAACATGGCTTAAGAAGTGTGGCCATGGAAGGAGAAGTGTGGTGCAACATAGAAGGAGGAAGCAAACACTGCTCTCCACAAGAGCACACTGCTCTCCAAGAGAGCAGCATAATAAACCAAGCCTCCAAAATATCACTGCCCTGCCCACAATAAGAGTGGAGCACAATTCTATGCCAAGGACCAAAAGAAGCAAAAATTCTGCCCTGCCCTCCTCAAGAGCAATATCGGGCTTCATCCAAGAAAAATTCAAAGGAAATTGCTCTCCTAGTGTTACTCATGGGTTTCGAACCCAAGAACAAGGAGGAAAGGAGTAGCGCTCAAATACAAGGAAAATAAGCAAAAATTGGCTTGTTTTCAATCTCCAAGAATCGAACACAAGACCTTGGGGAAGCAAGGAACTAGGCGTTACTTTGGTGCCAAGAAAACCAAGGAAAAAGGGGTAGCGTGTACTTCCACCAGGTTTCGAACCTGGGACCTCACCTTTGGTTGCCTTGCTGCGCTGCCTACAAGGTGAGCAGAGCAGCATTTCTTGGCACGGGCATGAGCACTCGCAACGCAGCACGAGCACGCAATGAGGCCGCATGCACCATTTCCCTGCTCTGCTCTCCACAAGAGCAGAGCAGCCTCCTGGAAGCTTCTCATGGGCTGAAAATTGGATTAAAAATCCAATTTAATTCATTTCTTCACCAAATAAAAAGCCCATCCAAATTCCAAAATCCAAGAATAGAAAGTGTATAAATAGGAGATAGTTTGATGTAATGAAGACCTTTAACCTTTCTTTTGATTTTTGAATTTTTACATCTTGAGACTTCATTTTCTTTGAGAGCTTTGAACTGAGATCTGAGGGAATTGGGAAGGAGAATTGATCTCTCTTCTTCCTTGTTCTTGCTTGAGCATTTTTACTTTTCTTGTTTTGAGTATTGGGTGTGAAGAATTGAGGAATTTCTGTCTCAATCTCCATTTAAGATCTCTTTGATTTTCCTACTGCATAATTGAGTTGAATCCAATTTCCTTTACGGCTTCAATCTTTAATTTCTTTTTAATTGCTTTGTAAACTTGGATCTAGGAAGGCAATTGAGATCTAGACTTTGCTATCTAGTCTCTAGAGTCCTGAGATCCAATTTTCCTTTTGGTTCTTCTGTTGAACCACTACTGTAATTATATTTTCCAATTCTGTTTGAGATCTAGTTGAATCCAAATCATCTCTTGCTGTGATAAATGTTGCAATTTAATTTCCCTTGCTTAAATTCTGAAATCCCAGTCCTCAAATCCCTTTCCATTCAAGCAATTTATATTTCTTGCACTTTAAGTTACTGCAATTTATATTTCATGCACTTTAAGTTTCAGTCATTTAATTTCTTGTTCTTTAAGATTCAGCTCTTTTACTTTCAGTTTTCTTTTTTTTTCTGTTATTCATCCCTCCCCCTTTACATTTTCTGCTATTTACTTACTGTTGAATACAAAATCACTCAACCAATACTTGATTCGCTTGACTAAGTCAACCACTGAACTAAAATTGCTCAATCCTTCAATCCCTATGGGATCGACCTCACTCCCGTGAGTTTTATTACTTTATGCGACCTGGTACACTTGCCGGTGAGTTTTGTGTTGGATCATTTTTCACACATCAAGTTTTTGGCGCCGTTGCCGGGGATTGAAATAGATTGACAATGATTAAGTGAAGTGGAGATCTAGATTAAGCATTTATTTTTTTTTCTTTTCTTTTGTTCTTAATTAACATATTAACTGTTTGACTATTTGCCTAAGCTAACCAAAACTTCATTCTAGCAATAGAATGAAGCTTCACTGGTTTTCTAGTTCTGTGTGTTTCTTGTTGTGTGTTTGTATGTCAGGTACAGGAAGATCTTCTCCTATTCTCTCTGAAATTGACCAAAGAACTCTTCGAAGATTAAGAAAAGCTGAAAGAGGGAAGAACATTGTTGGAGAGGAAGAATCTGAGGAGGAATTCCAAGAGATGGAAGGAGATCCATCAAATCTCAATCAACCAGAAGGAGGGGCCAACAATAACCCACAACAAAGGAAAGTACTGGCTTCCTACACATTTGCAAATGCTAGACATTGTGGGAGTAGCATTCTTACCCCTAATGTCAATGCAAACAACTTTGAACTAAAGCCACAACTCATCACATTGGTCCAAAATAACTGCTCTTTTGGAGGAGGACCATTGGAGGACTCGAACCAACATCTATCCACTTTCTTAAGGATCTGTGACACAGTTAAAAGCAATGGAGTGCACCCTGACATATACAAGCTACTGTTGTTCCCATTCTCTCTCAGAGACAAAGCCACTCAATGGCTAGAAACATTTTCAAAGGAGAGCATCAACACTTGGGATGATTTGGTGAGCAAGTTTCTTGCCAAATTTTATCCTCCTCAAAGGATCATAAGATTGAAGACTGAGGTGCAGACATTCACTCAAATGGATGCTGAAAATCTATATGAGGTATGGGAAAGATATAAGGCTTTGCTGAGGAAATGTCCACCAGAGATGTTTACTGAGTGGGACAAGCTGCAGAACTTCTATGAAGGACTTACTCTGAAGGCTCAAGAGGCACTTGATCACTCAGCTGGAGGATCATTGCAATTGATGAAAACTACAGAGGAAGCTCAAAACCTCATTGATATGGTGGCCAACAACCAATATTTCTTTGCTCACCAAAGGCAACGCCAACCATCACAGAGGAAGGAAGTGCTAGAATTGGAAGGAGTGGATACAATTTTGGCTCAACACAAAGTGATGCAGCAGCAGATTCAGCAACAATATGAGCGAATGGCCAAGAGAATTGATAGCCTTCAGGTTGCATCAGTGAGTGCCACAAGCCAACCATCAACTCCTTGGAGGGCAGAATGAAGAGAACCAAGAAGAATAGCAACAAGAGCAAGTGCACTATATGCACAATCAAAATTCTGGATCAAATGAAGTGTATGGTGACACCTACAATCCATCTTGGAAGAACCACCCAAACCTTAGGTGGGGAGATAACCACAACCAAAACCACCAACCATGGCAAAGGAACTCAGCTCAAAACACTCCAAGAAACAACCAAAATCATAACCAGCAGCCAACTAACCAAAATTCTTACAGAAAATCCCAAAATAATTACCCCAACTCCAACCATTATCCATCCAATAACCAACCAACTAACCAAAACCCTTACCATCATCCATCAGCACCCCATAACTAACCAATCTCACAAGACTTTCAGAGGATTACTAATCTGGAGATGCTCATGGAGAAGATGATGAAGAACCAAGAATTAACAATAAAGAACCAAGAAGCTTCCATGAAGAGCCTAGAAAGGCAGATTGGACAAATCTCCAAGCAAATTTCTATTGAGAGACCTTCAAGCTCACTACCAAGTGATACCATTCCTAATCCAAAAGAAGAGTGCAAAGCTGTGCAACTAAGGAGTGGAAAGACATTGGTGGACGGCAACCAAGGGGCAACCAAGAAGCTTATGGCGAATGACAAAGAGCCAACAGAGAAAGATGGAGCTAACAACAAGGACATAACAAGCAAGAATGTCCCAGAAAAGCTCACAGAAGAGAACAACCAACCACAGAAATTGAAGAAGGGAAAGCAGACCATGGAAGAACCAAATGCAACACAGCAGCAAGTGGAAAAGAGTCTTACACTTCCACTACCTTATCCATAGAGATTCCAAAAAGAAGCAAAGGATCAACATTTCAACAAATTCCTTGAGACTTTTAAGAAGCTAGAGATCAACATACCCTTGGTTGAGGCATTGGAGCAAATGCCTCTATATGCCAAGTTCTTAAAGGAACTCATCAATAAGAAAAGGAGTTGGAAGGAGAAGGAGACTGTAATGCTCAGTGAAGAATGCAGTGCACTAATCAGAAAAGGGCTCCCTCCCAAGCTCGAAGATCCTGGAGGTTTCTTCCTACCTTGCACTATTGGAAGTCTATTCATTAACAAGGGGATGTGTGACTTAAGAGCAAGTATAAATCTAATTCCATACTCTTTAGTAAAAAAGCTTGGCATAGGAGAGGTGAAACCAATACAGATGTCCTTGGAATTGGTGGACCAATCAGTGGTATATCCTAAAGGATTGATTGAAAACCTTTTAGTTAAGGTTGATGGTGGACGAAATTGTGATCACATGTTCTTTATACTTTGATGAGTTTACTCTTAGGGCACTGTTTATTTTCACAACTCCGTTCAACTAGCCAGCAAGTGTACTGGGTCGTCCAAGTAATACCTTACGTGAGTAAGGGTCGAATCCACAGAGATTGTTGGTATGAAGCAAGCTATAGTCACCTTGCAAATCTCAGTTAGGGAGATTAAAGGGTAATTGTGATTATTGGAATATATAATAAATAAAAAGGAATAATAAAAGGGATAGAAGACTTATGCAGATTCATTGGTGAGAATTTCAGATAAGTGCATAGAGATGCTGTATGGCTCACGGACGCCTGCTCTTCTACTGCTTCTACTCAATCCTTCTTAATCCTTTCCGTGGCAAGCTTTGTATAGGGGTTCACCATCAGCGGTGGCTACTTTCAATCCTCTCGGGAAAATATCCTATGCGGCTGTCACTCGCACAGCTAATCATCTGGAGGCATCACCCATGGTTGATGGCTACATCCCATCCTCGCAGTGAAAACTAATGCTCACGCACTCTGTCACAGTACGGCTAATCACTGGTTGGTTCCCGCGCCTACTGGAATAGAATCCCTTTATTCTTTTGTGTCTGTCACTAACGCCCAGCACTTGCAAGTTTGAAGCACGTCACAGTCATTCATTACCGGAATCCTACTCGGAATACCACAGACAAGGTGAGACTTTCCGGATTCCCAGGATCCTACTCGGAATACCACAGACAAGGTGAGACTTTCCGGATCCTCATAAATGCCGCCATCTATCTAGCTTATACCACGAAGATTCTGTTGGGGAATCTAAGAGATACACATTCAAGCTCTGTTGCATGTAGAACGGAAGTGGTTGTCAATCACGCGCGTTCATAAGTGAGAATGATAATGAGGGTTATCTAACTCATCACATTCATCATGTTCTTGGGTACGAATGAATATCTTGGAATAAGAATAAGAGAGAAATTGAATAAAAGACAATAGAACTTCATTAATACTTGAGGTGCAGCAGAGCTCCACACCCTTAATCTATGGTGTGCAGAAACTCCACCGTTGAAAATACATAAGTGAAAGAGGTTCAGGCATGGCCGAATGGCCAGCCCCCCTAAAACATGATCAATATCCTCTTTAGATGAAAAATAAAACGAAACTGAGACCAAAGACTACTAATACATTAGTAAATCATCCTATTTATAATAAACTAGCTCCGAGGGTTTACATGAGTAAGTAATTGATGCATAAATCCACTTTCGGGGCCCACTTGGTGTATGCTTGGGCTGAGCTTGATCAATACACGAGCTAAGGCTTCTCTTGGAGTTGAACTTTGAGTTATGACGTGTTTTGGGCGTTCAACTCCGGATCGTGACGTTTTTCTGGCGTTTAACTCCAGACAGCAGCATGAACTTGGCGTTCAACGCCAAGTTACGTCGTCATTCTTCGAATAAAGTATGGACTATTATATATTGCTGGAAAGCTCTGGATGTCTACTTTCCAACGCCGTTGAGAGCGCGCCAACTGAAGTTCTGTAGCTCCAGAAAATCCATTTCGAGTGCAGGGAGGTCAGATTCCAACCGCATCAGCAGTCCTTTTGTCAGCCTTTTTCAGAGTTTTGCTCAAATCCCTCAATTTCAGTCAGAATTTACCTGAAATCACAGAAAAACACACAAACTCATAGTAAAGTCCAGAAATGTGAATTTAACATAAAAACTAATGAAAACATCCCTAAAAGTATCTTGAACTTGCTAAAAACTACCTAAAAACAATGCCAAAAAGCGTATAAATTATCCGCTCATCAGTTGACAAGTTCATATTTCCTGCAGACTTTGTGATCCTAGATTCAGCAGAGAATGAGAATGACTCCATAATACTTGGTCGACCATTTTTGGCCACTGCTAGAGCCATTGTAGATATAGAGCAGGGGGAGCTAACCCTCAGGATACATGAGGAAAGCATCACCTTGAAAGTGTTTCCAGAATCACAAAGTAATGAAGAAACAAGCAAGACAAATAGTGACTATCTTCCAAGACAAGGAACCAACAACACAGTGGAACAGAAGAATGAGCAAGTGCAAGTAGGGGAAGAAATTCAAAAAGAAGCCGGGATGATAAACAAAAAGGGAGGTATCACAACTCAAGTCACTGTCAAGGGAGAAAGGTCAACAAAAAAAAGAAGAAAAATAAGAAGAAGGCTTACAAAGGGTGGAAGAATAAAAAAATCCCAACTGAAGGATTTTCCAAAGGTGACAAGGTGCAATTAGTATATCAACAGCTGGGAACAGAAGATCATTACACTGTCAACCAAGTACTTTCTCATGAGCACATTGAAATCGAGCATCAAGGCATACAGAGAAAGCTTACAGTGAGAGGGGACAAGTTGAGACATCACCAGCATCAACCACCCTAAAGGGAGTTCAATGTCAAGCTAGTGACAATAAAAGAGCGCTTCATGGGAGGCAACCCATGATTTAAGATTCCTGTCTTTTCTTTTTATTCAATAAGCTATGATTACCTAAGCATGATTTTGAACTTTCACACTTGATGCATGCATACATTGTATTAAAGCATATGTCAGACTTCTAAGTTTGGTGTGCCTTAAGGCACACCCAAATTTGTTTTCAAAAAAAGGGAGGGGGTTATTCTTAGAACATATGCATAATCATTTTGATGAAGCATATGACCAAGCACTAAGTTTGGTGTTTGCATGTGTAACAATGATCAGAAGATCATTTCCTATTCATGGAATCAAAATCATATATGGATCATGCATCGTTACATTTTGAAATAATTTTCCATTTTATGATCAAACCACCGTATATATTTGTTCCGAGGGTTACCTAAAACGTGTAGCTCGGTCGTCTGGAGAGGCCCGAGGTGGGGGTTCAGGAACCCGAGCTTGATATGCTGAGTGGTTGGTGGTTGTACCTGCAATGACACTCCGATGCTTAAGTTAGCATGGGTCCAAGCAGATATGTGTAGATGTGGAATGAGTAAAATACCTGGGTGCTCCAGTGTATTTATAGTAGTTGGCCGTGATCTTCCCTGGATAAGATATTCTTATCTTATCTTATCTTTGGGAGTTTTATCTTTATCTTTGTGGAACCGCCTTTTCTAGGCCCTTTCGGCCTTTAGGTTTTGGGCTGCGTTCCTTTTGATGGGCCTTCCTTTGCTTGATTTGTCCGAGGTCCGACCTTTAGGCGTGGGCCTTAGGGCGAGGTCGGACCTTTTCATGGGTCTACCGAGTTGGAGGAGCCCGGTCAGGGTATGAACAGTGCCCCTGCCCGAGTTCGTCCTTTTTGGGTAGGTCGAGCTCGGGCATAGTAGTTTTTCAAAATTCAAAAATGGCCATTTCTGCATTTATTGCATTTTACCGTTTCTCCTCGATTTCCGTTCGGGCTCTGTGAAGGCATTATTTATTTGCTCCCTTCCTTTTTTCGTTTATTCTGTTCCTTTCCTGTTTTTCTAAGTTTCGCCATCTCCTTTTTTGAGCACCGCTTCTCTTTCTTTGTTTTTCTTCCCCGAATCTTTCCGTGTGTCTTTCCGGGGTTTCCTCTGCGCCGCCGCTTCGTTCTCCTTGTTTCGGAGCTCTTCGCCTTCGTTTTCTTTCTTTCCAGGTTTGTTCTCCTGTTTCTATTTTCTTGTGATCATATGCTTCTGTTCTTTGTGTGGCTCTTGTTTGTTTCTTTTTTCTTTATGCCTGGGTTACCCCGAAAAGAGGCGCCGCCATTGCTTTGTTTGCATATGGGGGGGGCTCTTTTTGTTTTTCTGGTACTTTGTTCCGGGTTGCCGCATTTTCTTTGTTGGGTTTTTGTTTCTTGCTTTGGCTGAACGGGTTTTTTGCTGTCTGCTTTATGTGATTTTTGCTTTGCTGTTGTATTTCTTCTTTGTAGGTAAGAGTTTTATGTCTCGAAAAGTTCTTCAGGCGATGTCGACCAAGATTCCAAGTGGTCTTGGTTGGGTAGACCCTCTTCCTCTAAAAGTCCCTTCTGTGGTAGATTCTGAATATTTGGCTAGGTTCCGTAGGCACTGTAGCATATGTGAGAATAGAGAGTCTGAGAGGGATTATGAACTAGTAGCCCCGGATTCCGAGGAGAGAGTTTGCTTTCCGCCTTTAGATAGTTCCGAGAAGCTCTTCTTTTATGCTTATGATTGTTTTTTCTCTAAGCTGAGTGTCCGACTTCCTTTTACCGACCTGGAGTCCGAGGTGTTGTGGTCATGTAACCTTGCCCCTACGCAACTCCATCCAAATTCTTGGGCGTTTTTAAAGCTGTTTCAACTTTTGTGTCAGTTTTTGGGCGTCGCTCCCTCTATTTCTCTTTTTTCCTACTTGTTTGTGTTGACGAAGCCGGGGTCGGGTGGAGGGAAGGTGTCTTGGGTCTCTTTTAGGGCTAACCAGGGAAGGAAGTTTTGTACCCTTTATGATGAGTCCTTTCATGATTTCAAGAACTTTTATTTCAAGGTCCGGGCTACTGGAGATGGCCGACCTTTCTTTCTGGATGAGAGTGGGGAGCCTTCTTTTCCTCTTTGTTGGCAGGAGAACGTAGTGTCTGCTAAGTATACTTTTGAGAGTCTAGATGAGGTCGAGCAGGCTTTTGTGGGTGTGGTTAGCAGTTTATGGGGTCGGGCACCTCACTTGGATACGAAGAAAATGTTGGGGGATCCAAGCCTTCTCCGTTCCGAGTTAGGTAGTTTCCCGACCTCTCCGAGATTCTTCTTTTTCAGTATTTTGGTTTTGCTTGTTTTTGGTGGAATTTCTGTTGTGGTAATCCTTTTCTTTTTATTTCTGCAGAGATGTCTTCTCAGGCGGATTCCATGAAGTTCCTTCGTCGGACGAAGAAGTCTGTGGCTGCTCGAAATATCGAGGCTGGGGATGCTTCTGCCCGATCTTCTCCGCAGAAGACTACCGTGGGTGTTCAGACTCGGTCGAAGACTATTCCGACTCCCCAGTTCCGAGCTATAAATCAAGACCCTCCGACCTCCGGGCCTGCTACCTCTTCTCCTCCCCCGTTCTCGGGTCCTCCTCCCAAGAAGCAGAAGACCTCTCAAGAGCTTGCGGGTTTTAACGATAAGGATTTCGATGCTCTTGGTTGGATTGAACAGCATATTCTCCCTTAGACTTTTATTTCTACTGATGACGTGTCTATGGAGCACCATTTTCAGTATATTGTGCGGAGTTGTGTTCGGATGGCCAGTCTTCATGCTGCTATTGCCCGGGAGTTCAAGAAATCCCCCCTTGGTGCGACCAGCTCCCGACTTGAGAAGGCTCAGTCTGAGTTTGAGAGGTTTAGTGAGCTGAAGGCTGCTAGGATTACTGAGCTGGAGGCCTCTCTGGAGAAAGAGAAAGCTAAAGCTACCGCGGCTGTGGCGGCAGCGAAAGCATCTGAGGAGATGGCGAAGGCGGCGACGGAGAATTATACTCGGGTATACGCCGAGCTTGTGGAGACAAAGGAGAAGTTGCAATCTGCTCGGGATGATTTTTACGAGCTAGAGGGTCATGTGGCCAAGGGTATGGATGCTATGTTTGGAAATTTGAAGGATCAGGTCCGGGTTCTTGCTCCTGACCTGGATCTGAGTTTGTTTAGTACGGATAACGTTGTTGTGGAGGGAAAGATTGTTCCTGCTCCCAACGAGGATGAGGTTCCGGTGTCCGACCTTAATGTTCCGGTTGTGAACCCGACTTCACCTTTGGCCGGGGATGGATCTGGTGTGGAGGTTTCAAACCGAGATGATGGTGCTGTCAAGGCTGTCCCGATTTCTATGGTTCTTCCTCCGCAGCCTTCTACCGATGTGGAATCCGGAAAGGACCTTGATCCTCTGTAATCTTTTATTTTTGGTTCTTTGCCCGGCCTGTGGGCTCTTTTGTTTTTGGATGGTTTCTGTGAACGCTTTGGACGCTTTTTTTCTATTAGCTACTTGTAGTAACTTTTTAGCTTATTATGCGGTGTTTTGCTTTGACTTTTTGTTCCGCTTTTATGCTTTTTAGTTGTTTTTTGGATAACAACTTTTTAGCTAGTGCTTTGAGACTTCGTTTTCATCCTTTCCTTCGATTTCGTTTCTTCGCTTGTACTTTTTTAGTTGTTTTTGAATAACAACTTTTTAGTAAGCGTTTTCGAAACTTCGTTTTATCCTTTCCTTCGATTTCGTTTCTTCGCTTGTACTTTTTTAGTTGTTTTTGAATAACAACTTTTTAGTAAGCGTTTTCGAAACTTCGTTTTATCCTTTCCTTCGATTTCGTTTCTTCGCTTGTACTTTTTTAGTTGTTTTTGGATAACAACTTTTTAGTAAGCGTTTTCGAAATTTTGGCTTTTTGCCTGTTTTTAATGCTTCTTTCTTGGATCCGGGCTTTTTCTCGGACCTCGGGCGTTCGAGTACCTCCCTTTGTTGGGTCCGACCTTGTTTGGTCGGCCTTTTAAGTTATTTTTGTAATCTCTTTTTATTTGGCTTTTTGAGCCTTTTCAGAGTTGCTTTATAACTTCTCACATTAATTTGAACCTCGTCGCTTTATCTTTGCCGACCTTGTGTGGTCTCTTGGCAAATGATTTTTTGCGTTTTGCCGAGCATAAATTAATGCGCCTTGGCGGGTACTTTCTAGGACTTGTTTCATTTATGAGGAAGGAGAAAAGAAAATAGAAAATTTGATTAGTATTAAAAAAGAAGGAATATCTACAGAGTGTTTACCCTTGACTAGGTCGGGTGTCTTTATTTAACCGGGTGTCTCATTAAAAAACCCTTGTAGGGAAAAAGAGTACACCTCGGGTTAAATTTTTCTAGCTGTAGTACCGTCTTAGATTGCAGGCGTGCCAGGCCCTGGGCAGCTCATTGCCTTCTAGGTCGGATACTTTGTAGTAGCCTGTCCCTAAGACTTCTGTTACTTTGTAGGGTCCTTTCCAATTTGCAGCTAGCTTTCCTTCTCCCGACTTTTGTGTTCCGATGTCATTTCGGATTAGAATCAGGTCGTGAATGGAGAAGCTTCGCTTTATTACTTTCTGATTGTATCTGAGTGCCGTTCGCCGTTTTAAGGCTTCTTCTTGGATTCGGGCTCTTTCTCGGACCTCGGGGAGGAGGTCGAGTTCTTCCCTTTGTGCCTGCGGGTTACCTTTTTCGTTGTAGAAGATGGTTCTAGGTGACCCTTCCTCTATTTCGATAGGAATCATTGCCTCCATCCCGTAGGCCAGTCGGAATGGTGATTCTCCCGTTGTAGAGTGTGGAGTTGTCCGATATGCCCATAGCACCTGGGGAAGCTCTTCGGCCCATGCCCCTTTGGCTTCTTGGAGTCTCCGTTTCAACCCGGCCAAGATAACTTTATTTGCAGCCTCTGCTTGTCCATTGGCTTGTGGGTGTTCGACTGAGGTGAATTGCTGTTTGATTTTTAGTTCGGCCACCAAGTTCTGAAAACTTGTGTCTGTGAACTGTGTTCCATTGTCTGTTGTGATGGAGTAGGGGACTCCGAACCTTGTGACAATGTTTTTGTATAGGAATTTGCGACTTTTCTGAGCCGTAATGGTGGCTAAGGTTTCAGCTTCGATCCACTTTGTGAAGTAGTCGACCCCTACTATGAGGTATTTGACTTGCCCCGGTCCTTGGGGGAACGGACCGAGTAGGTCAAGTCCCCATTTTGCGAAGGGCCATGGTGCGGTGATGCTGATAAGGTCTTCGGGTGGTGCCTTGTGAAAATTGGCGTGTTTCTGGCAGGGGGGGCATATTTTCACAAATTCCGTCGCGTCTCTTTGCAAGGTCGGCCAGTAGAACCCGGCTCGGACTACTTTTTTGGATAATGCCCGAGCTCCGAGATGGTTCCCACACATGCCTCCGTGGACTTCTTCGAGGACGTTCTTTGTTTCTGAGGTCGGGACGCACCTAAGGAGGGGATTTGAGAATCCTCTTCTGTATAATACGTCGTGAATTAGCGTATAATTCTGGGCGTCTTTCGTGAGTCTTTTAGCTTCCTTTCTTTCGGCGGGAAGAGTTCCCGACTTCAGGTAGTTGAGTATGGGGGTCATCCATCCTTGCTGTTGGCTGGATATATTTAGCGTTTCTTCCCCTCTTAGCACGGAGGGAGATTGTAAGGTTTCCTGGAGGAGACTTCTGTTGTTGCCTCCGGGTTTGGTGCTGGCGAGCTTTGAGAGGGCGTCTGCCCGGGCGTTTTGTTCCTGAGGTATGTGCTGGATCTGTACTTCTGAAAAGTGGCGTAATTGTGCCTGTGTTTGGTCTAGGTATTTCTTCATAGTTGGGTCTTTGGCCTGGTAGCTTCCATTTACTTGTGACGTGACGACCTGGGAGTCACTGAAGATCGTGATTTTCTGGGCTCCGACCTCTTCGGCTAGCTTTAGACCTGCTAGTAGGGCCTCGTATTCGGCTTAGTTGTTTGAAGCCTGGAACTCGAATTTTAGGGATAGTTCTATCCGCGTTCCTTGGTCGCTTTCGAGTATAACCCCGGCTCCGCTTCCTGTTTTGTTTGAGGACCCGTCGACATACAGGTTCCATGAGAGTGGGGTTCCAGGGGTTTCAGTGTATTCTGCGATGAAGTCGGCTAGATACTGAGATTTTATGGCAGTCCGGGCTTCATAGTAGAGGTCGAACTTGGACAGTTCCACCGCCCATTGTAGTATCCGTCCTGCCAGGTCTGTTTTTTGCAGGATGTGTCTCATGGGTTGGTTTGTCCGGATTTTGATGGTGTGGGCCTGAAAGTAGGGACGGAGCCTCCGAGCTGTGAACACTAGGGCGTAGGCGAATTTTTCTATCTTCTGATAGTTTAATTCGGCCCCTTGTAGTGCTTTGCTTACGAAGTATATGGGGCGTTGTCCTTGGTCATTTTCTTGTATTAACGTTGAAGCGACTGCTTGATTTCCAACCGAGAGGTATAGTACGAGTTCTTCTCCTTTTAGAGGTCGGGTTAGGATTGGTGGCTGTCCGAGGAATTCCTTGAATTCTTGAAAGGCTTTTTCGCACTCCGGGGTCCATGAGAAGGGTTTCCCTTTCTTCAGGAGTGAGTAGAGGGGTAGTGATTTTATTGCTGATCCTGCCAAGAATCTTGATAGGGCGGCTAGCCTTCCATTCAGTTGTTGTACTTCTTTGACACACGTCGGACTCTTCATATTGAGTATCGCTTGGCATTTGTCCGGGTTTGCTTCGATGCCCCTTTGAGTCAGCATGAAGCCTAAGAACTTTCCGGCTTCTGCGGCGAAGGTGCACTTTGTCGGGTTAAGTCTCATGTTGTGTTTTCTGAGGGTGCCGAAGACGCTGGTGAGGTCGGTCAGCAAGTTTCTGTCTTATTGTGTTTTTACCAGCATGTCGTCGACGTACACCTCTAGCTGTAGTCCGATGTGCTCTGAGAACACTTTGTTCATTAGCCTCTGGTAGGTTGCCCCTGCGTTCTTCAGCCCGAAGGGCATTACTACGTAGCAGTAGTTTGCCCTTGGGGTTATGAACGAGGTCTTTTCTTGGTCGGGTCCGTACATCGGGATTTGATTGTATCCCGAGTATGCGTCCATGAAGGAGAGATATCTGTAGCCTGAGGCTGCGTCTACTAAGGCGTCGATGTTTGGTAGTGGATATGGGTCTTTGGGGCAGGCTTTGTTGAGGTCTGTGTAATCGACGCACATCCTCCATTTTCCGTTGGACTTTTTTACCAGGACCACGTTTGCAAGCCATAGGGGGTATTTTACTTCCCTAATGAACCCTGCATCTAGTAGTGCTTGTACTTGTTCTTCTATCGCTTGCATGCGCTCGGGTCCGAGCTTCCGGCGTCTTTGTTGGACAAGTCGGGATCCCGGGTAAACTGATAGCTTATGGCTCATCAGGTCGGGGCTTATGCCTGGCATGTCGGAGGCTTTCCAGGCGAAGAGGTCGGAATTCTCCTTTAAGAGGGTTATGAGTTCCTCTTTTAGGCCCGTTTTGAGGTTCGCTCCTATGTTTGTTATTTTTTCAGGTGTGTTCCCAATCTGGACTTTTTCGGTCTCTCCCTCTGGTTGTGGTCGGAGATCTTCTCGGGACTGCACTCGTCCGAGTTCTATCGTGTTGACCTCCTTCCCTTTTAGGCTCAGGCTCTCGTTGTAGCATCGTCGCGCTAATTTTTGGTCGCCTTTTAGGGTAGCGATTCCTTTTGCGGTAGGGAGCTTCATACAGAGGTGTGGGGTCGAGACTATGGCTGCCAGTCTGTTTAGGGTTGGTCGCCCAATGAGGGCATTATATGCCGAAGTGACGTCGACTACAATGTAGTCGATGCTTAACGTTTTAGATTGCTCGCCTCTTCCAAAGGTAGTGTGTAGCGGGATGTATCCTAAGGGATGGATCGGGGTATCCCCTAGCCCAAATAGGTCGGTGGGATAGGCCTTTAGTTCTTTTTCTTCAAGTCCGAGCTTGTCGAATGCCGTTTTGAACAGAATATCTGCTGAGCTTCCTTGGTCAATCAGGGTTCGATGTAAGTTGGCGTTTGCTAGGATAATGGTGACTACCATTGGATCGTCGTGCCCGGGAATTATCCCTTGAGCATCTTCTCGGGTAAATGAGATAGTAGGTAACTCGGGCAGGGGGCTGTCTTCTCGGACATGATAGACTTCTTTGAGGTGTCTTTTTCGCGAGGATCTGGATGTTCCTCCGCCTGCGAAACCTCCATTTATCATGTGAACGTGTCTTTCAGGGGTTCGCGGGGTTTGTTCAACCCGACCTTCGTTATCTCCCCGCCTTCTCTTCCTGGTCTCTTCTCCTTTCTCTGTTATGTATCTGTCGAGTTTTCCTTCTCTGGCCAGCTTTTCTATAACATTTTTTAGGTCGTAGCAGTCGTTAGTAGAATGACCGTAGAGTTTATGATATTCACAGTACTCGGACCGATCTCTCCCCGCTCTCTTGTGTTTTAGAGGTCGGGGCGGGGGGATCTTTTCGGTGTGGCATACTTCTCTGTAGACGTCTACCAGGGAGACTCGGAGGGGGGTGTAGTTGTGGTACTTCTGTGGCTTGTCCGAGTTGGGTTCTTCTTTCTTCTTCTGTTCCCGATCTCGCTCTCGGAGTGGGTAGGTTGATTCCTTCCTAGAAGAGTCTCTTAGCTGGGAGGTTTCCTCCATGTTGATATATTTTTCTGCCCGCTCCTGCACTTCGTATAGGGAGGTCGGGTATCGTTTGGATAGGGATTGGCTAAACGGTCCCTCTTTTAGGCCGTTTGCTAGCCCCATGATGGCTGCTTCGGTGGGTAAGTGTTGTATGTCCAGGCAGGCTTTGTTGAATCACTCCATGTATTCTCGGAGGGTTTCTTGGTTACCTTGTTTGATCCCGAGTAGACTGGGGGCATGTTTTGTCTTGTCCTTTTGAATAGAGAACCTTGTTAGGAATTTTTTGGTCAGGTCTTCGAAGCTGGTGATTGATCTTGGTGGCAGGTTGTCGAACCACTTCATGGCTGACTTGGTGAGGGTGGTGGGGAAGGCTTTGCACCGAATCGCGTCGGAGGCGTCGACTAGGTACATTCTGCTTCTGAAATTGCTGAGGTGGTGACTTGGATCGGTGGTACCGTCGTAGAGATCCATATCGGGTGGTTTGAAGTTTCGTGGTACCTTCTCCTTCATGATCTCTTGTGTGAAGGGATCATGATTGCCTTCGGGGGTGGTGCCGCGTTCTGTCCGGCCTTTCAGGTTGGCCTCTATTTTCCGCAGTTTTTCTTCTAATTCTCTGCGCTTTCGAGTCTCCCTCCTCAGATCTTGTTCAGTTTCTTTCTGTTTCTTTATGTCCTCTTCGAGTCGTTTCAGTCGGTTTTGTTGTGCCTGGACTGCTTCTAGGATTTCCGAGCTCTTTTCTTTTTCGGGATTTTGTGGATCTTTGTTTGGGAATGATGTCTTTGGGCGATCCTGAGGGTTTCCTCTTGGAGTGCGTGGTGATAGAGGGCTGTCCGGTCGTTCTCCGGTATCGATTTCGTCCTCTTGTTCAGATATTGCGTGGTCATTGTTGGGAGGATCGTCCGCCATGGTAGAGGGATGACTTCCAGGTCCCCGGCAACGGCGCCAATGTTCCGGGGGTTACCTGAAACGTGTAGCTCGGTCGTCTGGAGAGGCCCGAGGTGGGGGTTCAGGAACCCGAGCTTGATATGCTGAGTGGTTGGTGGTTGTACCTGCAATGACACTCCGATGCTTAAGTTAGCATGGGTCCAAGCAGATATGTGTAGATATGGAATGAGTAAAATACCTGGGTGCTCCAGTGTATTTATAGTAGTTGGCCGTGATCTTCCCTGGATAAGATATTCTTATCTTATCTTATCTTTGGGAGTTTTATCTTTATCTTTGTGGAACCGCCTTTTCTAGGCCCTTTCGGCCTTTAGGTTTTGGGCTGCGTTCCTTTTGATGGGCCTTCCTTTGCTTGATTTGTCCGAGGTCCGACCTTTAGGCGTGGGCCTTAGGGCGAGGTCGGACCTTTTCATGGGTCTACCGAGTTGGAGGAGCCCGGTCAGGGTATGAACAATATTTATGTGCGAAGGCTAGCTGTTTTGGTTTATTTAGGAGAAAGAGATTGAGACAAATACAAGGAGGGGCCACGGCTAGGACAAGCTAAGTGAGGAGTGGTCACATGTGCCTAGAAAAGCAAGCTCCTTGGGAAGCAGAATCTGCATGCATGCACCATCGAACACCTAAATACATGCAACCAATGAGAAGAGAATCCTCGTCAAGCCCTAACAATGCATGCAAGCCGTTCAATCCATGAGCTCTCTATCTATTCAACTCAATCTCAACCCTTCATGGTCACCCACGAATCCTCCCTCACTCATTGTGGTTTTGTAAAGAAGTTTGAAGGACCGGTCTATAAGTAGCCATTAGCACTAAATGGCTTACAGATTCATACAAACTACCTTCACTTGTAAACCATAGTCTCCTCTATCCCCAACACTAAAACCGACAATTCCCTTTTCTTACACAACAAAACCGAACATCATCCCAAACATAACCCACTTCTCTTTTCTTCTCACACCATTTCTAATGGCCTCTTCGAGCTCAAAAAAAAAAGGCCAGGAAAGGAACCAATGGTGACTGAACCCCCATCTTATGATGCAAGAAAGTTTAGGTCCCAATTCCACGAAGGAAGATATCACAGACTCATAAAGACAAGGCATGTCATTTATGAGAATGGGCTTGAGCTGAAGGAAGGGGAATACCCCATCATGAGGTAAATCACTAAAGAGAGAAGGTGGGAGCTTCTATGTGATCCTCTCGCCAACATGAGTGCAGTCATGATCAGGGAATTTTATGCAAACGCTGTAAAAGAGAACAAAGACAGCACCTCCTACAAGAGTTATGTCAGAGGAGTTGAAGTAGATTTCAGTCCAGCAGCCATCACAAGAGCTCTGAAGTTGAGGACAATAAAATATGCAGAGCCCAGTTATGAGACCAGATTGAAGATAGAAAATAATCCTGATGAGATCTTACAAGGGCTATGCATAGAAGGCACAGACTGGGAACGAGATTCAAAAGGAGTCCCAAGCCATTTAAAATGAATGAATCTCACCCCTATGGCCAAGGGGTGGTACGAGATAGTAAGGAGGTCCATCCTTCCCACTGGAAACTCATCATGGGTCACAATCAAGCGAGCACTTTTGACATACTGCATCATACATGGAAGTGAAATCAATCTTGCACAACTTATAGCCGACAGTATTCAAGAAATAGCTAACAGCACAAGCAAATCAAGTAGGCTTGGTCATCCAAGCACCATCCTCAGGCTATGCAACAAAGCTGGAGTCATCTTTGAGGATGAGGATATAGAAAAAGTGAAGAAAGGGAAAGGAATTACTAAGAGGAGCATGGAGGGGTTGAATGAAGAAGATGACCAAGAGGGAGTGGTAGCTCACAGACAAAGAAGATCTCAAAGAGAGGAAGAACAAGAGCAAGCTCATGGTGCCATAGACATGAGCCAGCTACAAAGAGCAATTGAAGAGCTATATCAGCAACTCATGCAAGCTCAACAAGAACAAAATCAAGGGCGCCAAGAACAATATCTAGAGCCCCATCCAGAGCTTCAGGAGCAATATTTGAGGGATAAAGAGGAGCGAGAAGCTTGGTAGCATCAAATGGAAGAGAGGCAAGAGAGCTGGCAACAACAGATGATGACTCAACAGCAAGAATTTCAAACAAAGATTCTTGAAGAACAAAGGGAGCAATACAAAGAATTCAAAGAATCATATGATAAGCTGTACTTTAGTCAAGCTAAAGCAGGGGAATATAGTCACAACCTATACCAATGGAAGAATATTCATCACACCATGGAAGAAGTTAGATATGTGCAAAGAATGGAGAGTGATGTAAATATACAAGCAAGGTTGGAGTACTTGACCCACAATTTGCCAACACTCAATCCACAGATCAAGCCATTTGAGCAATGCCCTGAATTTGAAGCCAAGCAGCAAGCAAGGTCTCATCACTATACGGAGGTAACACTTAACAGATTGGAAGAAGTTGGGCTCTTAAGACTCTTAGATTCTGTCTGGATAGAAGATGCCCTGATGAAGAAGCCCGAGACAATTCCAAGCTAGGGAAGAGAAAGAAGAAAAAGGGAGAATCAAGCAGCAGCTACAATCATTAGAAGGTGGCAAAGTTCTTTCATATTTCTAATAAGGAGATGCATGTCTGAAACATGATATGCCTCCATTGTCTATTTCATTTTATTCAATTTTCATGCACTTTTTATTGTTCAATAAGTAGCTAGAGAAATGATCTGCATGATGCTTGTCATTCATCACTTGGCTAAATTTTGTTTTGTTTCCCATATGCTTGAATAAAAAAGAATTGTTTGAATTAGAAAGTAAATATCCAATGTTGCATAAGTTAGAATGGAAGTTAATGGTGGTATATGTGTTTGATTAAATGCATAACTCATGAAATAATTGCTGCATAATGTTGTTTTCATTGAAGTGTGAGCTAGCTTGCTGTCATAAAGGTTCCTATCAGTAAAGAAAAAAAATCCCTTGAGAACAAAATAAAACAGAAAGAAAAGGAAGAAGAAAAAGCCAATGTGGCAAGAAAAACAAAGAATAAAGGCTGGACAGCAATAGCTTGGACCCTAGGACACATGACTGTGGTGTTCTTGTACTAGGATATGCTTGGACAAGTAAATTCTGAGGGGCATTTCAAAACCCGGTCACTTAGATCAACTGATTTGGGATGGCCAATTGAAAGTCCACAATAAAGAGCAACCTAGATACAAAACATTTAGTTATCCAAAGAGATGCTGGGCATCAATGATCCTAGGAGGAAATAGTGAGCCATGTGTCTGTGGTGGAGAGATGTTGAGTAAAAATAAAGCCAAAGGCTACTGCAACATTTGACACCAAGCCTTCAAAGAATAATAAACTTGTTAAGCAAAATAAGAAAAGAAAAGTTAGCAAGGGAGCAAGTAAAGAGTAAACCTTATAACAGCAAGTTTAGTAAGCCTTTGAGGAAAGTGTATATTATGTAACAGCAACCAATAACTGAGTTATCATTGTTTGCATAAAAACTCCATGAATCAAGTTCTGCTATATGCCTAATAAGGATATGCTTTCTCTTCTTATTCATTTCATCTTCTCTTAGTTTTGATGCTTGCTTGGGGACAAGCAAGATTTAAGTTTGGTGTTGTGATGACAAGTCATCATATACCCATTTTTCAAGCTAATTTCACTTGTTTTACTAGTCTTTATGCACTTTCTTGCATCCTAAGTAAGTAATTTGGAATGAAAATGCATGACTTCTTTAAATCAAACAACCACCATTTAATTGATGCTAAATCATGAGGTTTGGGATAAAAGTAATTGATTTTTAATGAATTATAAACCTTATAAGTTTGGAGATACTTTGATTGGTTGCTTTGGTTTTTTGTAGGTGAAGAAAGGAAGAAAAGAAGAAAAACGTGGCTTAAGAAGTGTGGCCATGGAAGGAGAAGTGTGGTGCAACATAGAAGGAGGAAGCAAACACTGCTCTCCACAAGAGCACACTGCTCTCCAAGAGAGCAGCATAATAAACCAAGCCTCCAAAATATCACTGCCCTGCCCACAATAAGAGCGGAGCACAATTCTATGCCAAGGACCAAAAGAAGCAAAAATTAATACTTTTGATAGGAGATAGTTTGATGTAATTAGGACCTTTAACCTTTCTTTTGATTTTTGAATTTTTACATCTTGAGACTTCATTTTCTTTGAGAGCTTTGAACTGAGATCTGAGGGAATTGGGAAGGAGAATTGATCTCTCTTCTTCCTTGTTCTAGCTTGAGCGTTCTTACTTTTCTTGTTTTGAGTCTTGGGTGTGAAGAATTGAGGAATTTCTGTCTCAATCTCCATTTAAGATCTCTTTGGTTTTCCTACTGCATAATTGAGTTGAATCCAATTTCCTTTACTGCTTCAATCTTTAATTTCTTTTTAATTTCTTTGTGAACTTGGATCTAGGAAGGCAATTGAGATCTAGACTTTGCTATCTAGTCTCTGGAGTCCTGAGATCCAATTTTCCTTTTAGTTCTTCTGCTGAAGCACTGCTGCAATTATATTTTCCATTTCTGTTTGAGATCTAGTTGAATCCAAATCATCTCTTGCTGTGATAATTGTTGCAATTTAGTTCCCTTGCTTAAATTCTGAAATCCCAGTCCTTAAATCCCTTTCCATTCAAGCAATTTATATTTCTTGCACTTTAAGTTACTGCAATTTACATTTCTTGCACTTTAAGTTTCAGTCATTTAATTTCTTGTTCTTTAAGATTCAGCTCTTTTACTTTCAGTTTTCTTTTTTTTTCCTGCAATTCATCCCTCCCCCTTTACATTTTCTGCTATTTACTTACTGTTGGATACAAAATCACTCAACCAATACTTGATTCGCTTGACTAAATCAACCACTGAACTAAAATTGCTCAATCCTTCAATCCCTGTGGGATCCACCTCACGCCCGTGAGTTTTATTACTTGATGCGACCTGGTACACTTGCCGGTGAGTTTTGTGTTGGATCATTTTCCACACATCATCATGCACCTTTGGAATGTTGCAGGTGCATTGCACAATCCAAAGGGCATTCTCCTATATGCAAAAACACCATAGGGACAAGTAAAAGAAGTCTTCTCTTGGTCTTTAGGATCCATTACAATCTGATTGTAGCCTGAGTATCCATCTAAGAAGCAATAATACTCATGTCCAGCAAGTCTCTCTAACATTTGATCCATGAAGGGCAGAGGGAAATGATCCTTCCTTATGGCTTCATTGAGCTTCCTATAATCTATGCACCTGCGCCATCCAGTCACTATTCTTGTTGGTATCAATTCATTCCTTTCTTTTGGCACAACAGTGATTCTTCCTTTCTTTGGAACTACTTGGACAGGGCTTACCCAGGGGATATCTGAGATTGGGTAGATGACCCTTGCTTGCCATAGTTTTATAACCTTCTTTTGCACCACTTCTTTCATGGCTGGGTTCAGCCTTCTTTGGGGTTGGATGGAAGGCTTTGCATCTTCTTCCAGCAGAATCTTATGCATACACATGGAAGGGCTTATTGATGAGCGGATAATTTATACGCTTTTTTGGCATTGTTTTTAGGTAGTTTTTAGTAAGTTCAAGCTACTTTTAGGGATGTTTTCATTAGATTTTATGTTAAATTCACATTTCTGAACTTTACTATGAATTTGTGTGTTTTTCTGTGATTTCAGGTAATTTCTGGCTGAAATTGAGGGACTTGAGCAGAACTCTGAAAAAGGCTGACAAAAGGACTGCTGATGCTGTTGGAATCTGACCTCCCTGCACGCGAAATGGATTTTCTGGAGCTACGGAACTCCAAATGGTGCGCTCTCAACGGCGTTGGAAAGTAGATATCCAGAGCTTTCCAGCAATATATAATAGTCCATACTTTATTCGGGAATTGACGACGTAACTTGGCGTTGAACGCCAAGTACATGCTGCTGTCTGGAGTTAAACGCCAGAAAAACGTCATGATCCGGAGTTGAACGCCCAAAACACATTATAACTTGGAGTTCAACTCCAAGAGAAGCCTCAGCTCGTGGATATATCAAGCTCAGCCCAAGCATACACCAAGTGGGCCCCGGAAGTGGATTTATGCATCAATTACTTACTCATGTAAACCCTAGTAGCTAGTTTAGTATAAATAAGACTTTTTACTAATGTATTAGTCGTCTTTTGACCACGTTTCATCTTTGGTCTCAGTTTTGTTTTATTCTTCATCTTAAGAGGCTATTGATCACGTTTTGTGGGCTGGCTATTCGGCCATGCCTGAACCTTTCACTTGTGTATTTTCAACGGTGGAGTTTCTGCACACCATATATTAAGGGTGTGGAGCTCTGCTGTACCTCAAGTTTCAATACAATTACTATTACTTTCTATTCAATTCTCTTTTATTCTTATTCCAAGATATACGTTGCACAACACTTTGATGAATGTGATGATCCGTGACACTCATCATCATTCTCACCTATGAACGCGCGTGATTGACAACCACTTCCGTTCTACCTTAGGCCGGGCGCATATCTCTTAGATTCCCCAACAGAATCTTCGTGGTATAAGTTAGATAGATGGCGGCATTCATGAGGATCCGGAAAGACTAAACCTTGTCTATGATATTCCGAGTAGGATTCTTGGATTGAATGAATGTGACGAGCTTCAAACTCCTGAAGGCTGGGCGTGATGACAAGCGCAAAAGAATCAAGGGATTCTATTCCAACCTGATTGAGAACCGACAGTTGATTAGCCGTGCTGTGACAGAACATAGGACCATTTTCACTGAGAGGATGGGATGTAGCCATTGACAACGGTGATGCCCAACATACAGCTTGCCATGGAAAGGAGTAAGAAGGATTGGATGAAAGCAATGAGAAAGTAGAGATTCAAGAGGAGCACAGCATCTCCATACACTTATGTGAAACTCCCACTATTGATTTACATAAGTATTTCTATCCCTTTTTATTTTCTATTTATTATTAATTATTCGAAAATCCATAAACCAATTTAATCTGCCTAACTGAGATTTACAAGGTGACCATAGCTTGCTTCATACCAACAATCTCTGTGGGATCAACCCTTACTCGCGTAAGGTTTATTACTTGGACGACCCAGTACACTTGCTGGTTAGTTAAACGGAGTTGTGAATTCAAATAGTGCCAATTATTAAATTTTATACAAGTACAAAGAGCATGGATCACAATTTCGTCCACCAAGTTTTTGGTGCCGTTGCCGGGGATTGTTCGAGTATGGACAACTGACGGTTCATCTTGTTGCTCAGATTAGGTAATTTTCTTTTCAAAAATCTTTTTCAAAATTTTTCTTTTCTTTTTTGTTTTTCCAAAAAATATTTTCGTAAAAAAAAATTTAATAAAAATACAAAAAAATTATAAAATCATAAAAATCAAAAATATTTTGTGGTTCTTGTTTGAGTCTTGAGTCAATTTTTAAGTTTGGTGTCAATTGCATGTTTTTAAAATTTATGCATTATTTTTTCGAAAATCTCATGCATTCATAGTGTTCTTCATGATCTTCAAGTTGTTCTTGATAAGTCTTCTTGTTTGATCTTGATGTTTTCTTGTTTTGTGTCTTTTCTTGTTTTTCATGTGCATCTTTGCATTCATATTTTCCAAGCATTAAAAATTTCTAAGTTTGGTGTCTTGCATGTTTTCTTTGCATCAAAAGTTTTTCAAAACTATGTTCTTGATGTTCATCATGATCTTCAAAGTGTTCTTGGTGTTCATCTTGACATTCATAGCATTCTTGCATGCATTCATTGTTTTGATCTAAAAATTTCATGCATTGAGTATTTTTGTTGTTTTGCTCTCTCATCTTTAAAAATTCAAAAATCAAAAAAATATCTTTTCCATATTTTCCTCCAAATTTTCGAAATTTTGGGTTGACTTGGTCAAAATTTTTTTAAAAACTAGTTGTTTCTTACAAGTCAAGTCAAAATTTCAATTTTAAAAATCTTATCTTTTCAAAATCTTATTCAAAAATCATATCTTTTTCATTTTTTCTATTTTTTGAAAATATCAAAAATCTTTTTCAAAATATTTTCAAAATCTTTTTCTTATCTTTTATATCATATTTTCGAAAATATGCTAACAATTAATGTAATTAATTCAAAAATTTGAAGTTTATTACTTTCTTGTTAAGAAAGGTTCAATCTTTAAATTCTAGAATCTTATCTTGTAGTTTCTTGTTAGTTAAGTCATTTTAAAAATGAAATCTTTTTCAAAATATCTTTTTCTTAAAAATCTTATCTTTTTATCTTATCTTTTTCAAAATTTGATTTCAAAATATCTTATCTAACTTCTTTTCTTTTTATCTTTTTAAAATGTGATTTCAAATCTTTTTCAATCAACTAACTAACTTTTTGTTTGTTTCTTATCTTTTTCAAAACCACCTAACTACTTTTTCCTCTTCAATTTTCAAAGATACCTCTTTCTTTTTCAAAAATTCTTTTTAATTAATTAATTGTTTTAAATTTTAATTTTAATTACATTCTATCTCTAATTTTCGAAAATCACCAACCCCTTTTTAAAATTATTTTTGAATTCTCTTCCTCTTTTCTTATTCTATTTAATTATTTAATTACTAACACTTCTCTTCACCTCTCTCCATCCAAAAATCCGAATCCATCCTTCTTTATTCTTTTACCCCCTTCTTCTTCTACTAACAGAAAGGAATCTCTATACTGTGACATAGAGGATTCCTCTTTCTTTTCTTGTTTTCTTCTCTTTCATATGAGCAGGAACAGGGAAAAAGGCACTCTTGTTGAAATTGATCCAGAACCTGAAAGGACTCTGAAGAGAAAATTAAGAGAAGGTAAATTACATTATTCTAAAGGTAACCTTTCAGAAATTTTCGAACAAGAGAAGGAGATGGCAGCCAAAAATAATAATAATGCAAGGAGAATGCTTGGTGACTTCACAAAGCCAACATCCAAGTTTGATGGAAGAAGCATCTCCATTCCTGCCATTGGAGCCAATAATTTTGAGCTTAAGCCTCAACCAGTTGCATTAATGCAACAAAACTGCAAGTTTTATGGACTTCCATCTGAAGATCCTTACAAGTTTTTAACTGAGTTCTTGCAGATCTGTGAGACTGTAAAGACGAATGGCGTTGATCCTGAAGTCTACAGACTCATGCTTTTCCCTTTTGCTGTAAGAGACAGAGCTAGAATATGGTTGGATTCACAACCCAAGGATAGCCTGGACTCCTGGAATAAGCTGGTCACTGCCTTCTTGGATAAATTCTTTCCTCCTCAAAAGCTGAGCAAGCTGAGAGTGGATGTTCAAACATTCAAGCAAAAAGATGGTGAATCCCTCTATGAAGCTTGGGAAAGATACAAGCAACTGACCAAAAGATGTCCATCTGACATGTTTTTAGAATGGACCATATTAGATATATTCTATTATGGTCTATCTGAATTTTCGAAAATGTCATTGGACCATTCTGCAGGTGGATCTATTCACCTAAAGAAAACGCCTGAAGAGGCTCAAGAACTCAATGATATGGTTGCAAACAACCAATTCATGTACACTTCTGAGAGGAATTCCGTGAATAATGGGATACCTCAGAAGAAAGGAGTTCTTGAAATTGATGCTCTGAATGCCATATTGGCTCAGAACAAAGTGTTGACTCAACAGGTTAAAATGATCTCTCAAAATCTGAATGGATGGCAACATGCATCCAACAGTACTAAAGAGGCAGCTTCTGAAGAAGTTTATGATCCTGAGAACCCTGCCATGGCAGAGGTTAATTACATGGGTGAACCTTATGGAAACACCTATAACTCATCATGGAGAAATCATCCAAATTTCTCATGGAAGGATCAACAAAAGCCTCAACAAGGCTTTGACAATGGTGGATGCAATAGGCTAAGCAATAGCAAGCCATATCCATCATCTTCTCAGCAACAGACAGAGAATTCTGAACAAAACACCTCTAATTTAGCCAATCTAGTCTTTGATCTGTCAAAGGCCACTTTCAGTTTCATGAGTGAAACAAGATCCTCCATTAGAAATCTGGAGGCACAAGTGGGCCAGCTGAGTAAGAAAGTCATTGAAACTCCTCCCAGTATTCTCCCAAGCAATACAGAAGAGAATCCAAAAGGAGAGTGCAAGGCTATTGACGTAATCAATATTGTCGAATGCACAAGGGAGGAGGAGGACGAAAATCCTAGTGAGGAAGACCTCCTGGGACGTCCCTTAAGCAAGAAGGAGTTTCCTATTAAGGATCCAAAGGAATCTGAGGCTCATATAGAGACCATAGAGATTCCATTAAATCTCCTTCTGCCATTCATGAGCTCTAAAGACTATTCTTCCTTTGAAGAGGATGAAGATGTGACTGGAGAGCAAGTTGCTCAATACTTAGGAGCTATCATGAAGTTGAATGCCAAGTTGTTTGGTAATGAGACTTGGGAAAGTGAACCTCCCTTGCTTATTAGTGAACTGGATACCTGGATTCAGCAAATTTTACCTCAAAAGAAACAAGATCCTGGCAAGTTCTTAATACCTTGTACCATAGGCACCATGACCTTTGAAAAAGCTCTGTGTGATCTGGGGTCAGGGATAAATCTTATGCCACTTTCTGTAATGGAGAATCTGGGGATCATTGAGGTACAACCTGCCTTGTGCTCATTACAATTGGCAGACAAGTCATTAAGACAAGCTTATGGAATAGTAGAGGACGTGTTAGTAAAGGTTGAAGGCCTTTACATCCCTGCTGATTTCATAATCTTAGACACTAGGAAGGAAGAGGATGATTGCATCATCCTTGGAAGACCTTTCCTAGCCATAGCAGGAGCTGTGATAGATGTCATCAGAGGTGAATTAGTCCTTCAATTGAATGGGGACTACCTTGTGTTTATGGCACATGGCCATCCCTCTGTGACAAAAGAGAGTAAGCATGAAGAGCTTCTCTCAGTTCAGAGTCAAGAAGAGCCCACACAGTCAAACTCTAAGTTTGGTGTTGTGAGGCCACAACCAAACTCTAAGTTTGGTGTTAAGATCCCATATCCAAACTCTAAGTTTGGTGTTGGGACTATACAACATTGACCTGATCACCTTGTGGCTCCATGAGAGCCACTGTCAAGCTATTGACATTAAAGAAGCGCTTGTTGGGAGGCAACCCAATTTTATCTAATTTTTATTTTATTTTATTTTATTGTTATTTTGTGTTTTCTTAGGTACATGATCATGAGGAGTCACGAAAAAATCATAAAAATTAAAAACAGAATCAAAAATAGCAGAAGAAAAAAATCACACCCTGGAGGAAGCACAGGCTGGCGTTCAACGCCAGTAAGATGCATCTGGCCGGCGTTCAATGCCAGAACAGAGCATCATTCTGGCGCTGAACGCCAGAAACAAGCAACATTCTGGCGCTGAACGCCAAGAATGTGCCTAGAGAAGAAAAGCTGGCGCTGAACGCCAGTAACAAGCATGAAACTGGCGTTCAACGCCAGAAACATGCTTTACATGGGCGTTGAACGCCCAGAACGTGCACCAATGGGCGTTTAAACGCCAGAATGATGTGCAAAGGCATTTTACATGCCTATTTGGTGCAGGGATGGAATTCCTTGACACCTCAGGATCTGTGGACCCCGCAGGATCACCTCAGGATCTGTGGACCCCACAGGATCCCCACCTACTATATTCCTACCTTACCTCCTAATCCTATTTTTGTGATTTGTATTCCCCATGTCACACTTCCCAACACCCTTCACCGATCCCCTCAATTCCTCTTCCCAATCACCCCCTTCACCACTCACATCCATCCACTCTTCCCCATAAACCCCACCTACCTTCAAAATTCAAAAACATTTTCCCACCCATTCCCACCCTAAATGGCCGAACATTCACTCCCCTCTCTCCCTATATATACCCTTCCATTCTACTTCATTTTCACACAACACAACCCCATCTTCTTCTCCTTAGCCGAACCTCCATCTCTCCCTCTCTACCATATTCTCTTCTTCTTCTTCTTCTCTTCTTTCTTCTATTGCTCGAGGGCGAGCAATATTTTAAGTTTAGTGTGGTAAAAGCATAAGCTTTTTTATTTTTCCATTACCATCAATGGCACCTAAGGCTGGAGTATCCTCTAGAAAAGGAAAAGGGAAGACAAAAGCTTCCACCTCCGAGTCATGTGAGATGGAAAGATTCATCTCCAAGAGCCATCAAGACCACTTCTATGATGTTGTGGCAAAGAAGAAGGTGATCCCTGAGGTCCCTTTCAAGCTCAAGAAAAATGAGTATCCGGAAATCCGACATGAAATCCGAAGAAGAGGTTGGGAAGTCCTAACCAACCCCATACAACAAGTCAGAATCTTAATGGTTTAAGAGTTCTATGCCAATGCATGGATCACTAGGAACCATGATCAAAGTATGAATCCGAGTCCAAAGAATTATCTCACAATGGTTCGGGGGAAATACTTAGATTTTAGTCCGAAAAATGTGAGGTTGGCATTCCACTTGCCCATGATGCAAGGAGATGAACGCCCCTACACTAGAAGGGTCAACTTTGATCAAAGGTTGGACCAAGTCCTTATGGACATATGTGTGGAAGGAGCTCAATGGAAGAGAGACTCCAAAGGCAAGCCAGTCCAACTAAGAAGATTGGATCTCAAGCCTGTGGCTAGAGGATGGTTGGAGTTCATTCAACGCTCCATCATTCCTACAAGCAACCGATCTGAAGTTACTATGGATCGGGCCATCATGATTGGAGAGGAAGTAGAAGTTCATGAGGTCATTTCCAATGAAATCTACAAAATAGCCGACAAGCCCTCACCCATGGCAAGGCTAGCTTTTCCTCACCTTATTTGCCATCTATGTTACTCAGCTGGAGTTATCATAGAAGGAGACATCCTCATTGAAGAGGATAAGCCCATCACCAAGAAGAGGATGGAGCAAGCAAGAGAGACCCCTCACGGTTCTCAAGAGATGCATGAGGAAGCTCATCATCAAGAAATCCCTGAGATGCCTCAAGGGATGCACTTTCCTCCCAACAACTATTGGGAACAACTCAACACTTCCTTAGAAGATTTGAGCCACAATGTTGAACAATTAAGGGTAGAACATCATGAGCACTCCATCATTCTCCAAGAAATAAGAGAAGATCAAAGAGCAATGAGGGAGGAGCAACAAAGGCAAGGAAGGGACATAGAAGAGCTTAAGAACATCATTAGTCTTTCAAGAAGAAGATGCCACTAAAGGTGGATTCATTCCTTGTTCTTTATTTCTTTCTGTTTTCGGTTTTTAATGTTGTGTTTATCTATGTTTTGTGTCTTTATTTCATGATCATTAGTATGTAGTAACTATGTCTTAAAGCTATGAATAAATTCCATTAATCCTTCACCTCTCTTAAAAGAAAAATGTTTTAATTCAAAAGAACAAGAAGTACATGAATTTCGAATTAATCCTTGAATTTAGTTTAATTATATTGATGTGGTGACAATACTTTTGTTTTCTGAATGTATGCTTGAACAGTGCATATGTCTTTTGATCTTGTTGTTTATGAATGTTAAAATTGTTGGCTCTTGAAAGAATGATGAACAAAGAGATATGTTATTGAGGATCTGAAAAATCATGAAATTGATTCTTGAAGCAAGAAAAAGCAGTGAACAAGAAGAAGCTTGCAAAAAAAAATGGCAAAAAAAAATAATAGAAAGAAAAAGAAAAAGCAAGTAGAAAAAGCCAATAGCCCTTAAAACCAAAAGGCAAGGGTAAAAAGGATCCAAGGCTTTGAGCATCAATGGATAGGAGGGCCCAAGGAAATTAAATCCAGGCCTAAGCGGCTAAATCAAGCTGTCCCTAACCATGTTCTTGTGTCATGAAGGTCCAAGTAAAAAGCTTGAGACTGAGTGGTTAAAGTCGAGATCCAAAGCAAAAAGAGCGTGCTTAAGAGCTCTGGACACCTCTAACTGGGGACTCTAGCAAAGCTGAGTCACAATCTGAAAAGGTTCACCCAGTTATGTGTCTGTGGCATTTATGTATCCGGTGGTAATACTAGAAAACAAAGTGCTTAGGGCCACGGCCAAGACTCAAAAGTAGCTGTGTTCAAGAATCAACATGCTTAACAAGGAAAATCAATAACACTATCCGAAATTCTAAGTTCCTAGAGAAGCCAATCATTCTAAACTTCAAAGGAAAAAGTGAGATGCCAAAACTGTTCAGAAGCAAAAAGCTACAAGTCCCGCTCATCTAATTATAATTAATATTCATTGATACTCTGGAATTTATAGTATATTCTCTTCTTTTTATCCTATTTGATTTTCAGTTGCTTGGGGACAAGCAACAATTTAAGTTTGGTGTTGTGATGAGCGGATAATTTATACGCTTTTTGGCATTGTTTTTAGGTAGTTTTTAGTAAGTTCAAGCTACTTTTAGGGATGTTTTCATTATTAAATTCACATTTCTGGACTTTACTATGAGTTTGTGTGTTTTTCTGTGATTTCAGGTAATTTCTGGCTAAAATTGAGGGACTTGAGCAGAACTCTGAAAAAGGCTGACAAAAGGACTGCTGATGCTGTTGGAATCTAACCTCCCTGCACTCGAAATGGCTTTTCTAGAGCTACAGAACCCCAAATGGCGCGCTCGCAACGGCTTTGGAAAGTAGACATTCAGAGCTTTCCAGCAATATATAATAGTCCGTACTTTATTCGGGAATTGACGACGTAACTTGGCGTTGAACGCCAAGTACATGCTGCTGTCTGGAGTTAAACGCCAGAAAAACGTCATGATCCGGAGTTGAACGCCCAAAACACGTTATAACTTGGAGTTCAAATCCAAGAGAAGCCTCAGCTCGTGGATAGATCAAGCTCAGCCCAAGCATACACCAAGTGGACCCCGAAAGTGGATTTATGCATCAATTACTTACTCATGTAAACCCTAGTAGCTAGTTTAGTATAAATAAGACTTTTTACTAATGTATTAGTCGTCTTTTGACCACGTTTCATCTTTGGTCTCAGTTTTATTTTATTCTTCATCTTAAGAGGCTATTGATCATGTTTCAGGGGCTGGCCATTCGGCCATGCCTGAACCTTTCACTTATGCATTTTCAACGGTGGAGTTTCTGCACACCATAGATTAAGGGTGTGGAGCTCTGCTGTACCTCAAGTTTCAATACAATTACTATTACTTTCTATTCAATTCTCTTTTATTCTTATTCCAAGATATACGTTGCACAACACTTTGATGAATGTGATGATCCGTGACACTCATCATCATTCTCACCTATGAACACGCGTGATTGACAACCTCTTCCGTTCTACCTTAGGCCGGGCGCATATCTCTTAGATTCCCCAACAGAATCTTCGTGGTATAAGTTAGATAGATGGCGGCATTCATGAGGATCCGGAAAGTCTAAACCTTGTCTATGGTATTCCAAGTAGGATTCTGGGATTGAATGACTGTGACGAGCTTCAAACTCCTGAAGGCTGGGCGTGATGACAAGCGCAAAAGAATCAAGGGATTCTATTCCAACCTGATTGAGAACTGACAGATGATTAGCCGTGCTGTGACAGAGCATAGGACCATTTTCATTGAGAGGATGGGATGTAGCCATTGACAACGGTGATGCCCTACATACAGCTTGCCATGGAAAGGAGTAAGAAGGATTGAATGAAAGCAATGAGAAAGTAGAGATTCAAGAGGAGCACAGCATCTCCATACACTTATCTGAAACTCCCACTATTGATTTACATAAGTATTTCTATCCCTTTTTATTTTCTATTTATTATTAATTATTCGAAAATCCATAAACCAATTTAATCTGCCTAACTAAGATTTACAAGGTGACCATAGCTTGCTTCATACCAACAATCTCTGTGGGATCGACCCTTACTCGCGTAAGGTTTATTACTTGGACGACCCAGTACACTTGCTGGTTAGTTGAACGGAGTTGTGAATTCAAATAGAGCCAATTATTAAATTTTATACAAGTACAAAGAGCATGGATCACAATTTCGTCCACCACTTATCCCTTTTAAGTTGGCAAGAATCCATCCAATGACATTTTGGTGTTGTTATAGTACTTTGATTAGCTCTTCCTCTTGCTCTTGACTGAAGGCGGAGTTGATGATTACTGGATAGCTTTCATCACTTCCCAAGTACGCATACTTGAGGGTGGAAGGTAGTGCTTTCAATTCAAATTTGGGTGCATCTTTCTCCTTTTTCTTTTCTTCTAATGTGCTTGAGATGAGTACCTCTTTTGTTTGAATTTCTGTAGCCTCAATGTTTAATGTGGAGTATTCTCCTATCACATCTTCAAGCTCTTCTTCAAAGGTTTCTTGCACCACAATTTCCACTGTATCTAACTTCATACACTCTCCTAATTTCTCCTGTGGGTAACTCATGGCCTTGAACACATTAAACACCATTTTCTGATCATGTAGCCTAAGGGTAAGTTCACCCTTTTGGATATTAATAATGGCTTCTGCACTAGCTAAAAATGGCCTTTCCATAATGATTGAAGTCTCCCACAAAGTCAGATAGGAAGATGAAGTCTCCCACCTTTGCTAGCAAATCCTCCATTACTCTATAAGGGAATTTGAATGATCGGTCTACCAATTGGAGTGCCATTCTTGTTGGTTTGCCTTCTTCAATCTTCATTCTCCTCATCATTGCTAAGGATATCAAATTTATGCTGGCTCCCAAATCACATAAGGCCTTCTCCACTGTGATTTCTCCTGTGATACAAGGAATTTGGAAGCTTCCTGGGTCCTTCAATTTCTGAGGTAATTTGTGTTGGATGATGGCGCTGCATTCCTTAGTTAACACCACAGTTTCATCATTTCTCCAACTTCTCTTCTTGGTCATTAACTCCTTGAGAAGCTTAGCTTAGAGTGACATTTGCTCTAATGCTTCAGCAAAGGGAATGTTGATCTGCAATTTCTTGAAAATCTCCAAGAATCTAAAGAATTGGCTGTCCTTTGCATTCTTCATTAGGCGCTGAGGGTAAGGTGCTTTAGGGACGTATGGCCTTAGGACTTCTTTTTCTTCAGGTGAATTGGGACCATGTGTTTGTGCTTCTTCCTTGTCACTTGAACTTCCCTCTGCTTCCTCTTCTTGAGTTTCTTTTGAGGTCCCTTTCAATTCCTTTCCACTCCTGAGTGTAATAGCCTTACATTCCTCCTTTGAGTTTGTCTTGATAGCATTACACGGGTTATGGCCAGGGACTTGCTTATTTAGATACCCAATCTGTGCTTCAAGTTTTTGAATGGTAGCATCTTAATTTGGCAAATTGGATCTCACCTCTTCCTTAAATTTTTTCATATCATCAGACTCCTTGAAAAGGTTTGCAAGCATAGCTTTAATGCTAGATAGTTTGTCCTCTGATGGTGGGGTGGGAATTGGGTATTGAGGCTGATAAACCCATATTTTATGATATATTTTGTGCTTAATCTGAGTGATTTATTCAATCCTTCACCCACTTATTCATATTAATTGTATGGTTTTGATTTCCCTTCCTTATTATGTGATGTATGTGAAAAACATGTTTCCTATGCTTTAAAATTAATTATTTTAATTACCTTTATTTCCATTCGATGCCGTGATTAGTATGTTGAGTAGTTTCAGATCTTCTAAGACAGAATGACTTAAAGGATGGAAAAGGAAACGTACAAAAATGGAAGGAAAGTGCAAAATGGAGTTTTGAAGAAACTGGCATCCACGCGATCGCATGGACGACGCGATCGCGTGCCAAGAGCGAAGAAGCAGCGATGTGGACGCATGGCTGACGCAACCGTGCGACTTGAGCGAATCGCATACGACGCGAACGCGTGACCGACGCGACCGCGTGAAAAGAAGAACTCCAAATGACGCGACCGCGTGACCCACGCGGACGCGTGACAAAGGCCACACACCAGAAATTGCAGAAAACGCTCATAGCGGATTCTGAAGCCTTTTTGGCCCAAATCCAAGTCCAGAAGTCATAGACCAGAGGTTATGAAGTGGAGGAATGCATCCATTCAGGGAGTGAGAGAATTTTTAGTCACTTTCCATGATTTAGGTTTAGGTTTAGGAGTTAGGATTTAGGACTTCTCTTAGTTTTAGGAGTAACTCTCGATCCCAAGTTCAATATTCCTTTTACTATTTAATTTCTCTTCTATTTTTGTTTACTCTGAAGCTTTTATTGTGTTTGATTGATGTTGCCCAATTGGCTGTTGATATTGTCCATGTTAGAATTAACATTTTTATTTAATGATATTTGAGGTATTTCAGTTTATGATTGTTCCTTTTTATTATCCCCAATTTGAAGACAATTTTTATTCCAGCAGATTTAACTTCTTTTCCTTTTGGTCTTGGTTAAGAAATTAGTAACTCAGGAATTATCTTAGCTCAACATTATTGATAACTGTTATCTTTGCTAATTGAACTGAACTTCAATAATCCCAACCTTTTCTTAGGAAATAAATAGGATTCGAAGGTCAAATTAATTAGTCCCTTGACTTTCCTTTGCTTTAGCAAAGGTTAACTAAGTGGAATTAAGATTCAACTTTCATTATTATTGCTAAGAATAACAAAGTCTGGACTTCCAATTTCTCATACCTTACCAAAAGTTTGCTTTACAGTATTTATTTATTTTAATTGTCATTTAAATTATTTGTCATATTTATTCCTCATTCTCAAAACCCCAATTTTACCTTTTTCATAGCCAATAATAAGAACATACCTCCCTGCAATTCCTTGAGAAGACGACCCGAGGTTTAAATACTCGGTTATCAATTTTAAAAGGGGTTTGTTACTTGTGACAACCAAAATGTTTGTACGAAGGGATTTTTGTTGGTTTAGAAACTATATCTACAATGCGACTATTTTTATAAAATTCTTTACTAGCAAAAATCCTAACGTCAGAGGCTGATTGGCTTGGGCTTGATATGGTGGATGAGAGTAACTGTTTTGTGAGGGTTGATGTGGCCTTTGGTTGGAGTTGTGGTGGGTGGACTTGTTGAATTGGTTGGAGTTGTGGGGTCCGTGATTTTGGTTCTGGTTTGGTTGGTTTTCCTACCCAAAGTTTGGGTGATTCTTCCAACCTGGATTGTAGGTCTTCGAGTATGGATCATGCTCTTATCTGAAAGAATTTCCAATGTAATTAGCTTGTTCCCAGTCAACTCCTTCCTCTGTATTTGACTCTGATTGAGGTGATGGTTGAGTGTGGATAGTTGCAGCCTGATTCTTCTACATTTGCTTGGTCAAATCAGCTAGTTGCTTAGCGATTATTTTATTTTGGGCCAAGATTACATCCATGTTGTTCAGCTCCACGACTCCTCTGTTGTTACTTCTCTCAGAGGTATAGAAATACTCATTGTCAGCCACTGTTTCTATGACATCAATGGCTTCTTCAATGGTCTTCTTCTTGTTAAGGGAGCCTCTAGATGAATGGTCTACAACTTTCTTTGATTCATATGACAGCCCTTCATAAAGGATATGCAGTTGTACCCACTTATTAAACATCTCAGATGGACATTTCCTTGTCAAATCTTTGAATCTCTCCCAGGCTTCATATAAGGTTTCACCATCCTACTGTCTAAATGTCTGCACCTCAGTTCTCAGTCTATTCACTCTTTGCGGAGGATAGAACCTTGCCAAGAATCTATTCACCACATCCTCCCAAGTTGTGAGGCTGTCCTTTGGAAAAGATTCTAGCCACTTGGATGCTTTATCCCTTAATAAGAAGAATGAGAATAGAAGCAATTTGTAGGCATCAGGATGAAATCCATTTGATTTCACTGTATCACAGATCCTTAGGAATGTAGTGAGATGCTGATTTGGGTCTTCTTAGGCACTTCCTCCGAAAAAACAGTTGTTTTGGACGAGAGTGATGAGTTGAGGCTTCAATTCAAAGTTATTGGCATGGATGGTTAGCTTTTGAATGCTGCTCCTACAAGTCCCAGGATTGGGATTAATGTAGGAACCCAGCACTCTTCTCTCTTGTCCAGCAAGGTTAGCAGCACCTCCTCTGGCATGATTGTTCACCTCTCCTTCATGATGAGTTTCCATTTTATCCTCCATATCTATATCCAAGTCTTCCTCCTCTTCCTCTACACCAATAGCCTTCTTTCCTCTTGATTCCCTCCTTAATCTAAGGAAGGTCCTCTTCGATTCACTATCAAAAGAGGTTGAGGTTTCCCTTCTTCTACCTGTCATACAATGAACAAGTACAAGAGACAGCAAGTGTAGAGTCCACTAAAATGGAGTATAGTTAGCTTAGTTAGAGCAATTTATCAAATGGTTAGTGGGTTAGCTTGCTGGAAAGTAAGGAAATAAAGAAAAATAAAGAGAAATAACTAAAATTGCAGAAATTAAAATTGAACAGCTGAAATTGAAATTCATTTAACAAAAGAAAAGAAAAATGCTCAATCTAGTTATCCTCCAATTTTGTAATTGTCAATACCAAACCAATCCCCGACAACGATGCCATAAACTCGATATACGAAAACTTGTCTCTCAACAAGTTTTCTACCGGCAAGTGCACCGGATTATCGTCAAGTAAAAACTCACAATAGAGTGAGGTCGAATCCCACAGGGATTGGTTGGTTGATCAATGTTAATTGGAGAATTGTTCTAGTTGAGCAAAATTAGAAATTGAATTGAGGTTGCAGATTGTAAATTGGCAGGCAAATTTAAAGAGCAAGAAATTAAATAACAGAAGGAATGTAGGTGCAGAACTTAAATTGCAAGAAATTAAGAGGGAATGGGGATTAAGCATCAAATTAAAGAACATAATGTAAAGAGCATGGGTAGATCAGAAATGGGAAAACTCATTCGGGTCAGGAGATGTTATAATTATCCGGATCAAATTCATTTTCATCTCTTCCTCAATCAATGCATTCATTGATCTCCTTGACAATCTTAATTGATTAGATCCCAATTCCTTGGAAATCTAATCTCTCTAAGCATGAACAATTGCCTAATTCCATGATTTAAGTGCTCATAGAAAGAGATGAAGTATGGTCACTGATTATACTACATATATTCATAGATCAAAGTGTTCGTAGGATTACATGTCACGACATCCATCCAAACCCCAATCTAATCCAATGTGAGAAAGCATTTCTAGCATGATCTCCTCATTCCTCTTCCAAGGTTCAGAGGAGATCCAATTATGAATAGCTTCTTTCCCAAGATAACTATCCAATTGGATGAAGACCGAAAGCTTTCTAGCAAAATCAAGAGAAAAGAAAGAAGAAGAAGAATGAAAACTAATATTGATCCATTGAATTACACAGAGCTCCCTAACCCAATGAAGAGTTATTTATAGCTCTAAAAATGGAAAATAGAAATGAAAAGTACATTGTAAAATTCAAAAGTTGCAGAGAAGGTAAAATTGGGCAGAGTTTTAATACTCCGTGTGTCAACGCCCCTAATTGAATTGAACTCTAAGCTATTTATACACTTTCTCCAATTGATCTTTAGTCTCTATATTGGGCTTTTGGCCTTAATTGAAATGGGTTGAAGTTGCTCCAATTGACTCCCATGCTGTTGGGAAGAAATGTGCTTGAGAGCAAACGTTGAGTCAAACGTCCTGCTAAGAAAATGGATTTTGGACGTTTTGAGAAATGTTTGACACAACAATAGAGTGCCAACGTTTTCTTATCCATGCATATGCGTGACATACGCGTGCGCGTGGATGGTATAATTTACCACTTCACACGGCCACGCTGCCTTTTCGTGTGCGTGCTTGGGGTCAGAATGCTCATCCACGCGTGCGCGTGGATGCAAATTCCCCAAATCCCAATTTTTAAACGTTTTCGCACACGTTGGCCTCAGCATTGGACCAAGAACACTCCCTTTAATGTTGGCTTATCCACGCGTGCGCGTGGATTGGCAAAAATTCACAATCCATGCATACGCATATAGCACGCGTACGCGTCACCATAATTTTTCTAATTTTCAAAAAGCACATTGTATCACTAGCGTTGGAGGTAACGTTGGCTCACCTACACTCCCTCCAACGTGGGTATCAAATAATAACGCAGAGCTTTACTCTGCCTTCCTTCCAACGTTTGAGGCAACGTTGGTGGTCCAACTTTGGCCACCAATGTTGCTTCCTCTTCCTTATTTCAATGGCCATTCTTCAATCTTCTTCCATGCTTTTCTCCACCTATCATCAAGCAATACATGCATCAAAGCCTTGCTAATATAATGAGAGATTGCATCATTCTTAGCACACTAGTAATTATGGCATAATTCTCATGAAATTGCATCAAAATAACCATGGTTGAATGAATATAGTCCTACATGAATTTTTAACCCAATTGCTTAATTATAGCTCAAGAAAGTGCATAAAACCTACTAAAACAAAAAAAAGGTTAGTGAAACTAACCTAAGATGCCTTGGCATCAAGCGGGAAATATCTATTGCCTCCCGTGAAACACCACAAGCCTTTGGTGAAGAAGCTTTTGAGTTTTGTGACCACCTCGTCCGCACTACAACAAAGATCGGACCACCAACTGCTTGTACATCTCCATAAGAAGATGGACCGATACGAATGATGAAACCAATGTCGATTTGCTTATGTGAATAAGCTTTTGAGTTTTGTGACCCCTCCTATGGAGGAACCGGAGATCTCCACATCCACTTCCATCTTAAGTGACAATGACATTCATGTAAAGGATAGTGGAAATTCCAAACCCGATCGCCCCTTGTGCCTCACTAATAGCACGGAGGACCGTGCTAATTCTTAAGTGTGGGGAAGTCGTTCGATCGATCTCCGTAGGTAATAATTTTTCCCTTTCAACACCCATAATGTTGATTTTCCTTTGTTACTTAGGATAAACTGCATGGTTAGTTTTTTCTTTTGAACAATCTTTGCATGTTAGGACTACTTGGTTAGTTAGGGTGATAACTTTTTTTCCAAGAAATCATCTATAGGGTACCCTACCAATTTGGAAATCGTTCGTGTTAATCTTGCTTGAAGAATGTATTCCAGAACATGGTTGTTGAGCTAAGAACACAAGCATGTGAGACATGAGCCTAATTGTGTGGTTACATCTTATAACCACTTATTTCCATTCTTGTGTGCAATGTTCTCTTTCTATGATTGTGATCTTTGATTTGTTCGATTCTTTATGTCCATTATTCCATGTATACATGTATTTATATGAGTGAGGCCATCATTTCATTTAGCTCACTAACCCAAATTGCTTTACCTTTCATCAACCATTATTAGCCAACTTTGAGCCTATTTTAACCCCTTTTGTTCTTAATTGTAGCACATTACAAGCCTTAAAGCGAAAAATAATAAATGTCCTTAATTTGGATCTTTGATTAGCTTAGGCTAGTGAGTGTGTGCATCATTCAAGTGTGGGAAAACTTGGGACATTGGTTGAGGTAAAAGGGTATTTTTGTATTTTGTTGAAAATATTGGGAATTGGGTACATGCTCATGTGTTAATTAAATGTTTAAACCATATGCACTAATACCTTTGTATATAATTACATCAAAAAGAAAAAAAAGAGAAAAAAAACAAAAAAATAAAAAGAAGGAAAATATAGAAAAAGAAAAAGAAAAAAAAGGAAAAAGAAATACAATAAAAAGGGGACAAAGTGCCCCAAGGAAAAGTTCAAATAATATCAATGCATATGGGATGTGAATTGAAAAGAGAAATGCATGGGTGTGTGGGAAAAGTGAAGAATGGGTAATTAGGTTAGCTTTAAAATTGTATAGGTTGTCATAGGTTAGGTGGGAAGTTTATGTTAATCAAAGATTTAAATCTCAAGCTCACTTGACCATATGCATCCTTACCTTTACCCAAGCCCCATTACAACTTATGAAAAGACCTCGTGATAGGTGCATGCATGCATTGGATAATTGTTGATTGTTAGATGATAAACAAATCAGGAAAAGCATGATTAGAGGAGGATTGAGTGGTCAACCCTAAACACTAGAGAGAATAGAGTGCAAACACTTCTGGTGAGGGTTTGACGCTCAATTCCTAGTTCCCAGCTTTTGCAAGCTTTCCTCATGTAAGTTATATACACCCCACTTTGATGTTTTGAATTGGTAGAGTCATGAATTGTTTTGTCATTTTGGCCCTATGTGCTCATATATATTCTTGGAAGTTGACCTACCTCTGACCAAGTAGATAGATACATTTGCATTAATTGCAGCTATATAGGTAATTTGCATCTCATGAACCCAATTCTCTTGTGATTCTTTGGTCGTTTGCTTTCTTTTAGCATGAGGACTTGCGTGGTTTAAGTGTGGAGAGGTTGATAAACCCCATTTTTAGGGTTTATCTTGTGTGGAATTTAGAGGTTTTATCAATATTCTTTCACACTTATTCATACATAATGCATGGTTTTGTGTTTCCTTTCTAATTTTACTTCTTGATTGAAAACATATTTTTTTGGCCTCAATTATGCCACATTTTAATCCCCTGCTATTACCATTCAATGCCGTGATCTGTGTTAAGTGATTTCAGAAGTTGTAGGGCAAGAATGGCCTAGAAGAGATGAAGGAAGCATGCATAAGTGAAAGGAACATGGAAATTAGAGCTTTGGAGCTTTAGCATCGACGCGCACGCGTGGATGCGTGTTGCTGGATTGGCACACAAATAATTGGCACGTTCGCGTGGCTGGGCAAAAGCTTCATCGATGCGTACGCGTGGATCGCAAAATGCAAAGGATGCGTACGCGTAACGCTGGGCACGTGACATTTTAAGTGAATTCGTGGCTGGCGATTTCGCGTGACCTGGGGAGCCCAATCTGAAGCAATTTTGGCACCAAAAGACTTAAGAGGACCAAGGGATTGAAAGCTTGTACATCATTACACACTTTGAGATATTTTTGGTAGTTAGTTTTGGAGGTTTCTAGAGAGAGAAACTCTAACTTCTCTCTAGGTTTTGGCTTTCTCAATTCTAATTTTACTTGGATCCTTTGGTTATATCTGAATTCAATTTTAATTCTTCATTGTTCTAGTTTGTAGATCTCAGTCCTCTACTCTCAATTTAGTGTTCTTGTTATTCTAGCATTGTAGATCTTGGATTTGGATCGTGTTACTTTGATTTCTATTAATGCATTGAAGAATTTCATGTTCATTGTTGTTGATTACTTGATTGTTGTTAATTGCTTAAATTAGATAGCTTGAATTCAAATTCTCTTCTCAATTTCACAATGTCTTTCATTATTGCTCACCAAATGTTTGCGAAAATGTCAACTATAGCTATGGAGTAGAATTTCCACTCTTGGCTTAAGGGTTGGATGATTGGAGACACTTGAATTGTCAAAGCCTTTTGTTGATTGGTACTTGGAAATTGCTAATTGATTTGCATGACAATAACTCTAGTCTTTCCCTTGGATTTGAGTAGGACTCGTGAACTCAAATTGATTATTTCTACTGGATTTTCCTTCATAGTTAGAGGTTAACTAAGTGGAGCAATAACCAATTCTTATCACAACTGTTGGAGACAATGAGGATAGGAATTCCAATTCCCAACCCTAGCCAAGGCTTTTACATTGATTTATTGTCACTCACCTTTGTTTAATTTAATTTCTTTTGTCCTTTAGCCTACTTGTTATTTGTTCATTGCTTTTATGCAAGCTTGTTTACATTTCTCGTATTCAACCTCAAACACCAAGAGAACTCCTAACCAATTATGTGCATCTTAGGGCAACTCCTAGGGAGAACGACTTGGGACTAATACTCTCGGTTATTGATTTGAATTGTGGACACACACTTTCTTTGTTTGATGGGTTATAGTTTGTTGGTTTAGACTATACTCACGACACAATTCTATTGAAAAATTCTATACCGACAAAATATAGCTCATCAAAGGCAAAGTTGACCACTGCGAATGGAACAAAGGGAATCAATCTGATATTTTATTTTATTTTTTCAATTATTGCAACCTGATTTATTGTATTATTTTTTATAAATGCTAGTCTGTGGAGTAGAAAGTAGAAGAACTTAAACAAGAAACAAGAAGACTAAGGAGAGAACTTGAGAGTGACAAGGTAATGTTATTTATTTGCTTCTTGTGAGATTTGCAAAGGAACTCTTTGATAATATGTTGCCACTTCAACTTTCTAATTGATTCTTTTTTTTTCAATATTAACAAGGTATTGATCGCTGATAAAAAATATGGATGTAATAAGAATATTCTCAATGTTCTCAAGGTATAGTTGTAACAAAAATACATAAATGTAAAGAATATTTTCAACGTATTTCATAATTCATAAATATTTCCATGCTTAAGAATTTTGGGGTGTCTTCAATTTATGCAAAGAATTATAATTTCAATCATAATATGTGGTATGGATGCAGGATGGCATAGATGCTATTGAAGATGTTATCTATCACATTGAAATAACAAGTTTGTTTGATAGAGGAAAAGAGTTTTCAAATTTAAAGTGGCTCTTAAAATTGTTTGTTTGAATCAGGTTTTGTTTTTGATTCCTTGGAGAATGCTCTTGGTAAATTTGATGACGGTCCATTCTTTCTTAGTCAATTAAGTTGGGCAAGTACTAATCAATTCAAATAGTCTTCCTTGCTTATAAAAAGATACAAATGTTTAGTAATTAACCATTTTAGTCTTGTAAATTGATGTACAAGATACACGGTATTACTTGAATTATTGCTTGATTTCATATGTTAACATTAAGCGTTATTTTTTCTAGGAAAGCTGTGAAAATATGATTGATTATATAAAAAGGCTTAAGGTTTGCATAAGATAGTTCCAAGACATTGAGATGAGCTACTCATTGGAACAGGAGAGGTTGAAGAACTCATTGGGACTAACATAGCAAAAATTCATGGAAATTGGTAGACTAATTTCATTTTTACTATCCACTTTGGTTTTTGAATAAATCTCAATGGATTCGAGTACTGATGTGGTTCGATGCATCTGATAACAGAGTTGCTGCTAAAAATCAAGGAAGACAAATTGAACTCAATTATCACAGAAATGAAACAGAACTGCATTAATTTATAAGAAAAGTTGATTAAGGAAGAAAAAGAAAGGGCGGTGTTCATACCCTGACCGGGCTCCTCCAACTCGGTAGACCCATGAAAAGGTCCGACCTCGCCCTAAGGCCCACGCCTAAAGGTCGGACCTCGAACAAATCAAGCAAAGGAAGGCCCATCAAAAGGAACGCAGCCCAAAACCTAAAGGCCGAAAGGGCCTAAAAAAGGCGGTTCCACAAAGATAAAGATAAAACTCCCAAAGATAAGATAAGATAAGAATATCTTATCCAGGGAAGATCACGGCCAACTACTATAAATACACTAGAGCACCCAGGTATTTTACTCATTCCACATCTACACATATCTGCTTGGACCCATGCTAACTTAAGCATCGGAGTGTCATTGCAGGTACAACCACCAACCACTCAGCATATCAAGCTCGGGTTCCTGAACCCCCACCTCGGGCCTCTCCAGACGACCGAGCAACACGTTTCAGGTAACCCCCGGAACATTGGCGCCGTTGCCGGGGATCTGGAAGTCATCCCTCTACCATGGCGGACGATCCTCCCAACAATGACCACGCAATATCTGAACAAGAGGACAAAATCGATACCGGAGAACGACCGGACAGCCCTCTATCACCACGCACTCCAGGAGGAAACCCTCAGGATCGCCCAAAGACATCATTCCCAAACAAAGATCCACAAAATCCCGAAAAAGAAAAGAGCTCGGAAATCCTAGAAGCAGTCCAGGCACAACAAAACCGACTGAAACGACTCGAAGAGGACATAAAGAAACAGAAAGAAACTGAACAAGATCTGAGGAGGGAGACTCGAAAGCGCAGAGAATTAGAAGAAAAACTGCGGAAAATAGAGGCCAACCTGAAAGGCCGGACAGAACGCGGCCCACCCCCGAAGGCAATCATGATCCCTTCACACAAGAGATCATGAAGGAGAAGGTACCACGAAACTTCAAACCACCCGATATGGATCTCTACGACGGTACCACCGATCCAAGTCACCACCTCAGCAATTTCAGAAGCAGAATGTACCAAGTCGACGCCTCCGACGCGATTCGGTGCAAATCCTTCCCCACCACCCTCACCAAGTCAACCATGAAGTGGTTCGACAACCTGCCACCAAGATCAATCACCAGCTTCGAAGACCTGACCAAAAAATTCCTAACAAGGTTCTCTATTCAAAAGGACAAGACAAAACATGCCCCCAGTCTACTCGGGATCAAACAAGGTAACCAAGAAACCCTCTGAGAATACATGGAGCGATTCAACAAAGCCTGCCTGGACATACAACACTTACCCACCGAAGCAGCCATCATGGGGCTAGCAAACGGCCTAAAAGAGGGACCGTTTAGCCAATCCCTATCCAAACGATACCCGACCTCCCTATACGAGGTGCAGAAGCGGGCAGAAAAATATATCAACATGGAGGAAACCTCCCAGCTAAGAGACTCTTCTAGGAAGGAATCAACCTACCCACTCCGAGAGCGAGATCGGGAACAGAAGAAGAAAGAAGAACCCAACTCGGACAAGCCACGGAAGTACCACAACTACACCCCCCTCCGAGTCTCCCTGGTAGACGTCTACAGAGAAGTATGCCACACCGAAAAGATCCCCCCGCCCCGACCTCTAAAACACAAGAGAGCGGGGAGAGATCGGTCCGAGTACTGTGAATATCACAAACTCTACGGTCATTCTACTAACGACTGCTACGACCTAAAAAATGTTATAGAAAAGCTGGCCAGAGAAGGAAAACTCGACAGATACATAACAGAGAAAGGAGAAGAGACCAGGAAGAGAAGGCGGGGAGATAACGAAGGTCGGGTTGAACAAACCCCGCGAACCCCTGAAAGACACGTTCACATGATAAATGGAGGTTTCGCAGGCGGAGGAACATCCAGATCCTCGCGAAAAAGACACCTCAAAGAAGTCTATCATGTCCGAGAAGACAGCCCCCTGCCCGAGTTACCTACTATCTCATTTACCCGAGAATATGCTCAAGGGATAATTCCTGGGCACGACGATCCAATGGTAGTCACCATTATCCTAGCAAACGCCAACTTACATCGAACCCTGATTGACCAGGGAAGCTCAGCAGATATTCTGTTCAAAACGGCATTCGACAAGCTCGGACTTGAAGAAAAAGAACTAAAGGCCTATCCCACCGACCTATTTGGGCTAGGGGATACCCCGATCCATCCCTTAGGATACATCCCGCTACACACTACCTTTGGAAGAGGCGAGCAATCTAAAACGCTAAGCATCGACTACATTGTAGTCGACGTCACTTCGGCATATAATGCCCTCATTGGGCGACCAACCCTAAACAGACTGGCAGCCATAGTCTCGACCCCACACCTCTGTATGAAGCTCCCTACCGCAAAAGGAATCGATACCCTAAAAGGCGACCAAAAATTAGCGCGACGATGCTACAACGAGAGCCTGAGCCTAAAAGGGAAGGAGGTCAACACGATAGAACTCGGACGAGTGCAGTCCCGAGAAGATCTCCGACCACAACCAGAGGGAGAGACCGAAAAAGTCCAGATTGGGAACACACCTGAAAAAATAACAAACATAGGAGCGAACCTCAAAACGGGCCTAAAAGAGGAACTCATAACCCTCTTAAAGGAGAATTCCGACCTCTTCGCCTGGAAAGCCTCCGACATGCCAGGCATAAGCCCCGACCTGATGAGCCATAAGCTATCAGTTTACCCAGGATCCCGACCTGTCCAACAAAGACGCCGGAAGCTCGGACCCGAGCGCATGCAAGCGATAGAAGAACAAGTACAAGCACTACTAGATGCAGGGTTCATTAGGGAAGTAAAATACCCCCTATGGCTTGCAAACGTGGTCCTGGTAAAAAAGTCCAACGGAAAATGGAGGATGTGCGTCGATTACACAGACCTCAACAAAGCCTGCCCCAAAGACCCATATCCACTACCAAACATCGACGCCTTAGTAGACGCAGCCTCAGGCTACAGATATCTCTCCTTCATGGACGCATACTCGGGATACAATCAAATCCCGATGTACGGACCCGACCAAGAAAAGACCTCGTTCATAACCCCAAGGGCAAACTACTGCTACGTAGTAATGCCCTTCGGGCTGAAGAACACAGGGGCAACCTACCAGAGGCTAATGAACAAAGTGTTCTCAGAGCACATCGGACTACAGCTAGAGGTGTACGTCGACGACATGCTGGTAAAAACACAAGAAGACAGAAACTTGCTGACCGACCTCACCAGCGTCTTCGGCACCCTCAGAAAACACAACATGAGACTTAACCCGACAAAGTGCACCTTCGCCGCAGAAGCCGGAAAGTTCTTAGGCTTCATGCTGACTCAAAGGGGCATCGAAGCAAACCCGGACAAATGCCAAGCGATACTCAATATGAAGAGTCCGACGTGTGTCAAAGAAGTACAACAACTGAATGGAAGGCTAGCCGCCCTATCAAGATTCTTGGCAGGATCAGCAATAAAATCACTACCCCTCTACTCACTCCTGAAGAAAGGGAAACCCTTCTCATGGACCCCGGAGTGCGAAAAAGCCTTTCAAGAATTCAAGGAATTCCTCGGACAGCCACCAATCCTAACCCGACCTCTAAAAGGAGAAGAACTCGTACTATACCTCTCGGTTGGAAATCAAGCAGTCGCTTCAGCGTTAATACAAGAAAATGACCAAGGACAACGCCCCATATACTTCGTAAGCAAAGCACTACAAGGGGCCGAATTAAACTATCAGAAGATAGAAAAATTTGCCTACGCCCTAGTGTTCACAGCTCGGAGGCTCCGTCCCTACTTTCAGGCCCACACCATCAAAATCCGGACAAACCAACCCATGAGACACATCCTGCAAAAAACAGACCTGGCAGGACGGATACTACAATGGGCGGTGGAACTGTCCGAGTTCGACCTCCACTATGAAGCCCGGACTGCCATAAAATCTCAGTATCTAGCCGACTTCATCGCAGAATACACTGAAACCCCTGGAACCCCACTCTCATGGAACCTGTATGTCGACGGGTCCTCAAACAAAACAGGAAGCGGAGCCGGGGTTATACTCGAAAGTGACCAAGGAACGCGGATAGAACTATCCCTAAAATTCGAGTTCCAGGCTTCAAACAACCAAGCCGAATACGAGGCCCTACTAGCAGGTCTAAAGCTAGCCGAAGAGGTCGGAGCCCAGAAAATCACGATCTTCAGTGACTCCCAGGTCGTCACATCACAAGTAAATGGAAGCTACCAGGCCAAAGACCCAACTATGAAGAAATACCTAGACCAAACACAGGCACAATTACGCCACTTTTCAGAAGTACAGATCCAGCACATACCTCGGGAACAAAACGCCCGGGCAGACGCCCTCTCAAAGCTCGCCAGCACCAAACCCGGAGGCAACAACAGAAGTCTCCTCCAGGAAACCTTACAATCTCCCTCCGTGCTAAGAGGGGAAGAAACGCTAAATATATCCAGCCAACAGCAAGGATGGATGACCCCCATACTCAACTACCTGAAGTCGGGAACTCTCCCCGCCGAAAGAAAGGAAGCTAAAAGACTCACGAAAGACGCCCAGAATTATACGCTAATTCACGACGTATTATACAGAAGAGGATTCTCAAATCCCCTCCTTAGGTGCGTCCCGGCCTCAGAAACAAAGAACGTCCTCGAAGAAGTCCACGGAGGCATGTGTGGGAACCATCTCGGAGCTCGGGCATTATCCAAAAAAGTAGTCCGAGCCGGGTTCTACTGGCCGACCTTGCAAAGAGACGCGACGGAATTTGTGAAAATATGCCCCCCCTGCCAGAAACACGCCAATTTTCACAAGGCACCACCCGAAGACCTTATCAGCATCACCGCACCATGGCCCTTCGCAAAATGGGGACTTGACCTACTCGGCCCGTTCCCCCAAGGACCGGGGCAAGTCA